>NC_048436.1:3388814-3754348 GCF_004353265.1 Vitis riparia
CAGGAAAGATGTGCTGGCGTTGACACTATATCTCTTGTTGCTCGAATATTGCATAGATCTAAAGCTCATCTTCAATCGATGCTTCTACAAAATAATGCAGCTATAGTTGAAGATTTCTATGCGCATTTGGTATGTTTATTTAATATTTCTTTGTGCATTTGGCATATTCCTTTGTTGCTACCATTTGAAATTGGTCTTGGTGGCCCAGGATCTGGAGAAAGCTAGTATGGTCATTAGTTTAGCTTCATTTGACATATTGTTTAAAGATTAGAAAAAATTTGGCTCAGAATGAATACCCATCTTTGTCAATGTAAGCCCTTTTGTGGTAGCTTGGTACTTGCTCTTATAAACCAAGAAAGTACTTGTAGTTTGACAGGTAATAAATTATCAGTTCTTTTGCAACAGATAGGTGGTTGGGCTGGGAAGGAGCCTGACTAACCATTGTGAAAACTGACTTTGTCATGGCATTTTCTCCTCCATAATAATTGGCATTTGGTCTGTCATGATTGAAATTTATGATTAATTTTCTAAAAATAAAAATTTAGTGAATAAAGTTTCATAGGCACCTAGAATTGTTGTCCTGTATGTTTTTGGGTAGGACTAGGATATATACTGCTCATTAGATTGATTACAAAAAGTTTTGGTTTATATCAGGTGGATGCTGTACCAGATCTCACAGAGCATATTCATAGGACAACTGCTAGATTACTTCTTCATATTAACGGGTAAGACAAGAAGATGGAATATTACATATATATATATATGAGTGATATGCCAATTTGATTAAAGCCTATTAGATTGCTATCTATTATTGCATCTTGTATTGACAATTTCTAGTTTGCCAATTGATCCTATGTGGTTTCTTGTGATTTACATTTAGAGATGTAGATATAGCAAGAATGTGTTGAGTGTGTGCACCCACATGTATGGGTGCGCAGGGACCCATTGAATTAAGGCCTATTAAATTGCCATCTATTATTGAGCATTGTGATCTTCTCTTCATCTTTTTGCAAAATAACTGAGATGAATAATTTTTTTACAATAAAAAGAAATCTTGTTCCTCCTCCCTCCTAAGAGAAAACAGGGCGAGAAACTGATTCTAGGTGATGGATCAAGCAAAAATTGCCAGAACTGCATGATGAATTGTTAAAATTCAAGGGATGATTTGAAAATTAATTGGAGTTGGGCCAAGACGGTGCAAAATCTTCAACAAGACAAAACTGGTGCTTTAAATTTTTTAGGGAAGGAGGCAAAGTTCCAATGAACTCTCCTGTTGAGTTGGTGATCAGAGGGCCATATGCTAAACTGGTTTAAAGAAACACTTGAGTGTTGGTCACTGCTAAGCTAGGAATATCCCTTCCAATTTGCTGGTTTTTGGTTACTGATTGAGGCTTAAATGATATATTTGAATTCACCAAGAAAAATTCAACAATTTAAGGACCAAAAGGATTCTGGTTTGGCTTCTGGCCAGAAGCTGACATCTTTGACCTGTTTCTTAGAAAAATTCAGCTCAGCCACTTCAATGTTGAGAAGAATCCAATGACTAGTACTACTAGGAAGTAGCAGTGAAAAGGTTAAAACCAAAAATAATGCCCCCGATTGAAGGTAAATGCAAAACATGTGCTGAATTACTAGTAGCAAGAAAATATAAACCCTAGTAGCTTGATAAAAATGAGCACAGTTTTCTATTGATCAAGAACATTTAAAATATAAACGGATATGATTTGATCCCTGAGGCAGCGCTTGCTGATGAAAAATAAGAAGTGGAATCAAACAACTATTCATTCAAGTGATGTGTACCTCTTCAGTTAGATTCTTATCCATGCAATAGACATGCAGACCGGAAATTCCCTGACCAATAAATGTGTCAAAAAGTGATCTGGCTGAAACTTCAATTTCTCATGTCATCAAAACCTTCTACATTGTTGTTACAAAACATCATTTTGGAATGACTCACTAACTTCTGTTTGAGTGTTATAGCAATCCAATTTAATTTCAAATTGTTATGTATGTGTGGAACATGCACAATCCCACACTTTTCATGAGGCGAGCAATTGCTGTTTGTTGTTTGAAATTTTTTATGGTATACAATTGTATGCCCTTGATGCTGGTTGGTTTATTACATACTTTTCGTTTTGCCTCTGATTGGTGCTATCATTGTGAAATTTAAGCTTTTGTCTACCAGTCACCTTGCATGTAGTAGTTACACAGCTGATTGCTTCTTATTTTGGATGAAATTTACTGCAACCTTCATTTGAGTTAAGTTGGGAACTTTTAATTTGGACTACATTTTTTTCAATCTTTGTTTGAAATTGATGCTGACAAGTTCACTGGACCTGCACCTAATTCATTTGTGAAGCATTGCTGCAACCTCTAATGGAAACTCACTTTTTTTCAGGTATGTTGATAGGATTGCTAATGCTAAATGGGAAGTAAAAGAGCTTGGACTGGAGCACAACGGGTATGCTTGGGACTACCCTCTTTCTATTTTTTGTAAATGCAGCTTCTGTTTTCAAGTTTGTCTCCTGTATGATCTTTAAACGTTGATCCTTATATTACATGTCCTTGCTATCCATACAAAAAACGCTTCTCTGGTAATTGTGACTACATTTGTACGTTAAAAATGGTTTATCTGTAGCATGTTTAAGTAGGTGAGTTGGGAAAGCATAATCATGTAGAAGCTACTATGATCTGGATGAACATGGGTACCTATAGGTTTACATGCTGGATTTAGATTGATCAATTTTTCAAGTTTATCATTTTCCTTAATCCAATGTAATGCCTTGACATTTCATCATTTCCTTGGTAGTATCTTTTTTCCAGTAATAAAAAGAAATGTGCATGAAACCAGATTGTCTCTTCCATTGTGTAGCTAAAGCCTTAAATCTGATATTTCAGTTCAAAGAGTGGTACATATAAGATCAAATAAAAATTTTAAACATATTCTGTTTTTATTATTTTGCTTGGTTTCTATGCAACCCCTAGGTTTTCTTTTTGTGCTTAAGCATCAATTGTTAGTACATTACTGGCGACTGCAACATCTAATAGCAGAAAAATAAACAATATTTGGTAATCTCCATTTTCTTTTGAAATTTTGAATGGGACTGTGGAAAGCTAAAATGATCCACCAAGGGATGCACCTTATCAGGGAGGTGTGCATTTTGAAAACCCTGGATTTTGGGGTGTCAACCCTTGATCTCTCTCTCTCTCTCTCTCTCTCTGGACATGGAAAGATCAGCAAGGGGACACCTCATACATGAGGTGAACATTTAAGGAACCCCAGGTTTTGGGTCCTCAACCACACCCACCCCAAAATCTAAATCTCTCTCTCTCTCTCTCTCTCTCTGGACATGGAAAGATCAGCAAGGGGACACCTCATACATGAGGTGAACATTTAAGGAACCCCAGGTTTTGGGTCCTCAACCACACCCACCCCAAAATCTAAATCTCTCTCTCTCTCTCTCTCTCTCTGGACATGGAAAGATCAGCAAGGGGACACCTCATACATGAGGTGAACATTTAAGGAACCCCAGGTTTTGGGTCCTCAACCACACCCACCCCAAAATCTAAATCTCTCTCTCTCTCTCTCTCTCTCAAACACACACACACGCAAAAGGAACTTTCTCTTTTCGAATCATTGGAAGGGAAGTTGAAACTATTTTTCTTTCTTTATTCAATTATTAATTAGAATCTTCCTTGTAAATGATTGTGTTCATAGTATCCTGAATTTTTTGCATGTGAACAATGTATCTCACTATCAATTGGATCTGCCTTGTTAATGATTGTTTTTATAGTACAATAGAACCTTGATAAATTGATAACCTCAATTAAATAATTTTTGTGAGTCCCAACTTGGGGCCAACATACTAAATTAATAATTCGATAAATTTATTAGATAATACATTATAGAAAAATCTGTGTAGTTTCATATAGGACCCACTTACTACATAAATTAATAATTTCTTGATGTGCAACTAAATCCATGAATGAAATATTTAATGTGCTTACTCACAATTAAAATATTAGATACAATATTTTGGAAAATAAGGAATAACTTGATGAATTAATAATGTATTAATTAATCGATAAATTAATAATGTAATAATTTATCCATTAATTAATATTCTCTTAATTAATAGGTTTTCGTTAGTCCCAAGGTTTATAACAACCCACACCCAACCCTGTAGATATTGTATGCTTTGGGCTCAAAGGGACCCTCATGGCTTTAAAATGCGTCTATAGGGTAGAGACCCATACTTCTATAGCACCAAGAGCTTTTTCTCCTATTCGATGTGATATCACAAATGCCTCCCCCCTCCCTAATGTAGACACAATATCCTTGTTGTGTCCCATGGGATTATGGGGCTAAACAGACAAACACCTCTTACGAGGCCAAACAAACCCTCACACCGGGGTCGGGGATCGGCTCTGATACTATTATAACAACCCACATCCAACCATGTAGATATTGTCCACTCTAAGCCCAAAAGGGTCCTCATGGCTTTAAAACGCATCTACAAGGTAGAGAGGGACCCATACTTATAATGTCAAGAACTTTCTTTCCTATCCGATGTGGGATATCACAAAAATTAATTTATTGAGGTTTAACTGTATCCTAAATGTTTTGCATGTAAATAATTTGTCCTATTGTAGTCTCCATATTTTTTATGAACTCCCATATTGAAGTCTATTTAGTCTTATTCCAACAGTCTGGGCTTCAGATTCATGTTTCCCTTTTTCAAATTGGACACTAAGGAGGAATTTAAACTAAATAATAGTCCATAAGGTCTTTCCTAACGGCCATATCATTGTGTTTTTTGACCTCTACATGTCTTTGCACTACCTTCAACATGATCCATGTCACTCTATGTGGTGCTGTTGTGGTTGCTTATTATTTGTTATGATTAAGCCACCCCTACTTGTATTTTTTGTTGGCTTTCAACATTTGAAACCTCTACGCTATGTGACATCAAGGTTTCCTACTTTGAAAAGGCTGTTCCCATGCAATATTATAATGGATTTTTACAAAGGTGTGTCATAGAACTTTGAACTATTGTTTTTGTTAACTTCTGAGCATTTCAAAGAGTCTGGGTTGATCGATGTTATAATTGTCAGATTTGTCTTCTTTCTATTTGTTTTTTTTTTTTGGTATACTGAATCACAGCCAAAGGCAGAGAGAGCAAGCCTGATCCCAGCTATAGTGTTGTTAGCTTTATGAACCAATACAAGGTCCTAGTTTTAAATTATCTTATTACCACCTTTCAATCTGACATCAAACCTCTCTGAGAGGCTAATTGGTGGCATAAGGAGCTGAACCATGGTTAAGAGCAGTTGGCTGGCAGGGAAACCAGCCCTGTCAGTTTTGCATTTTAAACTCTTGCAACCAAAGGAATAACCTCCAAGATTTCCCCCATTTCACCAATTTCTCTAAAAGCTTTTATTAATACAACATAATAAACTACTTACCACAATTCTAAAGGAATTGACATTAAAAAGTACTTTATTTTTCATTTGATGCGATTGTTAATGGAAATTTCATCTGTTCTTGAATTTTTAAGATCTTGTGAAGTATCTCTTATTGAAAAGCTCATAGTTTAAATCTACATCTCTACAATATTCAGATTATCTTGTACTTGTTCATATGAAGTCACAACATCTATCATTTAACTAGGTATCTGGCATTAATTCATCTTGAATAGGTATGTTGATTTGTTGTTGGGAGAATTTAAGCATTATAGAACGAGGCTTGCTCATGGAGGAATTCATAAGGAGGTAATGGCTGGTACCGAATTTTATTTCGCTTTTATCTCTGTTGATATTCTTATATCCAAATGTCAGTTTTTATGTTGAAATTTGGAAATGCTTGATCTTTTTTCTTTTCTTTTCTTTTCTTTCTTTTTTTTTCATTTTTTGGTTACAACAACATAAGTGCATGTAACTGATCCTTTGCTTTACTTTGCTGAAGAGGTTTTCTGATGGTTAAATTCTTCTTTTTGTTCATTTGGAATTATTCTCACATTGATGAATTCAAAAGAAGAAAAAGGGTTTTTTTTCATCATATCACACTCTCTTTTCTCAATGAATATAAAAAACAGTACCCGTGTTTGCTACATATCTCAACTATGGAATTTAGATAAATTAATGTGTGTGTATTATGAATGTAAGTTCCTCTTCAACCATCAGTGCACTAAATAACTCTAGTTTAGTCACAATCTCCCTAGCTAGCGCTAGATCAATCTATATTGCAAGAGGTAAAAGAGTGATGCATATCCATTCAGGGTGGAGGAGCCTATTAGTCTTTCATTTCAAGGCAATAAGCTGTAAACAGTAGTGAAACTCGGTCCAAATTCATTATAAGAGGGTGTGTGTGTGTGTGTAAGGCTTCTGGATCCTATTTTTCAAGGATTTCCCATATTGACATGTCCTTGCCTTTTGTCTTCATCTATATTGATGATTCATAGATCCAAAAGTTCAGTTTTTATGTTGAAAATTGAACATGTGTGATCCTTTTTTTTTGTTACATTAACACCAGTGCATGCAAATGAAATTTTCCCAGGTGTCACACTCTAAAACCTAAAGGAAAAATAGATTATTATTCCTCCAAATTCATTTTTAGGTCAACTTATATGTTGAGGGCTTGTTTGCAGTTTTATGTCCTCTTACAATGTTCCCCTCTGTGTAGGTATTTCATGTGTTAAAGTTCTGTTTGAGTGCGTGGCATACATTGTGAGCCCAAATTGTACAAGTTTAAGCTTTTAGAAAAATTGGTTGTGTACTAAGTTCATTGTCAAAATATGTTTATATTGAAGCTGTAGGCTATGTTTAAGCCAAGTTATTGCTAAATATTTGAGTGGCTAACTACAAGTTATCTTTCCTGTAAAGGTTCAAGACCTCCTCCTAGAATATGGACTTGAGAATGTTGCTGAGACTCTCATTGAAGGACTATCGCGGGTGAAAAAGTGTACTGATGAAGGACGGGCTCTTATGTCATTAGATCTTCAGGTCTGCTATGAACTATAATGGAATCCACAGACCTGTTTGGTAGTGCAAATGAATTCCTGTTTGTGGAAAGAGGAAAAATGAAATCACACAGAAAACTCATTAGATACCATTGTTTTTTAATAATTGCTTTAAAAAACCTGGTCATTTTTGGAGAACATCAAAATATTATTGTGTTCAGAAAAAAAAAAAATCTAAATGGAAAAAGATCAAACATGTTCTTGTTATTTTTTTGTCTAAAAGATGAGAACATTTTTAAAAAAAAAATTACTTTTATTACCAAACAGGTCCTTCAAATTTTAGCATATTGTTGTTGTTTTTCTTTTCTTTCAGTTTTCCCATTTTGGTAAGTTGGTACATTTCTAAGTTGAGTGTCACATATATTCTTTTTAGGTTTTAATCAATGGCCTTCAACACTTTGTCTCTGCAAATGTGAAGCCGAAGTTGCAAATAGTTGAAATTTTCATCAAGGTAAGCATAAGCATAGTTCATATAGTAAATCTTTTTGAGAAAAATGCAATGATTACAAGATATATGAGGGTGGGTGATCTTCTAATTGGAAGTCTCCATGGAACATAATAAAGATCATGATTGTTCTGCCATTGTTGCTCACTACTACTCTTTAAACAGGCATACTATCTTCCAGAAACTGAATATGTTCACTGGGCACGGGCTCATCCGGTAAGAAAATTCTGTCCTCTGGTGGAACCGGTGACAACTTTACCTACATACTACTTCGATCATCTGACAAAGAAATATTTAAATTTCATTTAACTTGCAGGAATACAGTAAAAATCAAATAGTGGGGCTGATCAACCTCGTAGCCACAGTGAGAGGTTGGAAGAGAAAAACCAGGTTGGAAGTACTAGAAAAGATCGAGTGAACCGGAATTTAGCTTCCATCAACACCATATAAAGTCCCAAGTAGATAAGATCTGGCGTTTTCCTAATTATTTGGTGATAGAATCTTGCATTTTGGTAATTAATTTGTTCTTTTTTGTGTGAGTTATGTATATTTGGATAGTGTCTCTCATCTCCCTTATTATTATGTAGAGTGAACATTTCGAGGTTGTAAATCTTGTGACATCTCAATTTGTAATATATGATCTTCCCTTCAAGGGAACCCCAAAATGTAATTTTGGATCACATTATACGTGAAATAATGAGGTTACATTAAAAGAGTAAAATTTCAATTCCACGTAGGAAAATGAATTTTCCCTTTCTCACTCAATTATTTTGGTTTTGCTAGTGCTGCCCAACGCTGGAAAATTGATCTACATTGGATTGGACTGACTTCAATGTAAAGAGCAAAAATAAAACAGCCGACAAATGCATGTTTAAGGTGTTTTCAGTTTTCAGGCACAAATACTCTGAAACCAGACACAATCAAATGCCTATTCCTTCTCGAGAGCTCTTCATTTCCTCACATATTTCAGCTCTCAACGACTGTTTTGAGACTTGGAAGGCTTAATGACAAATCATCACAACACCCCGGAAACCCCTATAGGTCTTGGTGTTGGTTTCGAAAAAGTACCTAGTAAAAGAAATTTAATTTTTGATTTTATTATTAAAAAAATATGAATAAAATTAATAAAAAATTTATATGCTTTTAAAATATTTATTGATTTAAAAAAAAAAGTTAAATAAATGAGATGAGTTTAAAATAATATATAAACATAATTTATTGATTTTAAATATATTTTTTTCTTAATTTTTTATCCTTCATATAAACAATATATTTTCTCTTTCTTGCATTTCTTCCAATTTTCTGAGATTCAAATATAGCCCTAAATTCATGAAAAAGGAATAAATAATGTGGGTGAGAAGCTGTGAATCTGTGATCCAAAAATCAAAGGAAAAATGTGAAGAATCACCGACATAAAGGCTGAAGAGGGTTGAAAAATAGAGAAAGTTGAATGTCCACATCTTAAAATGACAAAATGAAGGTCCAATATCTGCCCTCTGCCCACCATCTTTTCATTGATGAAATGTCGGATCCCCACGGGCAACATGTTAGGGCAACACCTAACATGCTGCTTCACCTTTTGGGTCAATCCTTTACGCCCTCCATCAACCCTTCTTTCTTCATCACTCGTTTTGAATTGAAACCAATGCTTAATAATTCATGTGAAAGTTATTGAAAACACGCTAAGTAGATTAGAAAACAAAATCTAACAAACAAATGATCTTATCAATTGCTGGCGCTTCCCCACAACAGCTGGCCAGTCACATGGCCATAAGTAGAGGGTGTAGAGGGTTGTAAACACTCAAGACTATGGAATTGCTGAATTAAAATTGAATATTTGGTGGTTACATTACGTCAACAATAATTGTGACAGCTCATTGGGTGCTTGAGTTGTCAAGATGTTGTACAGTATAATATAATATTTCTTCAAGAAAATTAGGGCAATAGAAAAATTTATTATCAATTTATCATCATCCCAAACAAAAATAAATAAATAAATAAAAAGAGGCAGAGAGCAATAAATGAAAGGCAGAAGAAAACTATTAGGAATGTGAAGAAAGAAAAAGAGGTTGAAAAGAACAGTGAAGTTGCAATGAAAGTCAAAAAGTGGGGTAGTATGCTAGTAGTATTCTTCTCTTGCTGCTACTATACCAGTGGGGTATTAGGTATATTATTGGAGTGATGCGTATGGGGGTTGTGTAGCTGTGACTTGTGAAAGAAGAAGATGGAGCCTGGAGGAGTGATGGAGTCATGAGATGGAAGCCATTGGAGAGTGTGTGATGCCACCAACCATGTTCAATGCAATGCAGGGCTGATCCACTGGTACCTGCCACAAAGTGTCACCAAAACATCTTTCTTTAATCTCTTATCTCATATCTCATATATCTCAATCACTATCACTGTTATTTTCTGTTGTTAGGTGGTTTTCCCTCCCTTCTCATTTCTCTGACTCTTAGTACTTTCACCATTAATGCCTGCTCTGCCACCCTCCCTGATCATGCCCACCCCCCACTGTTTACTCCTTATTCATTCTTAAGCCCCCCTGCCTTATGCATTCGTCTACCTCACCCATCCTATTGTCAGCCTTTTTTTTTTTTTACTCAAAATATCCTACTTAAATACAATATAATTATACCATTGCAAAAAAGTATCTGTGAACCCAAACTTCTACTAATGGTCCAATATCTCTCTCCTAAACATTTCCACCCAATCTAGTCTCATTATGATTTTCTTTTTTGTATTTTACCATAAATTTATTTTACACTCGCTTTTAGTTGTCTTTGAAATGATTTATGTGAAGGAGGGTCTAAAGATGAAATGATGATGGACACCCTTTAGTAAATAATGATGGTGATGGTGAAGATGAAAGGCACATGAATAATAATAGAGAGAGTTCGACTTACAAAATGGCCAGCTCCAAGTATCCAGTAGAAATGCAGATTCTTGTATGACTTGGTGAACCCTTTTGTGCCTCCCCCTCCCCCACAATACAGAGGAGTTCTCTTCATGCTCAAAAATTCCTTCAGCCCATCCCACCTGAAAATAAGAAAAAGTTCAACTTCTTTTTTATTTTCTTCAAAAACAACATTACTCATAAATTACACAAAAAAGAAAAAGAAAAAAGGAAGAAGAGGAAGAGAGAAAGAGAATTACTTGAGCTTCTCAACCCATGCTTCAGTCCCCATGGTTGCACAAATGAGATCAAGCTGCAGGCAGATGTCAACCCAAAAATATCAATCAATAATTCATTAGACTACAAACCCAAGTGGTGGTCCGCGAGGAATCTAACCCACTCTCATTTGTAACTCTATGTTCACAAATTCTTCAACTTATATAACAAGTGGTGGTCCGCGAGGGATCTAACCCACTCTCATTTGTAACTTTATGTTCACAAATTCTTCAACTTACATAACAAGGAAAAACTCAGAGAGAGAGAAAGCAAGCTTACTTGTCCATTATATATGGTCACATTCACCCCTTTTGCTAGCAGCTCATCAACCTTCAAAAGTAGACTCAAAATCAAAACCATCTTTCGAAATTCAACACTATATTTCCCATATGGTAGTGAGAAAATTTTGAGAAAGAAAAAGGACAGCAAGTTGGGAATCTTTCAACAAAGAATGAAAATTTCAGTAAAAAAGATGGCTTATAGTCTCATTACAACTCATCACAGCTGTTTGAATTTCCCTTCAAATATATTATTGTGAGACAAACATATATAAGTTTGTTACCTCTTTAATCCTTGGTTTCATGAAGTCACCTGAGAGAGTACCGAAAACAAGATCAGACTGCCCTCCCCAACTGTAAACATGGGAATTATTGGATTAATAAAGGATTAAGTATTGTTGAATGGGCCTTTTCTTTTGGAGGGGATTAAAGAAGAAGATTACAACTGACCTTACGTTCTTGGGAATAATCCTTAGCTTATCTTTAATGATACCATTCATCAAGGTGTCAATATCAACATCCCCACCAGGAGAAAGCCTCAGGGAGTCGAGATATCTCAAATATCTCCTCTTTGCAAATTGTTCCCTTAGCTCCACAGAAGTCAAGGATAGTAGATCCATGTTGGAATCCAATAAGAAATTGTAGAAGTCCTGATGGGTTGTAAGGCCTTAATTCGGTTATGGAAATTGGCATATGAATGATGATAATTAATAAGAAGTGAAGAGAATTATACCACAGAATTACTGCTTCGGCTGATCACACCTTCCAGTTCACTCCATGAACTTGTTGCATCAACATACTGACCATCAATCAGCTGCTGCCTAATCCTCCTAGCTAAACTGATCCCAGAAATGAATTTGTTAGGCGACTTAAGGTTTCGAATCTTATAGCCTTTTTTTTGGGTGGGGGTATAGGAAGTGAGAAAATTAGACCTGTTTGATTTCTGTAGGCCTTGGTTATCAATCCTTGACACGTCTTTGAGAAGAGGACCCCATGAGAACTGCAAATTTTCAGATTGAGGTTGTTAATTTATGACATCGATATCAAACAGGAAACTTCATTTTTTTTTTGTCAAAAACATGTGAAGTGACTAATTCAAGGCAAACTACTGACCACAAAATCTTCTGGGGAGATCCAACTATCTCCCAATGCTACTCCTACAAATTGAACAACAATTCAGAAGTAAGAAGTCAGATAAATTCATATACTTCACAAGAAAAAAACTACAGAAAATTTAAATCAATCAAAAGCAGAATTACATGTACTTTAAATAGGAGATAACGATCTGTTTTTCTTTTCTTAGTATATCTCAAATTCTTGAAATTTTGCCATTGTAGAGGATTGTTTGATCCATAGTTACCTCCAAGTTTAAGCTTCAAGTTTCCTGCTTCTATGGCTTCCAGAGCTGCTAATCCAAGAGTGACAGCAAATTTTCCTCCATAAGACTCTGCCACTATGTACAGAGGACTCTGCTGGAGGCTCTCATTCCTGTTGAAAATCTCCTTCAACAATGTAGTCAAATCGACTGCAGCCTCTACATCAGTCTTCACCAACAGCTTTGTATCCTCCACAAAGCTGTATCCTGTTCCAACCGGGTTATCCTACATTACAGCATAAGAATCATTACAAATACCAAACAAGACAATTCTTACTAAGTAATAATCCATGTTAACATTGAATCTCTGAAAAGTAGAGCAACCATCATGACCCACTTACCACAAACAACAGATCTGCTTTTCTCAACCATGTAGAATTTCTGGGCTTCAAATCTGTTCCAAGCGGCCCAATCTCTTGAAAATTCCCAATGCCAACTCCTGAAGCACCCTACAGAAAATATATTCAAATTGAGGAATCATACTTGAATGAAATTCACAAATTTGAATTCCAAACAAGACCATAAATTTCTGGGTTTCTCTTATATTTAGTCTGTAATATATCATGCAATGATACTCACGGGTCCTCCCTGCAACCAAAGAATTATTGGCCATGGCTTGGAGGGGCTTTCCACTCTGTACGGACTTCTATAAAGCCACCAAAACATGTGTGCTTCTGTGTCAGACAATCAAAAGGCAAAAGAACAAACAAGTGAAAAATGAAAAACACTCCCCATCAAACACCATGTTTCTCTGAATATCAAAACGAATGGCAATTATATTCAATCATAAAGCATTTTGCTTACTGGGTCTGACTTCTACATATCCCCACTCCTCTGTTCCATCTTGGCTTCTGTAAGCCATGGCCATTCCTCCATTAACCCACGGACCAAACATCAGAACAAAGAGTACAACAAGAAAACACCACTTCTCCATTTTTTCCAAAGCCAGAAACATCAAAACCCCACTTCACAAATCATACAGAAACATACATAAGGGACGGTATATATATATAGAAAAAGATGGAATGAAGCCTCCTTTGTTTGTTTCTGCAACTGAAACAACAACAAAAGTGAAAACCAGAACGAAAAAGGAGGAACCAAAACTCACTCAACAGCATACTAATTTTAAGAAAAAAAATAAGACATAGTTTATACTATATTAGACGAATCGTTTAAGGCAAGGCGAGTGAATATTGAATAGGAAGAATATAAATAAGAAATAAATTAAGATATCAACAATATTTTTTCCTTTTCCTTTTTTTTTTCTTTTTTTTGTTATGGGTTTGAGAATATATATATGAAATAATATATTTAAAAAAAAAAAAAAGATGGCTTTGAATGGATGGATCGGGTAGAGATTGCGTAAATTTGCTTGGATCTTTTTCTGTAAAGAAAAGGACTTGGGAGGAGGACTTGGGTGGCTGCTCTCTGCCTCTCTCTGGGTCACGAGAATAATAAACACCGATTTTTCCTTCTTTTTTTTTCTTTTCTTTTAGTTAATTTCCAAAGAAATTATTGTGGGGTTGGGGAAGATTTTTTGGAAACCAATCAGAATCTTGGCTTTTGGCTGCCGCTGATGAGATGGTCCTCAAAAAAAGGGAAGTTAAAATGTTTTCTTAGCTTTCAGTTTCAGCAAACAGAAAAAAAAAAAAAAAAAAAATCTAGGATAATTAAAGAAATAAATATGGTAGTCGGATAATGATTAAATCATCCGTTAAAATATAACGCTAAAGTTGAGAGAAATTGGGAGAGTGGATGCGGCGTAGATGGCTTACATTGGTTGAAATTTCAATTTACATCATTGGCACAATAGAACATAAAGATATTATCCAAAATTACAGAAGAAAATTTCAATTGATACCTAATTTTGGAAGATATATTAGTCCTATACTAAGTTGTAGGATATATATATATTCTATCACTTATTTATTTTTTATATTACTTATTTTGTAAAATAAAATTTTTTATTATAAAATTAAATTTGTGGTTAAAAAAAGAACTAATTTTTTTTATAAAGTATATTGTAAAATAATATTAATATTATATATATATATATATATATATATATATGAATAACATAATCTAACTTTTTTTATTTATAAAGTTTAAATATTTTAATAATGAATATTATTAAACATAAGAGAGATTTCATTTTCTTAAATAGAAAATATTAAAATATAATATAATTTTTATTTTAAACATTGAAAAATAATATTTCAGATTGTTATTTTTTATTTATTTCACAAATTAAGTATAAATATGAGATAGTATAATATCTATCATTTGATATGTTACTTCATGATATGATATCCATTTGATATAATTTGAAAAATAGGTTTTGACTCACTAATATGAAAATATATAAAAAAAAAAATCAAATTATTTAAATCAATATTGTTTTCATTTATTTAAAAATAATTTAAAATGCATGTATTTTTTAATGAGTGATATAATTATTCCTTAAAATGTTATGTTTACTTAACATATCATCAACACAAATTAACAACTAGACTCTTCACGTAAATATTTTCCTTCATTTTACATATGTTTATTATTATTAGTAAATTAAATATATATATATATATATATATATATATACTTCTATCAAATAAATGTAGAGTACGTTTGATAGTAATTATAGAAAGTGTTTTTGAACTTTATAATACTTAAAAGATAAAATAAAGTTTTCAAGTGTTATAAAACCTAAAAACACTTCCTACAATATCGTAATCTTACAATAAGCAATATGTAAAAAAAAGACACCGGTAATAATAGGATTAAAAAAAATCGAAAATAAATTGATACAATATTCCATCAATCTCAATCCTACAATTTGTGTTTTAATTGAAGTACTCCAACTTGTACATTCTTTTACCTGAGGAAGTTGGAGGCTTGGAGCGCAATGATTACTTGGAGGAATATTAGCACTTGAGGATGCTCATTCATTCCTTTAATAGAATTCTTTCACATGCTTACATAACCACCAACAACATCAATAAAGTTTTATATGTCACTACATTCAGAGCTTTTGCTGAAACAATATTATATTAAATAAATAAAAAATTATCCTGAGATAAGAAGACTATCTCCAACATCGATTCAAAAGTCTATTCATCGGCGTATCCTAAAAGTGATGGATTAATAATAACACATCCTTGTGTTTTGTTAATTTTATTTTAATATATATATATATATATATATATATTGATTTAGGAAAACATATGGGATAAACTTTTCACAACTTTTCTTGGAAGTTTGTTTTGAAAATATTATTTTTAAAAATAAATTTAGATATTTTTAATTGTTTTTATAAAGGTGTTGATTTACGTGAAATGATTTATGATAAAAATTAGAAAAAATGAAAAAAAAAAAAAAAGATTTAACGTGGTTCGGTGGATTGTCTATGTCCAGGAGAACATGGAAGAAGACTTTCACTATATATCAAATTAGGATTACACAAAAATATTTATACTAACTCTCAAGTAATGAAATTACACTTTCAATCTATCGTTCGCTCACAACAATAAAAATACAAGTTTAAATGATAACCACTTCACTCCTGCATTTACCTTTTTTTTTTTTTTTTTTTAATGTCTTTCACTCAATATAAGCTACATACTACAATAAAAACATTTAAATAAAAATATGAAAAATACTTCATAAACTTTTTGCTTGAATATGATTATATCGTATAAATTTTGAGAATATATTCTAATTATTAATCATAATTTTATTTCTCTAAATAATTAAAAATAAAAAATTATTTTTTAAAATATTATTTGAAAAAATTCCTAAATTTTGTCAAAAACCCTTGGAAAACTTGTGAACCTGGAATAAGAATCAAAGAAATGTCCAAAATAAACATATGGATAAAACAATATCCACGTTAGACTGAGACAGCATTTGCTTATTCAAATATGGACTGTGACTCCTACGGCCCTACCCACCAGCATCCGCATATTTTGTTAGATATGTATAAAAGAATGCTTCCAAAATGACTTTTACGGATTTACCCCCCCACCTATCATATGGGCTGTCAAATCTGGAGCTTTAATATAAGAAATGCAGAAAATAAATAATTTAATTTTAATTGTCTTTCTTTCTTTCCTTTATATTTCTCCATCATAATCTTACTACTCCAGACTCCAGAGTCGATACCAAGGATAAATAATATGCCAATTCAAATATTTAAGAAAATTAAAATGAGTTTCACCAAACAACGTTAATTATTAAAATAAATAAATAAGTTTTAATTAACTTGTATGCACAAATTTTGTGAGGCCCTATAAAATTTGCAAAACAAAAATTTTATTAAAATTAATAATTGTGGAATACATTTTTTGTGTTAATATTTTTTTAAAATATTTTTTTCTCTGATTTTTTCACTTTAATTATATTTTGAAATACAATGATAAAAATGTTTTCTTAATTTCTCAAGTGACATAATACTTTTATAATACTTTTCTCATGTGGAATTGTTTTATCATTGATTTAAAGTCTCCTTTACTAAAGAAAATCATCATTATTTATAGGTGAAATTAAAAAATTAAATTTAAAATTCCTAAATTTTAGTTATTTAATTTAAAGAATTTTAATTTTGTAACTCATCTGTTTTCATTAATGAAATTTTGTAACTCATTTATTTTCAATTCTCTTTTGAGAAGATTTGCTTCATTTATAAACTTATCATTATGAGAATATTTATTTTTTTTAATTTTTTTTTTCATTTCAATTGGAAGATTTGTTTTTTATTTATAAAACTAAAGTTCATCCCATGCTACCTTTTGAATATATGTCACATATCAAATATGAGTGACTCATCATATTTTGGGTTCAAATTTTATTAAATTGGGAAGATACAATTTTAAATACCAATTTAACGATAATTTAATTCTCTAATTTTTTTTTAATGTTTACAAAATTTAATTTTAAAAATGATTTAAAATCATTAAATGTGAAGACTTAATTGTGATATGGATATGCAACATCTTCAATTTATTTTCCATGCTATGGTGGTTGGCTTTCATTGATTTATTTTTATTTCTATTTTTTTGAAAAATTTAAATAATATTAAATTGTAATGACTAATAACTAACTAGATAAATGATGGCTGATACAGAATAATTGATGTGTAACCTTCTGCCACAAAGGAAAATTAATACCGTCAAGAAAAGTCTAATGATGCTGCCTTTGACTTGAAAATATGGAATATGGTAATTAAAGACTTCAAATAATGCCAAAAAAAAAAACAAAGGATAGTGTCGGTGCTTAATGGTTGTTGGAAGAAGAATGGAGATTATTAATCATGATTGTCCCCATTTTTTGTTTTTTTTTTTTGTTTTTTGTTTTTTTATTTTTTGTTTTTTATTTTTAAATTATATTTTTTACTAAAGCATTTTTATAATGGATGAGATTCATTTTGAGAAGCTCTTAAATTCCAAGTCATGATGGAGAGAATATTTATAAAAAAAGAAAAGGTATCGATTTTTGGTTTGAATAATGTGGGAATGCCTTTTGGGCGTGCTCACATGGGAGATTACTTCATTATCTTCTACAAAAGTGGATAACCATCCTACCATTACTTTCATTAATTATTATTTTAATTTAATTAGTGAAGAGTTAATCATGAACCTTTCTTTTTTAAAATATTTTATTTTATTTTTAGATTTTTTTTTTTTAATGTGATTGTCGAATTCCTTGTTTTTTATTTAATATACTTTTAGACTTAATTTGATTGAGAAGATATGTATATTTTATAATATTATATTTCATTTATAGTACACACATATTTTATCATATTAATTCTAATAGAATTAAGGATGGTAATGAAACAGGTTTTTTCGGTATTTGTTTCGAACCCACCTTGTGCTCATCCCTAAATGAAATATGATATTCTTAGATATCATATCCAATAGAAATGAAATCCTAAGTTAATATATGTAATTAGATATATTATGTTATACTTATATTTAATTTGTAAAATAAATAAAGAAATGAAATGAAATGTTTGATATTTGTTTAAAGTAAAGAATATATTGCATTTCATCATTTGATTAAAAAAAAGTATGATTTTTTTATTTATATTTAATAATATTTATGATTAAAATATTTAAAATTTATAATGTATCTCACTATATATTTATAAAATATATTGTCATTTTTCTTATCCTATCACATGTTATATCAGTTAATTAAACATGGCCTTAAACTTTTTTAGTATTGAATTATTAGTTTTTGGAATATCTAAGTACTCATAAAATTGAGATATTTATTAATTTCGACTTAAACATCAGGCTTAGCAAATTTGACAATGCCTGACCCTTTTGTGAATTGGGGCTTTTGGGCTCAACTTTCACCTTTTGGGCCTAAATAATGGGCCTACAAAGTGAACCATAAGATGGGAGTCACTTTGTGGTAGACTGATATTGGGCCTTAATTTTTTTTTTTAAAAAAAAACTAAAAATATCTAGGAAAATAAAGTGATCAAAATATCACAACTTAGGTGGGTTAGGTTGTCCCAACCTAGATGTAACCAAAACTTTAAGGTTGTGTTTGATTGGATTAGATGGGAAATATCTTATACTATGACTTCCAATTGCTATGTTATTTTCATGTTTGATTTGTAAAAAGATAAAAAATAAAATGAAAAATTTATTGTATTTCAATGTTACATTTTAAAAATAAAAAATAAAAAATAAAAAATCATATCCCAATATTTTAAAAATAGGGACAATTGTGTTTGGACTTAGTTGGATCAAAAAATTAAGATTTGACACATAAAAGTTGCATAATTAATGAGAATAATATAAAATATGAAAAGATCAATATATCCTTCAAAACTATTTTGAATATTTTCTACCACAATGTTTAACAAACTTTTTTATCTTAATTTTTTTTTAATAATTATTCTGAAAATTTATTATTTTAGAAAACTATTTTTAAAAAAAATATATATATTCTAAAAATATATCATTTAAAAAAAATAATTTTGACATATTCTTAGTTATTTTTTACATACATAATTTTAAATATATATATTTTCCAAGATGTTTGCTTTTTAAATAATAATAATAATAATAATTTATTTTTATTTTTTTGGAAAAGGGTGTATTTTTTTCCAAATCACTAAATTAAATTAAATTTTATTGAGGTTTACAAAAGAAATAAAATTTAAATTAATGTTTTTTTACACTTTTTTTTTTATAGTCAATAAATGTCATTTTTGGAAAGATAAAAAATTTATATTATTTTTCTCAATTTTCACACTTTCTCTAGGTCTTGGGCTTAAATGATGAACTTATATGGACCAAAGCTTAATTTTTGGGCTCAACTAGATTCAAAACACAAATTTCCCTTAAAAATGTCATATCCCAACACCAGTTGGATTGGGCCCCAGCCTAATTATTCTTGAATCCACTCCATTTGGGCTTTTAGTATCTTGAGTGGGTTGAACGCCCAATGCAGAGGACAGGTGTCTGGTTTAAACGGGACAGCCTTTATGAAATCGAATCGGATCTCACAAAATAAATAAAATAAGATAAAACAAAATAAAAAAATCGACGTGGCATATCAAATTGAGGAGGTGAAAAACTTTAGAACATGGGCTTTTCTTGAATCGGTTCATTTTTAAATTTTTTGTAAATAAAACAAATTATTGAAATTAATATTCAAGAAAATATTTAATTATATTGAAGAAATGGGCCTTCTCAATAATTTAAGTCAAAAAAAAAAAAAATCCCCAAATTTTGATTTGGGAAAAAGGAAGGAGACGTTATGAACTCCCTCCCAACTCAAAATTAATTTTATTACAATTCCGCGCTTTTAAAAAAATGGAAACATAGTAGGAAACAAATTCCTGGACTTCACAATTTTTTACAGCTGGATTTACGTCATTCCATAAAATCAGTCGGATCAAGAACTGAAAACATTGAAAAGTGAAATCCACGGAGAAGACAGGGAATAAGGAACCAAACGCCTTGCAGTTGCAGGTATCTTCATTCCCTCGGTGCTTTCTTGTTATTATTAGGATGTTGTATCTTTTCTGAGTACAGCTCTCATCCCCATTGATTTTTCTGGGAAGACGATGGCCATTCAGATCGAGGTTACGCATTCGATTTTCTGAATTTTCTTGTGTCTTTATACGTTCTTTGTGGGTCCTCTTGAGTCTTGACTCAGAATATTTGTATGAGCACAATCTTGGAAGATGAATGAAGAAAAGAAGAAAAGAGTCTTGAAAAAAATTATTTTCTGCATGTTGAGATATGGTAATACATGATCGTTTTCTGAGTTTTTGTAGGATTTCAAAACCTAATTCTGATTATTCATGTCCATGTAAAAGTTCTACATCTCAATCTATGAAGAAAACGATGTTCGTAACTTTTAGGGTCTGTTTGGATGGTGGTAAATGCCAAGAAAAGTAGAAAACAAAGATGAAAAAGGAAAGAAAAATAAAATTTGGTTTAAATTCAATACATGTTTCTTGCATGCTTTTATAAATTTAGTATGAGTGAAACCTAGTAGTAACCGACTTAGTGGCTTTTGTGAAAATTGAAGAATCAAATGGTAAAGAAAATCAATGTGTTGTTTTGTCTTGTTCTAACTTCTAACACTCGCCTGCCATTAATGATGTCCTAATCATCTGGTTTGTGTGGGATTATGATATATACAGCCGCCAGCAGCGATGTTGGTGCCACCATGGGTGGAGAGTTTCTTGTCTACTCGGTTCTACAGCAACTGCACTAAGCATCCCGACGCCGCACACAAGGACTGCAACATGTTCTGCATCGACTGCAGAAGCGACGCCTTTTGCAGCCACTGCCGAATCTCACTACACTCGGGTCATGCCGTAATTCAAGTACGTTCTTACATTACTATCAATGAAAATTTTGATTTGAATATCACATTAGTTAATGATGAAAGTTAATTAATTCGCAGATACGACGATCGTCATATCATAATGCTGTGAAGGTGATGGAAGTTGAGAAGCTTTTGGATGTAAGTGGGGTTCAGTCGTACGTGGTCAACAAGTGTAAAGTAGTATATCTGGACCGGAAGGCACAGGTGAAGCCTAGTAATGGTAATGCCTCTCATGCATGTGAAGTCTGTCGTCGAGGTCTCTTGACCAACTTCCGTTTCTGTTCACTAAGATGCAAGGTTTGTTAATTAATTAATTAATTTCTCTTTTATTTTCTCTTAATTAATTTTATATATGACCCTTCTTGTTGATTAATTAATTCAGGTAGCGGGCATAATGGAGAATGGGAATGCAGGTTTGGTGAACGCCTGCAACAAGAGTGAAGAAGAGGGAAGTAAAGGAGAAGGAGAAAAGAGATCGTCGCTAAAAATAAAGTTCAGAGTAAGGGCGCCCCCACCGGCCAAACTCCCACCTTCTAATTCTAGAAAAAGGAAGGGCATTCCCCACAGGGCGCCGCTTTCAGGTCACCTGATTGGAGTTGTATAGCATTTAATCCTTGTACATTAGCCTATATAACTTTTCCCATATATATATATATATATATACCGTTAATGTTACTATTTTACTTCTTTTTGCTTTTGCTCTATACTTCTTTGAAAGGCCTTTTTGCTTGGTGTATTGTTTTGGGTTACATTGGTAGTGTTATTGTTATTGTTGAACTTCTTTTTGCTTTATCTTTGTGTATGCATAGCTTCAATGCATTTAGAGCCCCTAGCTGATGACACGAAGTCGTTCATGTCATCTAAGTCGTTTATGTCATCTAAAGGTTAGAGATGTTCATAAAATCTAAAACTCTGAGTTATATATATATATATATATAGTCAATAATATCTAAATTTTTTTTTATTTTTATTTAGTTGAACTTTAAAAATAATTATTCTTATTTTCTATTTTTATAAAAAAAAAAAATTTGTTTGGAATGAAGATAAATTTAAAACACGAGATAGGTTTACATACAATAAAATTTAAAAATAGTTTAATTAAGTTTTTTATTTTCACATTTTTAACACATAAAATAATAGAAAATTTTGCTTATTATATATGAAGCATATCTATTTTTAATATAATTAAATTATTTTTAAAGATAAAAACAAGAAAATAAACAAGGTGGCATATCCCATACCCCACCTTGTCTAAATCTTTTATAGGGACATGAATGATAATAAGTATATAAACGAGATGGGGTAGTTATCAACCGTACCCCACCTTGGTTCCAAACTTATTCCATCATTGTCCTTTTGCTTAAAAATATCCTCGACATGCCTTTCAGTTACTATAGATGTGAAATGTCTTGTCCGCACAGAATAAATTAGCGAGGATTAGGGTGTGTTTCACTCTATTTTTATTTGAAGTTTTTTTTTAAAAATTATTTATTAAATATGTCTCTAGAAAATATTAGAAATGAATTTTTTTTAATATTATAAGTAATTTTTCATATATTTTATTAAATATTTATTTAAAAAAAAACACTTTTGAAGTTAAAAACGATTTTTAGAATTATTATCAAATAGACTTTTAGGTTACATTTGATTAGAATGATAAAATATGATAGAAAATAAATATATTATAGTATATATATATCCTATCAACATGATATTTTAAAATAACATATTCAATGAGATATACTATATTATATTTATATTTATATTTAACTTGTAAAATAAATAAAAATTTTAATATTTAAAATAAAAATTATATCACATTCAAATATTTTCTATTTAAAAAAATAAAAATTTTGTTATGTTTAATAATATTCATGATTAAAATATTTAAATTTTATAGATAATTTTTTTATATTATGTTATTTAATATATAAAAATAATTTATATATCATATATTAATATTATTTTATAAATATTTTTTAGTTTTTTTAATCATAAAATTATTTTATAATAAAAAAATTATTTTGTAAAATGAGTATATTAAACAATAAAATAAAATAAAATTTTGATATATGAGATATGTATATCCTATATCTTATCATGAGATTAACATATTTCATGTGAAATGAATAAAAAAATAAAAATAGATAATATATTTTACCAATTATCATATCTCATTTTGGTTGAATATATGATATAATAAGTGATGAAACAATTTATCTTTTTCAATCATGAATTAAACATGGGATATAATATAACATCCCCTCTCTTATTCTATCTCATGTTATATCTGACCAATTAAATATGATCTTAATATTTAAATTTTTAAACTTTTAGTTAGTAAATTAGTGTATATAAATCTCAAAAAAGATTACAAGTGACTGACAGTACTACAAATATGATATATATTAGTGACACTCCAACATTACTTAAACCACTTAACTTGATATAAAACTTTTTATTTATTAAACCAAGTGAAAGCTCAAAGAACGAAGGTAACTTAACATTATATCATAACTCTTATTTATTGAACTCTTATAGCCTACCTATCTTGACATATATTATTGGGCACTACATAATCCTTTTGGATAATTGAAAGTTTAATAATTATTATACACCATAATTTATTGTTCTTATGTTAACAAATTTGTTGGAATGTAATTTTTGTATCTACTTTTTCAAACAAATAACACACAATTGTCTTTTACAGAAACATAGGAAAACAAACATGTTAATAGAAGAAATTCCAAAAAATATTTTGAAAAACAAAAAACATATCGGGGTACCTTTTCATTTAAGATGTGACTTCCACTTTGATGCATGCAGTGGCACAAACATATAGACGGATATACCTCATGTCCATGGAATATCTCTTTTGCAGGTTCAGCAATTATGGGTATAAATATAAAGTATTTTACTGTATGGAATCATCAAAGGCAAAATGGAACAAGGAAGCTTAGGAAGGGAATGAAAAGCTGCAAACATTAGCCGACATGGGAAAGCAAAGAGAGAAGAAGAGTGTAACTGTGTAAGAGAAGATACGTGACAGGAAATTTCATGTCCCTGTCAGGCATCAAATTATTCTGTAGAGGTCCGAAACATAAAAACGGTATCCTATGCGGCCTGTGTACATGCAGACAAGTTAGAGAAAGAATACAAGTACATGACTTGACAGGTGAAGAGGGAACAGAGATAAGGGCTCTTGCTTGTGTTCATATGGGCTTTTGCCTAGGACTCCCCCTTGTTCAAGAAGCTGCATAAATGGCTAAATCCAATGCTTTTGCTATTTTCCCCTTTTCTACGGCTTAATCATTGCCATATTTGATTACTTCAAAATTGATCTTTTTTATTTTACAAGGACAAGTTCTACACTTTTAGCTAAAAATTTTCAACCAACTGTACTGGGAATATGATGGATGAAGACCTATGTTTTATACCACGGCATGCAGCCTCAATAAGGTATATAAATTAGCTCACGATGCCCCAAAAATTGATTAATTAATTTAGGTTTCTAATAAATACCTTTGAAGTAAAATATATATATTTTACTAATGACCTCAGTACTCGTAAAAATATTCCTACTTGGTGGGGTTTATTTTTTTAATTTTTTATTAAAAATAATTTGTTTCCAAAATTTAGATAATATGTTTTTTTTTTCACTTTTTGTTGATAACTTATTCCTTAAGCTTTTTTATTGAATAGAAAAAAGAAAAATATTTAAGGTCTTTTCAAAAATAATTTTGAAAAATAGTTTTTAAAAATTATTTTTTAATTTTTATATAATAAAAGTTTGTTTGAAAACTTAAAATGTTTTTAATATTTTTTTATATCTATTGTTTTATTTTTAATCATTCTACATATATATTTGTATAATTATTTCTTAAAACAACTTTTTAGAAAATAAGTGAAAACAATAAAAAACAATTAAAAGATGTTTATGAAAACATTATATTTTTTGTTCTTAATAATAGAAAACAATTTTTGATTGTAAAATGGGTTTTCTATATTTTTTATTTTTGAGAATAGAAAACTATTCTAAAATACTGTTCCTAAACAAATACTTAATTTTTTTCTAGAGATTAAAAGGTAATATATGTTTTTAAATTAATTTTTAATATATAATAGAAATAAAATATTAAAAAAATGAACAACTTCATTCTTAATATTATTAAATACTATTTAATTTTAAGTCTTATTTAAAATTAAGTTAAAAAAAGACAAACATTGAACTCTCCTTTGATGAGTAATACAATTCCAATCATATATGAGTTTAGTAATTAGTAACTCTCCTACAAACACTTCTTCATTAAAGTTTCTAAAAACATAAAATACTCTTACTAACTTTTCTTGTCTTAGAAGTAATCTAATCCTGGATAGATATGAACTTAGGAGTGTACTTGGTACTGATTCTAAAAAATATTTTTAATTTTTTTAACACTTAAAAATATTTATTTTTCAAATATTAAAAAAATTAAAAACCACTCTAAACATTCTATGTAATATAACATTCCATATCGCTTGAAACACTTCCCTAAAAAAGTTTCCAAAAACGAACTTCAAGTTTAAAGTTGTTTTAAATTTTAATTAGAAACCTCCCTTCTATATATTGTTTTCCCTGAGATAAAATACTCTCCAACTCGCACATCCTACAGTAGCTATGGCAAAACACAGCCATCCCTGGTGAGGGAAAAAGTCTATAGTGAATTGATGAGTTCTGAGAATGGAGTGAAATAGTAGTTCTGCTTAGTGGTGTCATTCCTTAAAGCGACAACACAACCTAGTTTGTAATTTTATGGGGAAAAAAAAGGAAGTGAAACAGGTCGGGTAATAAGGAAGAATACAAGAGAAGAAGGTGCGAACGTGAGAAGACGTCTATATTTCAGAAGATAAAGAGATATTACAAGACAAACTCTCTGTCTCTCTTTCCCTACCCTTCTAGTTTCCAAAGTAGACCCTTTTTCCATCTCCATGGCTAGAGAATACCCTCAGCTTCAACTAATCCCACCACCATCTGTTGAAGAAAATCGTGAATCAACCTTGACAACAGATGATCCTGAAGGCTGTAGAACCCCGACTTCTCGCGATCACAAGATCCCATCAATTCTAAGCTGTCCGCCGGCCCCGAAAAAACGAGGAAAAGTACTTTCACAGAAGAGAAAATTTCAAGAAGTGCAGTTCTTTGAGTTCACCGGAGGAGATGAGGTAGATTCCCTCTTCAAATCAAGCTTTGAACTTTTTAGGGTTTCGTCTCGCAGCGTTAAGAAGAAGAGGTATACGAGTAAAGGAAACTGAGCCTAGGTCACTTTTCCATTTTATTTTATATATACATAACCGCTGCTTCTTAATAATACCAGCAACGATTTTACTGATGAAAACTTGTCTACATGGGATGTGGGATATGGATCCTCACTATGTGTATATGACATTCAATATTATGGCGATTTGGCTGAACTATCCAATGAATTATGAGTATCCGTACATAAGCAATCCAAGTTGTTTCTAACAATATTGCTTCGTTGATCTCATATTATATATGGTATACTTTTTCTGGCCTTTTCCCTTTGGGAAGAATGATGAATGATTTGCAGGATAATGATACTGTGCATGTCTCAACATGGTCCTGATTCTTGAACGGAGCTCATTAATTTCAAAACAAAAATAATAATAATAAATTAAATCAAAATAAGAATAAAGCAAGAATAAGGGATTGGGAATAGCCTTCTTTGAGGTTAAAAATTTAGGATTGTTTGGATCTTCCTGCCTTGAAAGAAAGGAAGGAAAAATGAATGTTTCATAATGTAAATTTCAAAATAATTTGTATTATATTTTATTTTTCTTCATAAATTTCATAAGAAATTAAATAGGAAAATTAATTCTGATTTTTTTTTTCTACTTTCTTTTAGCACTTCCCATGACCCAAAAGGTCACCCAACAAAGATGCAGCCATGTTTTCTCCATAGGAGTCTAGATTATTTTGAAATTAGTTCTCTAGTTCTCTTAAGCTTCTTTAAAGGAAAAAGAAAAAGAAAAAGAAAAAGAAAACTAAATATGTATAAAAATTGTTCAAAGTTTTGTACAATGGAATTCCTCCCATCATAAGTTTCAAAATGGGAATGAAGCTGCCTTTCCAAGGATAAACTCTTGGAACTAAGTCCTGCAAAAAGACTGTAGCATGCTAGCATATATTGTGATTTATTCTGGGAATGTATTGGTGAGAGTTCCATATACTTACCAAGTATATGAACATGTGACCAAAACAGTGAGGCTATTCAATGTATAAGAACCACCCCAGTATCATATTTTAGGACAGGCTATAATTATTATTCAATGGAAAGATTGATCGTGTGAGTCATGTTTTAAGCTTAGCCCACCAAAAACAAAAACAAAAACAAACAAACAAACAGCTTGTTCTATGTACAGTATGGAAAAGGAAGAAAAAAAGTAAAAAATAGAAGGATGGAGCAGCCCCGCAACCCCTTCACTGGTTTTGGCATTTTTTTTATGGGAATCCAATGTGCACCATCACAACTCCATTATTAGGTTTATGGGTTTTCTTTGAGCGGGGGGCAACGTAGCATTTTTCATTTTATTTTCTTTTTCAAACAGTTCAATTATTGCCTTTTCAAACCCACAGATATAGACGATGAGTGCCCTGTAAGATGTTACATGATCCCAAGTAATTATTACCAAAAAATGAAAATCCTTGTTAATTCTATAAAAAATATATGATTAATATGGTTTAGAAAAGAGTCTTGGAATATGTTTGTGATTGGGATGCTAGTGATGGCGCCTGCAATTATAGCCATGTTTGTGCCCATCTGCAAGGTCAACTGCTCAGATTGCATGTGATACGGCCCGTGTATCGAATCTATTATAAGCTCTGAGCCGTGTACAAGACGATTTTGAACGAGAAAAAAATCATTGAATGAATATATAAATATATATAAAAGGGCACCATTTGAAATGGTAAGTATCCTGTAAAAGTAGCCCATAGCTACAGGCTTGGGTCAAAACTCTGGCGTTAATGGGCCCGCCCTAGGCTTCTGCCCCGATTTCACAATTCTCTCCTGTGTCGAAGTATCGATCAAGAAGTGTTGAAAAAAATAATATTTTAATTGTCATAATTTTGTTTTTTCAAAACCCTGCCAATCTCTTCCCATGTGGTATGTTGGTTCGACCGACGGAGTGTCCATTTGCTGCCTTCAATTTTTTAAAAGTTTCTAATGACATGAGCAATTATATATAGAAGTTGGTTAATAATAGATCATTTTTGTAAATAGAATTTTAATTTTATTTACTCCGAAGGAGGGAGTAAAAAGGTGAAGACCGACTGGGCCCTTGAGGAGGATGTTGGCTTTTACTTTTAACCCACGTAGCCGTTTGATCAGAGAAGGCTTGACACCTGCCCCGCCATATGTCAACCCCTTACACTACCACGATGGCACCACAGCCCATTCCTCCCATTCAAATTCCCAGTCTCTTTCTGTGATTTTCAAATTTGTGACACGGAGAGGGACAAAAGCAAAACAAAGGAATGGCTCCAAAGCGTTCTGGCAAGACTAGGAGTAAGGTGGTGGTGAAGGCAGCCCGGAAAGTGGTTCAAGAAACTGTCGAAGTGACGGTACTTGCCAGCAAGCAAAAACCACCCAGGGAAGAGCAAGGGAAGAAAATTTCTAAAAAGGACAAAGCACCAGAGGAATTGCAAAGGGAACAAGTTTCAGCTGATGAGGAACCAGAGAAAGAGCTTCCCACTCCAGTGACACAAGAAGAACCACCAAAAAAGGAGGAAGAGAAGAAGACGACGACAACACAAGAAGGGAGAGAAGAGAAGAAGAGGGGGAGGAGGAGGAGGACAAGCGGTAGGAGAAGAAAGGAGGGAGGTGAGGGGTACAAGAGGTACGTGTACAGGGTACTAAAGCAGGTGCACCCTGGACTGGGAGTATCGTCGAAGGCCATGACTGTGCTGAGTGGCTTCATGAACGACATGTTCGAGAGAATAGCGGAAGAAGCAGCGAAGCTGTCCAAGTACACAGGCAAGACAACGCTATCAGCAAGGGAGATTCAAGGCGCCGTCAAGCTGGTTTTGCCTGGAGAGCTCCAAAAACATGCCATGGCTGAGGGGACTAAGGCCGTTTCTAATTACATGGACTATGCTGCTGCAGGAGGCCACAAGCAGTAGACCCAGGATTTTCCCTGACCTCCTTTTTCACTACTTGATTTCAATGGAAATAGGAGTACTGATTAATATGATGGTCAACCCACTTCATGCTGTGGGGTGGTTTTGTGGAAAAGGGGCACATTGGTGTTGTGGACCTGGGGATTTTACTTTGTAATTTTCTAACTCTAGCGTGTTTTGTTTTTTGTTTCTTAGTGTTATTAATTTTAGATCATTTTAAGTATTTTCTTTCATTTTTTCCATTTTTAATTTTTTTTTTTTTTGGTTATGTGCATCTTCATGGATCTTGTGATATGAACCCTAGCTAATTGATTGGCATGACGAGGGCTCATGTTCTTCATTAATTGACAGAGAGGGGAGAATGATTTAATGAGTATGTTTCAAAGACTATCTAGAAAAGGCGGTGGCTTAATTTTCGCAGCTTCCAACTTCCATGGAAGGTCTTTTATCCTTGTTCATATTTATTTCTATCCTTAAAAATTAAAAAAGAAATTATTTAAATTTTCATGGGAAAATTATGAGTTAGATTTTAGCAATTTGCTTTGAAAAAGGAGTTGGTAGGAAAATAGTATTCTCGTGTTTATTATATACAAGACAATTATAATATTATTTAAATTTCGGTTTTAGTTATTTGGTTAAAATTACTAAACAAAATTATAAAAAAAAGGAAGTAATATTTTAAGAAAAATTATAAAAATCATATAAGTTATACTTAAGTTAGATTATTATAAATTTTCATGTATTTTATGCCAGTGTATTTGTATATGCAAGTGTACTTGAACTAAGGATTGTTTTAAAAAAATTACAATTACTAAACAATGACATGGGTTAGTTTATAATATATATGACAAAACTGTTGAGATACAATGGTCAATTTAGCAAGCCAATATAAAATCAATCCATGTAGTCATATATTCCTAACATGAGCCCTATAAGTATTGTTAGGTATCGACCTAGTTAGTGGATTGATAGCCATGCGGTTCGTAAAAATGTGCTTTAGGATCATTTTCTCCTACACAGCCATGTCTTGAATGACATAATGTATGATGTTGATGTTTTGGGTTCGATAATGATACTTGGGGTCCTTCTCATAGGCAAGAGTCACCATGCTGTCACAGTGGATCGTCATAGGCTCATAAGTGCATGCGACAATGACAAGCTCCTAAAGGAGCCTTTTCAACTAAACACCCTCCTAAACAATAGTTGAGCATGTAGTATACTCTATTGTAGATAATGCTATACACAATTGCTTTTTATTACTCCAAGGTATGATGCCATCATTGAGGAGAAAAGTATGACTAAACGATGATTTGTGTTCATCCAAATGCTACCCAAATACGTGTGACTATGTCTTTAAAAAACCGTTCTTGAAGCATACAAACACAAATAGCCTTCTATTTGATTCAAAACAATTCAAGGACTAAGTTTTCTTGATAGATCATATCTTCTTTTTTATGCTAACCTTGGTTAATCTCATATTTGATGATAATAGAATAAGAATTAGATTTAACGTTTTATCTAAATGTATTACGTAAGAATATTTTTAAAAAGACAATTAAGAAGAAGATATATTAAGTCAAAAGAAAATCAAGATGAACTAGAACATCGAAGAAAAAGTTTATCAAATTAATGTCTAAGATGTTTTCATAAGATTATTGATAAACAAAGTTCATGTAGTGTTATATCCTTTTCTAAAGCATCTTATTTTGTTCATAAGTCTTTAATCAATTTTATTTTTTTATAATTTAGATGAAAATCAATTTGAGGAAAAACTAAAACTTAAATTGGTGAAGAAATATTGTTATGAAGTTTTTTCAAAATGTTAAAGAGTTAATAATCAAAATTTTCTCATGTTTTGGAACTTAAAATTGCAAAACTATCAAAATTACAAGGGAATTGGTCAACCCCTAGGTCCATCGGTCGATGTAAAGTGTGCCTAAGGGCTAGTTTAACTTTCCAAATCCTATATAAGGTTCCTATATTTCATTTATTGAAGAAAGAATTGTTTCAAAATATTCGCCAATAATTTATTGAGCCTTAGAAAAACATTTTGAGTGCATTGAGCTTCAATTTACATTCTATCACTCGAGGAAATAAAACAAGTATGAGGTATCACTTTGAGATTATCAAGTACAAGTATCATTGCAGTGAGGAATTATTAAAGAGTGAAACATTTCTTGAGGTTTGTGAAAGGTTCCTTGGACACAAGAATCAAAGTGTAAAAGTTTGAAGCTTTGTATAATGACTTGCTCCTAATTATATAGATATTGTCCGTTATGGGTGTAAGGGGAGTCTTCACGACTTTAAAATACATTTTTAAAGTAGTGAGGACCCCTTTGAACATAGAGCAGACGATATTTACATGATTGAGTGTGAGTCGTTATAAAGGGTATTAGAGCTAATCCTTGACCCTGGTGTGGGGGTTTGTTAGGCCTTGTCGAGGGCATTTATCTATTTGGCTCCACAATCCTATGGAAAACAGTGAGAACGTTGTGTCTGCATGAGTGAGTGTTTATAACATCCCACATCGAGCAGATATGTTTTAAAGTCATAAGGACCCTTTTGAGTTTAGAGTGGACAATATCTACATGGTTGGGTGTGAATCGTTACAAATAGTATCAAAACCAATCCCCGACCCCAGTGTAGGGGTTTGTTTGGCTCCTCAATCCCATAAGACTTAACGAGGATATTGTGTCTACATGAGGGGTGTTTATGATGTCTTACATCGGATATGAGGGAAAATTCCTAGCACTATTGTAACAACTCACATCCAACCTTATAGATATTGTCCGTTTTGGACCTAAAGGGACCCTCGTGACTTTAAAACACGTCTTAAAGCCGTGAAGGCTCCTTCAGACCCAAAACGGACAATGTCTACAAGGTTAGGAGCAAGTCGTTACAAATAGTATCAGAGTTGATCTCCAACCTTAGTATGATAATTTATTTAACCCTATAAGGGGTGTTTGTCTGTTTAGCTCTACAATCCCATGTGACATAATGAAGATATTATGTTTGCATAGAAGGTGTTTGTAATGTCCCACATTATATATGAGAGAAAGTTCTTGATACTATAAATGAAGAGACTCCTCTTAACCTTGTAGATGGTTTTTTAAAGTCATGATGACCCATTTGAGTTCAGAGCGAATAATTTCTACATGGTTGGATGTAGGTCGTTACAAATTGTATTAAAGCCGATTTTCGACCTCGGTGTAAGGGTTTGTTTGGCTCTGTATGAGGCGTTTGTCTGTTTGATCCTACAATCTTATGGGACACAATCAGGACATTGTCTGTATTAGTGAATGTTTGTAATATCCCACATCAGGTAGACAACTTTTAAAGTCATAAAGCCCCTTTGAGCCAAAAGCGGACAATATCTATATGATTGAGTATAAGTCGTTACACTTTGCCTTTAAAAGTCTTATTGGTAGTAGAATTCTTAGCGTATAATTGAAGTTTAAGAAAAATGAATGTAGATAAGGATATATTAGATTGAACAATTATAAAATTGGAGTTTGCATTATTTCCTCCATTTTTTGTGTATTCCATTGTCTTTATTATTGTCAATTATTGCTTATAATTTCTATTTGCATTCATATTTATAAAATTTGTAAAATGTGATCATCACCTAAATGGGACCTTTTTTTGGGTGTTACCTTAAATGGATTAACATAAACAAAATATTTAATAAAAAATTTTATGAGTTTGAAAATTAAGATAATTTGTTTTTATTATACAACATTATATTTGGATTATTGACGTTGGAAGTTTCAACGAATAAAATATTTGGTTGTTACCATAACTGTGATTAACATAAACATCATATTTAATAAAAACTTTTATGAGTTTGCTTTTATTATACAACATTATATTTGGGGCATGTTTGGTTTGAAAATTTTGAGGGAAAGAAAATAGAGAGGAAATATGGAAGGAAAGAGAAATGAAGGGGAAAAAAATAGATTCAAAATTAATAAATTATTATTATGTATTTTTTAAAACTTATTTCACTTAATTCTCTCTATTATATAAAGATTAAATAATTTTAAAATATATAAATTTTTAACTAATTTTAATTATATTTAATTTTCTTTAAAAAATTTTATGGTGAAACAAAATATGAGAAAATCATTTTCCTTTGTATTTTTTTTTCTTTCTTTGATATTTTTCAAGAACCAAACATAATCTTAGATTATCAACCTATGAAGTTTTGATGAATAAAATGAATAAAAAATGGAAATAATTTTATTAAAACAGAACAACAAATTGAAGGATAAAACTTATGACTTGGAATAATTTTCATTCAATATTTGATTAGTTGAAGGTATAATATTTCGTCTTCTAAAATCTACGAGTTAAGAAATTTTCTATTAGTTTTTTTTTTTCTAAAGAAAAACCATTTCATTAATAAATAAACAAATAATGGTTAATATGAGACTATTTTAGGGATGGAAAAGTCCTAAAAAAAATTGAATATAATATTCTCCGTACACGTATGGTAGTGTATTTAGATTCTATGGCTTTGTAGCCGTTATTTGTATCATATAGGTTGGAACTATTTTTTAGAATAATTTTCTACTTTTTCTTTGTTTTTGTTTTTTTTTTTTTAAAAAAGAGAAAACATGTTTGAAAGAACATTTTTAGTTGTTATTTATTATTTTTACTTATTTTTTAGAGTTATTTTAAAAAATAATTATATAAATATGTAAAGTAGTTTAAAATAAATACTATATATCAAAATTATTTTTAAAACATATTTAAAAATATTTAAAACAGATTAAAAATATTTTAAGTTTTTAAATAGACTTTTATTTTATAAAAATAAAATAGGAGTTTTCAAAAATTATTCTTAAAAAATGTTTTTCAGAATTATTTTAAAAAACAATTACCAAATAGAGTTTTAATCTTCCTCATTTCTACCTTAGTCTCATTTTTTGTATTCAAGGTCATTTTTTATGCTAATTTTTATTTTTTATTTTTATATATTTTGAACAATGGAGATTGAGATTTCTAAAGTTACATACTTGAGATTTTAATTCATTCAATTTCTCTTGAATTAAGTTTCAGACCAAACATAAATAAACTACAATAAAAATAAATAAATAAATAAAAAGACCATTCAAATAAAAAATAAAAAAAAATGCCAACTATTTTAGTTGTAAAGTAGGCGTCTCTTTTTGTTCTAAGTTTGGCCACATCCATTTGCATTATTACATAGTCCTAATTTGAACAAAGTCAAGTCAATAATTATTTTCAAAGAAAAACATAAGGTGCACTTCATACTTCCACTGACCCACCTACAAGGCTTAAGGCAATTACATAAATTTACAGCATTTGGTAGCAGTGCTTCCAAGTAATAAATCCAGCATTCATGCACACTAAATTATGATGCTAATTTGAATCTAAATCATACACCACGCTAATATGAGTTGCCATATCACATATGGGCCATTCCATGATACCTACAGCTTGTCCTTTTGTCTTATTTTCGCTCATAATCTTGTCTTTTTTAGTTTATGAAATAAACCCACGATTTTAAATATATTGTAAAATTATATTAATTATCATTAGTCAAATTAGAGAAAGGGAAAGGGCATAAATGATGAGAGAGTTGAAAGAGTGGGATGGAACCTGGTTTTTGGAGACTGTGGATGGGGCATAAACTAAAAGTGACAGATGAAAGGCAACTTTCGTCGCACCATTTTAATATCGAAGTCATAGTATGATGATTAGCACGTAATCTTTATTTGCTACAAGATTACTTGAGACTTTAGAAGACCATATGAAAGGGATATATATATATATATATATATATAGATATGATGTAATTGAAAATTAAGAATCGAAATTAAGGTCATGAGTTTGAAACATTATACATATGTATATATATACGATGGAGGAGTGAACAGATTTTTTGTTCGTATTAGAGTGGAAGAGATAATATGAAGGGAGAAAATTGGGGGAAAACAAATGAATTGAGGGTGACGTTTTGGATAGATTAGAGGGGCGGAGGGGGAGCGAAGGTGAGTGGTGAGCAGTCGTGGGTTAGGAAGGCGCTGGATGGCGTTTCGTGGATTGGTAGGGAGAAGAAGCACCGCAAGAAACAAAACAGCAATGGGGGATGTGCGGAAAGCTCCAGAGTTAGGACTACACCAGGTGGGGCCCCTGCTCTCTGCTCCAGCTTCGGCCTCGCGTCACCTTTCTGCCTTTATCATGTGCTTCTTCCGTAAACACCCCCCTTGCATTGTCCCCACCTCACCCCCTGCTCCTCTTTCTCTCTTCCCGATAGCCACCACTTCCTCCTCTTTCTCCTCTTCCTCCGTTCCCAATATCTCTACTTCCAAAACAAACCAGCCTACCTTATTACCCTCTCTCTCTCTCTCTCTCGTTCTCACTCTCACTGGTATGTGTATATGCTCCCCAGTAGTTCCAGTACTGGTCTCAGGTCTCACCATCACTCAAAGAAGCAGCAATGGAGCCCCACACACGGAAGCTACTGCTGGACGACGCTGGACATGGAGGCACCCTCGCATATCCCCCTGGGCCTTTCTCAGGGCCAATCAACCCTTCTTCCTCATCCACTTCTGGGTTTAAAAGATCCCTTAACAGACAACCCAATACTCCCTTCGACTCCTCGATGGCCTTGACTGTCATCGTCCTTCTCACCGCTCTCTTCTTCATGGGCTTCTTCTCCGTCTACATCCGCCGCTTCGCCGAAGACAACGCCGTCGAAATGTCCCGCCGCCGCCGCCACCCAAACCCCCCGCTTCTTCCTCCTCTAGGTCCCCAACCTCCTCCAAAGGCCTGGACGCCTCCACCGTGAGCTCACTACCGCTCTTTTCTTACCACGGTGATGCCAAGGAGACATTGGATTGTCCAGTTTGCTTGACCCAGTTCGAAGACAAGGACACTGTTAAGATCATCCCCTACTGCCGTCACGTGTTTCATCCGCCTTGTATTGACACGTGGCTGTCTTCTCACGTGTCTTGCCCCGTTTGCCGGTCGACCCAGCTTTTTCCGGCCAAGGATGGACGCTGCAGTGTGGTGCAAGAGGGGTCTGATGAGGGTGGGAGCCAGTCACATGAGAGATTAACGGAGGACAATGGGGACACGTATGTAGAGGTAGAATCGTTAGCTGTGAGAAGGACGACCAGTTGCTCGAGCCTGGGGGAGCGGGCGCTGCTGCACAGGACTTCCAGTTTCTAACGCGGCATTGTGCTTACCAGGAGCATGTGAACCGGCACATGTAAATATTTATTTGTATTTCCATATCTTTCCCTTTCTCTATAATTACGTTTTGAATGAGTTTGTGATTTCATAAATACAGTGCAACTTCTGGGTGATGAATCAAACCAGATGTATCAAGAAATATAACCCATAAAGGGAAAAAATTTTCCAACCAAAAATACATCTGAGTTTATCAACATTACGACTTTTTGTCATTAGGGGATTTAAAACCTACCATATTGAAGAAAATTCAAAGCCAAATTGTAGCCTATTGAAATCTATATCCCTAGTTGATCATGTTGATACAAACTTCATAGTTCCAAAGGTCTATCCTCAAACTCTATGTTTTATAAAATTTAGAGAGCGTTTTAAACAATTTTAAAAGTCATTTATAGGATTTGTTGGAGAAAGGATTTCAAATGAAAGCACTCCTAAATACTCTGTTAATAAAATTGGGAGAAAAATTTGTACTCATATGTGAATATTACATGGGTGTAGTAGTGAACGATCTTAACAGAGACACTCAACCCTTAGAAGTGAATCATTTATTAATAGAATCAACTTCCACTCAACATTATTATCAGGAGTTAAAAAGGCAATGAATTAGTTGTTCTTCCAATCGTACAATCCGCAAAGAGGGAAAAAATTGCAGCCAAGTACCTGGAGGAATCCAGGAGCAAGAAATGATATACTATATATATAGATTCTATATCTTGCCATTCCGAGGTTTGAATCTCTCTCTCAATTATAGAATGGAATAAGCACGGATGACCTCAACTACAGGCGCCCAACACATGGGGCATTTACCTCTACCCTGAACCAACTCGCTTGCACACTTGGAACACGTGCACATGTGCCCACATCTGAAAAGACAGAGGACAAATGATGTCAGATGATGTGCTTCAACTGCAATACATATTTGGTTTTATCTGCCCATGGAACTCTTAAAATTTTATGACTTTTACCTGTACAGTAAAGAATCGATATGGCTATCACAACATATACAGCAAATTCCTTTTCTCACATGATCCCACTTAGATCCATCCTGTGGCAAACACTCCTCATTCACTTCTGCAAGAAAAATGAAATGTAATGAGAATTTTTTGAAGAGTGCTAAAACCTTACACATGTTTAAATTCATTGGAAAACATGATTCAAAACATGAATCAGGTTTTAAACATTTTTTTTACCTTTTTTTTTTCTAATTTCTTTTTCCCTTCCTAATTTTTTTCCTTTCTACTTTTATTCATACTTTCCATGAATCAAATGGAGCCAAGTTATTGAAGATCATAGACAGACCTGGGGAACCCACTGAGCGATTCAGGGCTGCAGAAACTTCTTGTTTTATTGAGCGCTGCAACTCAAGTTGCATATCCATGCAAGCCTCAAGCATTCTCTGCATGTTGTTCATCCTCTGCTGCAGCCTAGCCAAGTCAATCCTCAGGTCATTAATGACCTCCCATTCCTGCTCCAAACAATCAAATTAAATCATATCAAGCTAAAACCACAAAAATGGATATTCCTAGAAAAATGTGTCAGAAAGTTTTAAAGCCACAGTGAGAAGGATACTCCTTCGAAGTTAGACAAATCTAAAATGCTATCCTTCTTAGTTAACTAGTGAAAAAAAAAAAGGAAGAAGAAGAAAACAAGAGTTGCAATTTAATATAAACATGGGTCTCCAAAAGGATCAAGCTCATTAGTAAGGAGGGATGGACTTACCATTCCAAAGCGGGGATGCATATTTTGCTGTGACCAATTATCATGGTGTAACTCTTGATCCCAAAGGGGCAGAAAACGGGGCACTTGTGATGATGGTAGAACGGACGGAGGACTCTCAACATCATCTGTTCGACCCTCATTCTGATCTCCAGTTTGCTGCTCCTGATCTTGCTCTGCTGAAGCAGGCAGAGATGATGTTCCATGTGGTTCCCAGTCAACAGGGTCATGGACTTGCCTTTCCACATATGATTGTATCAATCGGTCCAGGTTTTCACGGAAACCACTCCGAAGAAGATTAGAGACACTTCTCCTGCAACATGAAAAAAATTCCCATTGAATACTGGAACATTTCAAAAGACCAAATATATAAGACCTTTAATAATAAGGTTTCATACCTGCTTAGGAGTTCCCTGAGTTCCATATTGTACACATTATCATCATCGGGAAAATAAAATCTATCAACCCTTCCAACCATAACAGCCTCCTGATCAGAAGGTCCTTCTAACCAATTTTCTGCAACCTCTTGAGAGCTGACCTCATGCCACGAATCATGGGCTTCTTCCTGAAAACCATGCTCCCCACCCTCACTTCCTGATGCTTCCTCATTTTCTCTGACTTGTTCTTGCCACTCTTCTACTTGAGCAATAGAGTTTTGCCAATTCACATTTTCAATTGTGTCACCTTCTAAATCATTTGTATTAACTGATAAGCCATGGGCATCATTTTCCCTGCTACTAGGCTCAAGTTGTTCTTGAAATACTTCATGGGCTTCTTGGAGATGATCTTGTCCACCTTCATTCCTCAAAATTTCTTGGGAGTTTTCCTGCCAGTTTCCCTCTGAATCTTCAGCATTACCACTTCTTACTTCAATAGAGCCAACACCGTCTGACTGTTGCCAGCCTCCGTCCTCATTTTCCAGAACTTGCTCCTGCCAATCTTGTACTTGAGCAGTAGATTCCTGCTGATTTATGTCTTCAAATGAGTTGCCTTCCAAAACATTTGTGGTATCATGGATGTCACTGATTATTTGACTCTGCTCAGATTGATCATGAATTTCATCTAGAACCTCTAGCGAACTGTTTGCTTGATTTTGGTCATGACCGTAGCCATCAATGTCACTGTCGGATAAGGTATCAGAGCAGTTACTGCTACCACAAACAGAATTGTCCAATCTGGAAAGAAATCCTTCCCTGCTTAAAAAAATTAATATAAGGTAAAACAAAGAAGAAGAAGAAGAAGAAGAGGATTTTTACCATCATGCAATTAAGAAAAAATAACAGTAACCACATTGATTCATAGATAAATTATAAGTAAAGAGATAAAAACATTATCAATATGGTTTATTCCAATAACATAATTATTCACATAACCAGGGCCAAAATGCCAAAACCAGAACATATGAGTCTTTGCAATAACCCAATGGCAGATAACACACAACACATAAATGCAAAAAGTAATAATGATGTAGAAAGTAAACCAAGACACATGTTGACAATCAGCACAAAAACCCCACAATAATACTTGGAGAACGTTTAATGACAGATTAAAAAAAGGACACAAAAATGGAAATATATAAGCATATGGTAAACTGCAAAGGTATTAGTTTAACCCATGGATTGATATTTTAGAGTGCTAGACTGCATGGAACTTATCATAAATTCCAGCAAGAAATTCTTCTACTGAAATCATCAGCCGGAGCAGTGAAAAATTTTCTGAAAAGAGACCTGTTGTTCTGTGCACTTTGCAGTTGCCAAGATTTGGAAGCAAGGAAGCACGGGTATAGCTCTGGCCCTGGTACTAGTATTTGTTGATACCTTATCAGTAAGTGGAACCTTTCTAAGGCACTACTGGGTATTATGTTGCATGAGAATTCACGACACAGAATGAACATTGAAAACTTGTTATCTAGACCATAACCATACTTGGAAACTCTTTATTTATATGAAAATGTAGTTTCAACAAAAAGGGCTGGCAAAGCTACTTCCAAAGGAAAAAAAAAAAATGAACACTGAAAGCTTATTTATGGCATGTCCTGCCATGAGTTATATCAAATTAAATAAATAATGATCTTAAACTTCATTAAATAAAATGTAAATTTAAACCTCATTTTATTAGAATCATCACTATCAGGATAGCTGTTATTGACACCTTATCCCAATTCCTCCAGAATCAATTGACAGATCAGGTTTTGCCAACCTACTCATGCTCTCTTCTTCTTAATTCCTGTCCTTTCCAACTCATCCAGCAGTGCCATAGACTCCCCCTTAATGGCCCTGTCATAGAACTTCATCATACATAGTCAATATCACATTCAGTGCTCTCCTAGTGATCTTTGTTGGAGCATCTCTCATGTTTTCTCTCACACTCATTTGCAACATGTCTTCCCACTATAGCCCTCATCATTCTCATCAACGTTGGTAATGGAATTTAAAAGAAAAAAAAGAAAGTATAGAGGTAATTATTAGCTTGGTAATCCACAATATTGAAATTGAAAATATATGTCATTGAAGTCATAAGGGGTCTCAGAACTAAAAATCTACTACCATTCAGATATGTATTATACACTCAAAATACTGGGCAGTGTAACAATATGTATACTTAATCCCCCCTACCATAAACTCTTCAAGAGGCTGGAAGCAATCATCATAAAGAACAAGTAACAGAGGTTGTAATAGAAATTAAAATCAGTACAAATTTGTCAGTGATAAACTGCAGGGAAGTGAAACTGCATATCCAAGAAATTACTTTCTGAAAAATGTAAATCATGCTGCTATTAATAACATGATCCAAAAATATGTAGAACATAAGCTTTGGTCCACAAGTTAAGGGGAATCAAAAGGCTGTTGTCATATCCCAGTACTGTTGCTAAAATTGCTAACATCCTTTTGTTCTAGCTAATATTGTAATTAATCAGCAAATTGGAAAATTCAATTTTATTTATAAGGTTTTACAGAGTAAAAGTGCAGGTGACAAGGCTTAAAAAGAATATTGAGGAACCTGGGAGACTGAGGTCACAACATGGATCTGTAATCTCAATACTTATTGTGATCACAATCTTCAACCATAATGCAATCACAGCCTCAAAATGTTAGAAGAAAATTAAATGCTTTAGTTCATGAAGGGACAGACTCCTACACGGAAAAAAGAGTTAAGACATCCCACACAATATCTTCAATGCATTTAGCTGCAAATTATCAATTTTTAAGTCTTGTTATCAGTACTATTAATAAAGCTATTCAGATGGTGATATTGTGTGGCTGTGTGTGTTTTTAAATTATAATATCAATTAAAACAAAAATTAGAAGTTGCTAAGAAAAAATGATAATTCTATTTGAAATTCCTTTAAAGGGAATCCAAGGTTAAATGAAAATGAGAAAGTTTTACTTGTTTAAGAACAGTATACATTTTAATGCTGTAGCAATCGAATTGAAATGTGAAGGGAAGTAGGATTACATCACCAAATGAGAATGTATAACAGCAAACAAATAAAACTAGTTGATCATATCAATATGATTTGCAGTTTTGACCAATGATCAGGGATAACCTGACAATTCCAATTTAGATTGGTTAGGCCAGTATATTTTACACACTAACAACACTAGTTGGTTCCATCAAAATGATCATAAATAAGTCACAAAAAATTTGAATTGGTTAGTCCAATCTATTTTATGCACAAAAAAAAAAAAAAAAAAAAACAAACAAACAAACAAACAAACAAAAGAAAAAGTTGGTCCAATCAAAGTGAATTGTTGCTCCAACTGAACAATGATAAGATGACTAGAAAATTTCAATTTTGAAAGGACTAATCCCGTATATCAACCACAGACCCATGTGTGTGGTACACATTCAACTTAGACATTTTCCTGTCAATGATGTATTATGAATTATGGATAAAAAATCACATCATACACTTGTTGTTTCTGGAGGTTCATGTCTCTATTACATCATGTCAAGGTCGTAAAATAAAGTATTTGCCAGTTCCTGGTGCCATGACATATATTAGATTACAATATGTCAATGACATAATTTTCAGAATCATTTACTATGGTTGAAATGATAATTATTTTTCTCCTGATCATAGTCAAATTTATCTAAAAATTCTCAATGACATCACTAGCATTGAGAATTTGGTCTTTGTAAGGCTAAAATGCTGAAAATTATTTATAGTTCCCCAGATCCACCTTTTGAATTTCCATGAAAGATTGGGTGTCCATATGAATAATCAAATAAAGTCACATAGCTCTAGTATAACATAGGAAATCCAGCAGCCCTCTTTATAATTTTTAAACCATAAAAGTCCCCCACTGCGTAACTTTCTCTTCTGGAGTAAACCTCCAACCAACATTCTCCAAACACAGCAGCATCCTCTCCCCACACACATACACAAAGAAGAGAAAAAAATTAAAGAAGTAAAGAAAGAAAGAAAGAAAATGACATCTACAACACTGAGAAAAAGGACCATAATAGAACATTAGCAAAAACAGTGCAAAGAAAAAAAAATTCAGCTGGAAAAAATAGAAAGGAACACACATCCTTTTTGTTTTATATATACAGCATAATAAAGATAATACCTTAAACCAGATACAGTACGCCGTTGCCTCAATAAGCCTAATTCACTTGCCGCAACAGAAGCGGGCCTCTCATCCTCAGCCAATCTATTATTCCGCAAGAATCTACCTCTGAGCAATGACTGCAAAGTAAACAAAATAAAACCATAATAGTTACAATAGAGGCAAAGGTTTTCAAGATCGCCGACAAATACAAGGGGCTGAATACAAAATGATATACTGCAATAGCAACAAGGGACCACAAAACTTGATGCCTAAAACTGCCTTGTGCAAGAAAAAAACTATAACAATCAACAAATCATTCACTTGCAAAAATGTTTGAAGAACGACACCCTAAAATTAAGACTCTGTCTAAACTAGAGAAAAAAGAGAAGGAATACAACGTATCATTAGTAGATCCCCTACGTCAAAGTTTGATGGGCATTCACACCTCATATCTGTTAAAACCCCAACTTCAAGGTTTGAGGAGGCATTCACACCTCATATCTGTTAAAATTTGGGCAACAACATCTATGTCACATTGTGAAAAAGCATGAGTCCATTCATCTGCAACAGTTTGTAGTATAGCTGCCTAGAAGTAACCTTTGGGTTAGGACATATACCACCTGTCACCAGATAAATGACTCAAAACACAAGTTTCGAGGATCGTATACAATATATCCTATAACGTATATAATGTATTTTAGTCTTTGTTCAAATGACAGAGTGAGTATTTTAAAAATTACCAGGAAAAATGGAAACCTCAATACATGGTTTCTTTAAAACATAAAAGAAATTTCTTTCATGGTGCATATGGTATAGATAAATTTAGAAAGATTACATGCAAATGTGTATGCATGATGCATGAAGACATTAGAAATCAGTCATCTGTGATCTCTGCACCCCCACCATCCCCTTGTCTATTTGGCGTGGCATACAAGTTTAATTCCTGTTTCCAGTCTATGATTAGTGGTTTTGCATTAAACTGTGAAAAACCCAGATGACAATGAAAAATCATGCCAACAAACCTAGTTCCCACGTTTCAAAGCTTCCACCCAATTCCCGTTCACAAATATTTCAAACACAGATTCACATGAATGGCAATTGCTAGAGTATAGAGAGGTCAATTCCATAAATAGTTCATGGGCTCTGGAAAGAGCTGAAAATAAATTTTTTTTTTTTATCAATCAAAAGAGCTGAAAATAATGAGAGTGCAGAAATAAGCATATTTTATAGAAACTAACCTGAATTCGGTTACGATGAGCAAAATCTGAGACAACTCTATGCTCCGACAATTGCTGAAGCTCTCTTTGCCTTTCTCTCCCAGTCCTCACCAGCATATCCAGCAGAGCCTGTCTGCCACATAATCTAAGAATGCCAACCCTCCGGACAGGTTCAGTTTGTCCTTCATGACAATTGACAACTAATCCATCCCGAACTCGTTCAATTTGAGCACCAATCTCAGCAACTTGTTCTTCTCTTCTAGCACTAAGAGTACCTCTTGGCTGGCTAGTCATTTGTACCCACTCCCTTACAATTCGTACTCTTTCCTGCTCAGTTTCCCCAAGCCATTGTGCCCTTGTAGTGTTGTTCACCTGGGAAACATTAGATGTATGGCCCATCATGCCGCTATTCATCCAGTCCCGAAATATTTGCCTCACCCTCTCCCTTTCAACATCCCCAAAATCAGGAGATGGCTCACAACCCAAACCATTACTATCATCATTTTCATTCTGTGACCCTGCTTGACTTTGGGACCATGGTCCATACTCAACCTCACTTAAGCGGTCCAAACCACCACCATCTACACTCCTTTGGCTTTCAGATACAGTTACACTAGACAGATCAGTGTTCAACTCATCACTCCTCTGCTGTTGGAATCTTCCTTGACCTCTTCCTGGGCCCTGACCAACCTGCTCATCTTCAAGGTCCCGCCACATTTGCCGAGGAGAAGATGTCTGTGTACTCAGTCTCGCTTGATCACTTCGGCGGCTTGACACTGGAGATTGAGACTCCCTAAGAAAAGGAGAATCAAGCACAGAAACATTATGTAAACCAGCAATTGCCATTAGTCCAGACCAACAATTCCACCTCTCAACCGGGATCTCCCGCGTCTGCCAAGCAGCTCAACAACTTAAAATGCATCAATAGCACCTACGATCTGCAAAAGACTCTATTAGATCATCATATGAGGGCAAAGCTAATACCCCCATTGTCATGGGGGTTTACTGTTCTCCCTAGAAGATTACACAAATGCAAGGGCAGAACTATGGAAAGAAACCCAAATTAGATCTTCTAATTCCCCCTAAGGAATCATTTATTTACTGCTTCATCTGAATCAATACTAATCTTTATTTTATATCTCTTCAACACCCCACCCTGCCGCGCGCCACCCCCCCAAATACACATTTCAAATTGAATACGGAATACGAAAATCTCCCACATTTCCAAACAAACCATTGAACAATAAAAACCTCCATTTTAAACAAAATAAAATAAAAATAACAAACTCATAAAAAAGGAAGTTCATTCATACCATTCCCAGAACACAGTAAAAACCCAATCCAGATCGATACAGATCAATCGCCCAATTCAACGCTCCTGGCAAAAATCACCATACCCAAACAAACCATTACATTTCTTATAAGCAATAATAACACTAAAACAAAAATCGATCCAAATAAGTCAACAAAGACTGTCGTAAATCGATATGCAACAGTAGAAAATGACCGCCAACCACCACAAAAACAAAATCAACTTAAAAAACCATTGGTTGAATTTCCGAAACCAAAGCGTACCTAAGAATGCGAAGCTCGGTTCTTGATTTCAAATAAGAATCACCTGGAAACCGAACCCTAGAAAAGCAGATACATGAATGAATGAATCTTCAAACAGAGAGAAAAGAGAAAGATGGAGGAGGGAAGTAGCGATTTATGAAAATAATAAATGAGGAACCATCACGGTCTTTCACTCTCCTCCCAATATTGTTGCCGTAACACCAACGTCTTAATTCTTCAGAACTCACCAGATGCCGCCACGTGCGACCAGTCCTTGTTTCTCGCCCAAATTGCGAAACTTTCCAAGTCTTGAATTCAACGGGAAGTCTGAGAAAAACCTGCAAAACGACGTCGTTTCTACCCGTTTCTCCCGCTGTTGAATTTCATGGGTGGCGTTCGATTTTTCTCATAATCGTGGCGATGATTGCTCTTTGTTTAATTTTCCCTCCTCGCACGTGAGTTGCTCGTGCCACCCATTTTCAGATTGGCATCCAGCCCTGTGTTGAGTAGGGCTAATTTATAAAATATCCAAGGGTTAGATGGTCCAATTTAATTGGCCAAGCTCAGCCGTAAAATCATTTTTTCCTTTTTTATTTTATTTTTAATATTCAAATATTAATCCTCCATTTTTGTGGGATTTTAGGATACCATTTGTTTAGATTTTAATAAGCTTTTTTAGATAAAATTACCTAAAAAACCATCCCAACTTTTATTAGGTTTTTAATTGAAAATGGTCAACCGCTCAAAAGTTAATCCCGAATTTTAGTCATTTATTATTAAAAATAAATATTTAAAAAGTGGAAAGGGTAGGAGAGTAATTTTGATTAAAATGCTTTTAATTTATAGTACGTTTATTAGAATCGTTTTTAAAAAGAATTATTGTATCGGTTTGAATACATTTTCTAAATTTGTTTTTAAAATATTAAAAAAATGTTAATAACGATATAGTAATTTTTATATAAAAATTATAGATATTTACCTGTTGTTTGTGAAATTACTTTTAAAATATTTAAAATTTAAATTAATACCTTAATTTGTTTAAATTATTTTTAAAATCCTTATTTCTTTAAGGTAAATTTCAAAGAGTTTAGATTTTATATAAAAGACACAATCATTTTCTATTTTTTAAAAATAGAAATGAAGTATATTGACACTATTTTTAAAAAAACATTTTTGAGAAAAAAATTCAAATATTTAATAAAAATTTAAAAATAAATTTAAAATTTTTAAAAATTAATTAAAATACTTATTGAAAAAATATTTAATAGGTGAATCTTTTAAAAATATTTTTATTAAAAACACATTTAAGAAAAGCACGGTTAAAGTCGCTCTAAAATTTAAATAAAAAAAATGCTTTGATAGCATTTTAGGTAATATATTATTAATAAAAATAATATTTACAAAAATGATGTGATTCATTAGATTTTTTAAAAATTGTTGCACTTTTATTTATTTATTTATTTATTTTCAAAATTATCCTACATAGATTTTGAAAGTCTATCTAATAGTGATTTTAAGGAAGACACTTTCCTTAAAAATGAGGTATTTACAAAATTTTGTAAATCACACTAAAAAAAGTTAAAAAATCATTTATAAGTGGTTTTTGTTTCTTCTAGAAAAATACTATTTTTTATTTTAAAAATAAAAAATATTATCAAAATATTAAATACTAACTTATTTTTTGTAAATTTATTTTAGATAGAAGTGATAAAAAAAAAAAAAAAAAGAACAACCAATGGGCTCTTTTTGTTCCCACTCTTTAATGGGTAGAAAGTGAATATTAAATTTAATGAATCTTTTAATATAATTATTCTATTATTTTATTTTTAATAATAATAATAATAATAATAATAATATAACAAGTACAAAATATAAAATAATAAAAATAAAATATTTGATTTTAGTATTTTACTAGAATAAATCTTATTTTTCATATAAAAAAAATTATCAATTAATTTAGAGTGCGTTTGGTAGTGATTTTAGAAAGTGTTTTTAGTGTTTTTTTTACACTTGAAAGATAAAATACTTTCTAAAATTACAATCAATTAAAGTACGTTTGATAACGATTTTTTGAAGTATTTTTAATATTTATTAAAAAAAATTAAGTGTTAGAAAGATTAGAAACATTCCCTCAAATTACTATCAAATATACTTATAATAACCCTTAATGTGTACTTGATGATTAGATATTTAGTTAAATAAAAAAAAATAAAATATTTAATCTTTTCTATTTAACTAAAAAACGTCCCAATATCAACTAGTCATTTTTAATTAATAGAAAAAGTCAAAAAAAAAAAAAACAAACAAACACCATTTATTATTATTATTATTTCTTATCTCTCCTTTTTTTTTTTTTTTTTTTTTTTGAAAATTAGAAGAATAAACTTTTTATTTGACTTTCTTCATTTAATTGAGCGGTTGAGTCATAAGGCGTTATGACTTATGAGGCGGGTGGTGGGGGGTGGGACAATAATTGAATTAAAAATGGAAACAGAGGTACATGGCTCAGAATTTAAGAATGGGAAATGGTACCCCTTCAAATTTGAGTTAGGAATCCATCAATTTCACAACATATCTCAAACCACCACATGATGCATTTCTTGTTAGCCTTACTTCATTCTGGTACCCATTTACCGTTAACGTGTGAACATGACGTTTACCACTTCTTTAAGTTACCAAAGTAGTACATTATTCACAGGCCGGAGCATGTAGTTGCCATGTTCGTGTTCATGAACATTAATAAGAATAAATAATCGGTCGACTCGGTTGGTCCGACCAACGGCGGTGGGCATGATTAGTCCCTTATCATATATAGTCTTGATACATTAGATTAGTATTTTTATTAGTCACAATGTTAGTTGAACCGCACACTAGTATTAATCCCTTGAATTGTTTTAAGGCGATACAATCATTGATCAACATCAACCAATAATTAAGACCACATCGTCCATCTGCGTTTGTCCTGATTTTTTTCCCTTTTTTGTGGTTTTTTCTTGGTTTGTTGAGGGAGAATTAAGGGGAAAGAAGGGACTTGGATGTATGATGAGATGTGATTATTTGTAGGGCATGGGGCTTGGTGAAAAGGTACTAGTTCATATATGTCTATCCACAAAGGGACAATGGCATTGGGATAGAAAGAAGTGTTAAATGAGTTAGGTTGTACGTCTTTCAATTCATTCATGTCCATCAACGATTGAATATCGCCTTCCTTGTGAGATGATCCTCTTAAGGGTTTCACTTTTCATGGGGTAGACTCCATCTATTATGAGCCAAAACGGTCCACTGGTTGGGGGCCTGGATGCCATTGTTGGGAGCATGTTCACCTGAAATTTCGCATCTTGGCAAGGCTTGAATGGGTTAATTGGGTCCATACTTGCCAACTACAAACATGGCTCGAACATTGCTCATGCATTAATTCTGGCTAACTGAAAGAATATTTTACACCCACGAACCCGACTAAAATTCATTTCAGAGTAATTATGGGAAAAGCTTCTAACTATTTTTGGTTATTTAAAATTTTTATTAGGAGAGTTGTTTTCAAATATTAGAGACTAAAAACACCTTCTAAGATAATTGTCAAATAAGTTTTAAAATTGCGTTTAACATTATTTTTTTTAAAAATGTTTTTAATGGAAGTGCTTTCTAAAAAAATCATCTATCAAATATTTTTTATTATTTAAAAATAGTTTTTAAATTTTACCAAATAATATTTTTTTATTTTTAAATATTTTTCATTTAAAAAAATACTTTTTAGGGTAGAACTATTTTTTAAAAACATTGACAATGAACTCTAAATATCTAAAACTTATTTGATAGTGATTTTAAAAAATATTTCTATCTTTTTTAATACTTGAAAACTCTTTCGATAAAAATTTTCAAATATTATAAAGATTAGAAACTTTTTAAAAATTTCTACCAAACAAATTCTATTTAATGATTTAATTTAAATCATTCTCAATTTTTTTTAAAATAGTTTTAGATTTAAATAAAAATAAATTAATTTATTTTTATTTGAATTTAGAAAAGATTTGAGATTAAGATAAATTAAGGGAGGAAGTAACTTAAAAAGTAATTTACCAAGACCCAGTGAGTCCAAGTAATGGTGGAACTGTTGCTTCTCCTTGGTCGAAAATCTTGCCTTGTTGGCCTCGAAAATGGGATTAATCCTAAACTTGTATGACATAAAGGCAGAAGAACAATTGATGGGAAAAGAATATTAATCCATTTCAGACCACACACATGGCAGGTTGATTTTCGCCTCATAAGAATGCCCCCTTGCCAATTACCAGTGACTTGCAGCATCAAAAAGACTCACTCGAATGACTTATCATGAAGGTTCACTTTATTTTCATCATGTGCTCCACCTTCCTTTTTATCTTTTGTTCATGGAGCGTATAGGCTTTGATTGCTGAGAGGGTGATGACTTTCACATGGCAGCCAGACTCACCACAGATTACCATTTCCATTATTTGAGCATGAAATGACAAACGCTAATGGACTTGAAGAAAGAGACGTGGATGCATATTTCCCACATAGCTTGGTTCCCCCTATGTTTTCCATCAATTGAGACACCGCTTATACTGATTATTCGGTTCCAACCAACTAAAACTTGAATATAAGCCCCACCCAGATGTTTTCCGGATTTATACAGAGCCAACTTCTAAGAAGCAGACACCATAGCTTAGTGAGATGGGCCAGCTACAAGGTTAAAATGGAAGTATGCTTTTGATGGTACATGCCCGTTTCTTTATACTTCAATCCTCATCTTCCCCCACCCACAACTGATGTACACACCCGAGAGATAAGCTTATCAAATCAACATTTCTAGAGGCTGCTAAAGGTCATTTCCCTCTCAAGTACATTGCTTTCAACCGCACTCAAAACTTCATTTAATAGAAACATTTTCTCTCGCCCAAAAGTTGTTGCCTCTCAGCCTTCTGGTTTTGCTTGATATGGTGGAACATCACTTGCCATGAGGGCCTAAGACAAATAAGTTGGTTCATGAGCTTTTTCTTGGCCTAATTATTTTTTTCCCCTTCTTTAGTTGGAAGTTTATCAAATATATTGTTATTAACTAGAGTTCAGTTCATTGAAGCCCAGCTCTACAACAAAATCCGAGGCTCTCCTTGGCCTATCTGTATGATCAGCAAAGTAACATGCTGGCAAGGGAGTGAGCCACCATAATTGGCAGTAGGATTCTGGGTCTGAAGCAAAAAATCAGTGGTATTTCAAGTGTCTTACCATAAGATAACAATGAAGAAAGCCAGAAGGAGTGATGGTAGAACTTTAGTAAAGAATGCCAACTGGATCCAAGACCCATAGTTGCTGGGCTGGCCGGCTTTCAGTGCCCCCATAGTGTGAGTACAGTAATTCACAAAAACTCCTGGGCTTACACTGTGACCTAGACAACAGCCCATTTACGTAAAGGGCCTAACTTATCGATTTGCTACTTTCAACCAAGTTCAATGTCAAGTATGTTCAGGTTTCAGGGCAATGTTCGTATGCACTACGGAGAACATCATCTTTCGGGCAAAAGATATCACACTTCCTTATCAAAAAATCAATGAAGATGCAGAACTGTGATATCTCATATTGGATAGAGGAAAAAGTTCATAACACTATATATGTATAAGTTTCTCTTAACCACCATATAGAGGTGTTTTAAAACTGTAAAGCTTTTAGGATTCAAAGTAGATAATATTTATGTGGTTGAGGAATCATACAATCTCGAGGGATAATATCATTTGATTGTGATATCTCACACCAACTATCTGTATAAGCTCTTCCAAAGCAAACAATCACAATTGAGCAGATCATTAATGGTATCAAATTCAAGTCATGACAGGAACCTCATCATGTTTCCAGTGATCACACAAGCAAATGCTCGAGTTAACTAGCTTGCTACTTTAACAATTTACTGAGAACAATGATGCCAAAGTCCAAGGCATGTGTAGACTTCTAGATTACAGTGAATAAACAAAAGGCAAAAACCTTCACTTATATATATCCTTTTTTAAGCGTGATAGCATCCTTTAGTACAAAATGATAAAATGATAAAATGATAATCACACCATTGCAGAGAAAACAGGAGAAAAAAAAATACAACAATCCTGGAATTAATAAATGGGAATCACAGAGAATCAAATCCCTAAACAAATTAGAGAAAATTATAGCACAAGCAAGAAAATAGAGTAATGCTTATAGGTCTATTTCACACTTCGTCCTCTCAAAGTCTTTGTGTGAGGAGAAGTGCACCTCAGGTAAACAAAATACCCTTAAGGTTCGATGCTTTGACTTCCATATTCCCACCTTGAACCTTATCCTTGCCTTCACTCGAACCTCTAGTTCAACTTTCCCTGATGATCTATCAAGGTGTAGGTCCTTAGACACGGGGCCTGATAGTAACAGAGATTGAGCCACAAGCTGCACTTCCAGTCGAGTCACATTGCGATGGCGCTGAAAGAAAGGCTGCACCCCATTAGATGCCATAGTCTGATCATCATAGGCTACTGACACCTCCATTGAGTCATAATATATGGAGACTTTCCTGTTAGGGTTATATGCCCTTAGGACAAAATGAAAGGTGGCATTGAGATGATTGTTGCTCAAGCCAAAGCCATGGATTGAGCCATCTTCAATCTCATAGGCAAGCCCTTTAGGCTTGACTACTAGCCAAATGATCAGTACAACAAGACCTACAAGGACAATCAGAGCTAGAATGATTATTGCAATCAATCTCAGTAGCCTTGAGTGTCTTGACCGGGCTGCTAGTTGGGGCTGCGGTGCTGGAGGAGCCATTCTAAAGGCTGCAGGTTGGTTGTGCCCAACTGCGAATGTGGTTATATAACAGGATAAAAGACAGAGAATGGATTGAGAAGCAAGTGTTGGCTAACATTAGCATGAGAATGTGGTGGCAAATGGCAATCTTCCTTTAGTTTCTTTTCCCTGCCTTTTTCGTTGTCATTAGAATACTTTGCTTTTTCCATTTCTTGCATGAAACTCAAGACATCTGAGAGATTCAGGTTCTGTTATTCTTTCCAGCTGATCTGAATGTTCTAAACTCTGAGTAAAAGTGCATGATGCCCATCAGCACTAGGCAGGGCTGGTTGCTGAAGTGGGGTACCATGTTTTGCAAATATGCTGCCTTGATGATGAAGAATCCTTTTGAATTTTTTCAGACAAATTATGTTTGGTTCATCTATGGGATAACTCAATAAAGAGAAAGTGCTTGTGATAATCCTAATAAAATGCCCTTTTGGCTGAGTTAATTAACTTGTGAGCTGATATTGAAGTAAAATATACATAGAGAAGACAACTCATACTCATGAAAATTAGACAGATCCCACTATGAAAGAACTGAAAATTGGAGAATAAGAACAATAGTCACTCACAGTTAGTGAACATTTTCTGGTCCAATTTCATACTGAAACCACACCCTCTCCTTCCTGCCCCATTACACTATGGAAAAAAAAAACTCATATTTCAACAGAAACCCCATTAAAGCACAACAGGGTCCTATTCACCTTTTTCCATACTTCAGAAAAGTTTTGGACTATTCTCCAAGCAATCCTTTCATGTGAGATTGAAATTTACTTTTTCTTGATGGTTCTTACTTCAATCCCAAGGTATCCACAGCTTCCCTCATAAGTTGGTCCTTTTTTGGCATCAATTAGGTATCAGAATCAATGTATTGAACATCACATAGATGACAGAGCTGACAGATCTCAGATCCGTTCACTGGCTCTTCTTTGAGGCATTCTTACTCGAAAACCAGATGTGTATATGACTACTTTAGAGTTTTACATTAATATGATTTGGATTATAGCATATAACCCTAAGAATCTGTCATTTTTGGCAAGTTTTAAATAGGATTAAACCAAAACCCAAGGCCAATAAGTGGGCATTTTGGACATCCCAAAAAAATCAAATTTCTTGCTTTGAGCTGTGTTTTGTTGGAATCTATCATTGAGAATTAGACCACTTAATGTTGCCATGCAAATGATCTTAGTCTCTTTGTCTCTTGGTCCAAGCTCAGGTATCTGTTTCAGTCATGGCAAAGAGCTTCCAAGATCATCTGCTATCAAACAAGGGAATTGTATGTTTTTGTTAAATAAGAACATAAATATTAATATGATTTGGATTATAGCATATGGTTCTAAGAATCTGTCATTTTTGGCAAGTTATAAATAGGATTAAACCAAAACCCAAGGCCAATAAGTGGGCATTTTGGACATCCCGAAAAAATCAAATTTCTTGCTGTGAGCTGTGTTTTCTTGGAATCTAGCGTTGAGAATTAGACCACTGCAGGAAGCGGTGTGGTGGCCGCCATAACAAATGATATTTAAAGCCAGAAAAAACATCATTAGATGAAATCATATGGTTTATCCTGTATCATCAGTTCAGGAAACTGTTACTGTATTATTTAACAGTTGTGACAAACACAAGAGAGCATATTAACTTCACTCTTTAATAAAGCCTATGAAATCATGTAATTTTTTCAGGTATCATGCATAGGCTTGAAAGAATCTCGGCAACATTCTTGGATTTTAGCCCACTTAATGTTGCCATGAAAATGATCTTAGCCTCTTTGTCTCTTGGTCCAAGCTCAGGTATCTGTTTCAGTCATGGCAAAGAGCTTCCAAGATCATCCGCTATCTAAGGTGAAATGAGGATACCACGAGGTGGTCAGGCCATAAAGACAATTGTATATACTTATTCAATAGCTACATGTTCAAATTTTTTAATACTAGTAGGATGACAATCCTCCCAGAGATTTTGAAATATTTTAATTCCCTTTGGTGGTTCTTTCATTGCCTCCAAGATATTCCAAAGCTACTCCATATAGTGAAGTCACACTCAAAAGGGTATACAGCAGAATAGAATATACATTGGGGAGTTAATATATGATGGAGTTTGGCCAACGCTTCTCTGGATTGGTTCAAACCCTAGCTTCGTTTATGCTCTAAATAAATCAAACTGGCCACCAGAAGTTTGTGAGCCCATGACATCATGTATATATGGCTTCATGGGGGTTAGACTATAGGTGAATTAGGTATCATCACCTTTCCCAAATCGCAACCAATGTATGCCTTGCGTAAAGCCTGTGTCATTCCTTATATGGGGTGAGTTTGATATACCAAAGTCCATACCTTTCTTCAAATGCAATTCCTCCTGTTTTTTTAATGAGAACAAAGGAGACAATGCTTTATTCCAAAAAGCTAAGGTAGACAAATGGAAAGCATATCGACAAATTAAACATTACCGAAAGAGTGAGGCGGCCTAGTGCTATGGGCTAGGCTGGTGGCACACGCGCTGCACCTTATATTCTTTGTCATGGAGAGTGATCGACATTTAGTCTATATACTTGTTCTAATACAAGATTTGGCCCTTTGGCGCGTGGCTTAGGGGCTGTTGTGAATTCAAATAGTTGGTATTTAAAACTGGGGTAGGCAAAAGAAATGGAAGTTAGACCAGAAATGTGGTCATCAAATGTGGAGCAATTGATGTGGTCGCCGCATATCCCTTGGAAGATGCTGTCCTACCAACCCATACTTGAAGGAATCTACATTCTACTGTCTCTTCTTGCACTCCTTTTTATAGCTCTCTCTCAAGACCATCAATTCTAGGAGCCATTTATGAGTCACTCCAAGCTTACTAGGCCATCACTCTCCACCATGCCAGCACAGCCACTGCAGCAGGACCTGTGGCTCCATGGGTGGGCTGAGCGGTGTGAGTTGGCTGCATCTTGAGTTGTTCTAGTGGGACAAATGGGGTAGCTTTGAACTTAATCTCAGCCTTCCCCAAAGGGCTAGCTTCTCCCCCCACCACAGGGCAATTTCAATCCTTTGGCATTTTCGCTGGTTGGAATCTCTCTTCATGTCATGTGATTTTGGGCTAGGAGATATCCACCTCATGAGTCATGACCGGAAGTTAGATTTCCTTCTTTCTTCCTTTTCCATATATTTCTCTTAGTATGTATGAAATAATGGGTAGTTTGCTTGTATCTGGGATTTGTGGGCATGTTCCCACTTCTTATAAAGGTTCTAGCTTGCTACATGATGTCCTGATCAATGAACTGCATTTTTATTGCATTCAATGGGAGTTCCTTCTTCATATTCTCATGGTTTTTCAATACTATCAGCAGAACTGAGTAATCTATATATATAACTGTTTCCATTCATTTTCTTATTTCAGTTTATATAAGCATATTGACAAACAACATAAATTTTGTTGTAAGTTGGGCTGCCCAATTTTCAATCTGAGAATGTAAGGGTTTACAAAATGCAAACAAAAGAACAGAACCCAGAAGAATAGTGTAAGGAGAGAATAGATGGGCACTAAGGCACAGTATAAACACATGCTTAATAATTTCCTTTTAATTCACAAATACACTCTTATCTCATGCTTTGTTACCACAACACATTCAACAATCTCATCTCCATTAGCCGCAGGACCATCAATTCATCGTTATAGCGGGACTCCTTTTGTATTATATTGTAAATTAATCGGATTTGATGGTTTTAAGGGACTGGCTGCTGCCACAATTCAAGTGGATTTTGTCTGCTTTGCTTGGCATAAGTTGATTTTAGATAACATGGTAGGAAGCAAGTCCAACCAGCTTCCTTTCATTGAAGAAACAACTGATGCAATATATTTTTATGTCACACTGCAAACTGAGCTAGGTTGTTGTCACTGATATTCAGATTTGTAGAGAATTTTCAGACATTTTGATGAAAAATCTAGACTTACAAGACCCAATTTCTATCACTGTAAGTTACATGATTTTGAAGACTGGCCCAGCACGAAGTTGATGCGGTTTTCAGCATTTCCTTCAATCTGGAAGCCTTTGGATTTCCATCTATAGCAGACCATTGAGCACCTTCTCCATGGACAAATTAAAATCAGAGTCTAACACCATCAAGAACTTACCATATCTATGAAACAAACAGGCTTATTTTGGTAATCCAACTCTCACACATGGTTAATTAGGCTTGCAACACTGCTGTTTCTTGGGAAAATAATGGTTGAAGAAATGATCTTGGGAAGTGGGTAAGGCCAAAAGATGGTTAGGCCCTCTTATAGGCCCTCGGGATGGGTAAAGGCCACAAGATGAGTCTGTTCTTGTGGGTTATGTCTTGGTATAAACCTCGTTAAGAGTTAAAAACCTCAACATTAGTGTGCTGTGAGATGGTTAAGTCCTATTGTGAGTCTTATCTAACCAATTGACTTTAGATGGGATGACTAATATCTTAATTCTAACAAGTGGTAACAATGCGGATTATAACCAAATGATGAATAAAAGTAAATTTTGAACTAGTTAACCAACATAAGTTAGTGATAAATTTTTCCAAGCTCCATCATCAAAGTATGAAGCCAACAAGACTTAGGCCCAACTGCCTGGTGTACGTTATTGATCCTTGGCAGCTTAAACTTTTGGGTAACCCGTAACTTAAACATGTTACTTAGTTCTGGCTTTCATAGTTTCATTACCCAACTTGTTTTCTTTGTCTATGTTCGATCTGTCTATCATCCAATTCACACCATAAAATAAAAATGTTGTAGTCACACCAAGAACGGGCCTTTTAAGCAGTCTTGGGCTCTTGAGGGTTCGACCAACGTCCTTAGACTAGGCTAGCTTCATCCATGAGCATGGTGGTTTGAACTTTGAGCCAACACCTCTTCAGAGGGGTTTTTGTTTATAATTGTTCGGTGGATTAAAAAATAATTTGTTTAGTGATGGAGAAAATATTTCAAAAACTTATCATAGTTTCAACTTAAGAAGAAAGTAAATAAAAAATAATTTCTTGAATATACAATTCTTTAAAAAAAAATAAAAATAAAAATAAAAACTGTCTTTTAAAAAGATGATTTCTAAAAAATTTAAAAAAATCAAGCAAAAATAATGAAAAATGATTTTATATATATATAATCATTCTAGAAGGAAAAAAAATTATGAAAATTAGTAAAAATAAATGATGAGTTTATAATGCCTTTTCCTCTTAATTGCACGAGTGAATCCAATTATTTGAATATCACTTATTTACCTATACACGGAACAAGTACAAAATTCTTTTTAACTATTTTTAAGAACAAAAATATTACATGGAGGATGAAAATGTTAAACAAAATAATATAAAAGAGTAAATAAAGCAATTTCCATTCTTTTTTTTTTCCAATTCTCTCATTTTCATCCAATACTCAAAATCTTTAGAAATAATTTCTTTGAATTAGATATACTGAATTTTCTCATTAGGTAAATAGATGTCAAATCAAGATAAACTTGTAGATTATGTTTGATTCTCGAAAAGTATTGAGAAAAGAAAAAAAATGTAAAGAAAAATGATTTTTTTTTATTTATTGTCAAATAAAAAATATTAAAGAAATTAAAATATAATTAAAATTAGTTAAAAGTTTATGTATTTTAAAATTATTTAATCTTTACATTTACGAGTTAAAATAAGTAAAATAAGTTTGAATTAACAAATAAAAATAATTTATTAACTTTTAATCTATTTTTTATTTTTCTTCACTTTTCCTTTATATTTTCTTTTCCTTTCATTTTCATTCAAATTTTCAGGGAACCAAACATTACTCTAGTATATGATTTTTAAAAATTTTTAAATAATTTAGAATGTGAAAATTAACTCAATTTATGTAAAAAAACATAAATAAATTGCAAACAAAAACAACTCTCTAATGACTTTAATAATATTTTTTTTTGTACGTAGCTATATTTTTTATAATTTTCTCACTTGGTAAATAAGCTCCATATCAATTAAAACTTGATATGTGAACTCATTAATCTAATAATTTTTAAAAATAATACAAAACTCAAACGTAGAGTCAATCAATATTAAAAAAAAATTAATATAAAAGTTGGTTTAGAAAAACTTTATGGTGTCTTCTACATATTATTATATTTTTCCAAATGTTCCAACTAAATAAATAGACTCCAAATAATAAAGTCTTGTTGTATTAGATTAAATTAGTAATTAAAATAATTTAGAACTAAAAATGAGCTTATTAATACTAGAACTTCATGGGTCAATTTTAGTCTAATAATTTTGCATATATATATTCTCACACTGAATAAACATTTTCCAAATGGATGAGACCTAATAATGAGTTTAGCAATTTTTAAATTTAAAAATTGACCTAATTTATGATAGAAAATAATGCACCAAAAATCTATACTACTTATAAAAGTAAGAGATGTTTTACATCTTTTCTTTCCAAAACTACCCTTATCAATTTTTTTTTTCAAAAATACCCCTTAACCCATCATTTATGTCAGGTGTTTGTAACCTACCCCATACTTAAATCAAATTACCCTAATCCAGTATCATTACATCTAACTTATAGTTATGCCCAAGCCCAAGCCTTAAAAAAAAATAAAAAAATAAAAAATCAACTTACCAATTTATCCCAAGCATCATCGTCATCAAACCCAACTCAGTTTCCCTTTCTTAGCCATAACCCTTGTTTTAGTTCATTATCTGGTTGTTTGCCCATAGATCAACATATGTTTGTTGTGACGATGCTTCGTACTCTCCATACGTTGGTTATGAATAATTTCACTTTGTCGCCGCTATCATAGAACACAAAAAATGGATTAAGCAGATGGCTTCAAAGCCAAAGGTCCATTTGCTACCCGAACGCTACTTCTGTCCACTGAGGCACTTAATGCCACTCCTAAAAGGTCATGTAGAGAATATCCATTCAGATCAATATCACCATTGTGCATGGCCTGATTAGTCGACTATTAGTAGAACCCCTTAATTAGTTTACCATGAAATATCATGTCCATGTCTTATCATGTCTGTTGATAACATCTAATACCCTTTTTTAAGAGATAATTAGTCTACTATTAGTCTAATGTTTCCATTTCTGGCTCATACTTCTTTTCTTGTGTACTGAATGGGAAATAACGCATACCAATTACTTAATGTTCAAGTCATTTTTGTAATCATAGAGGTTGTTGGAAAAGTGCTACCTACACTAAACAAGAAGTTAAATGGTATGGCTTTGAGTTCCTATTGTGATTGTTTCAGTTATGGATCTCATTATTAGTCTTGAGAAAGCATTCACCTTTTATGTTTGCCCATCCATCTATGGGTGAAAGTTGGTAAAGAAGTGAAGCTTTGATTCTCCATCAACTTGAAGAGCTCCATAAAAAACTTTCCAGCGAAGCATGAATCATGATCATCAATGATATGTTTAGGCAACCCCTGATACTTGACAACATGCTTTAGAAATAACCTCGCCATCTCCTCTATGGTGCAATCTATAGGGGTTGCTATGAACATAGTGTATTTGGAGAACTTGTCCACCACCATAATGATTGAGCCATGTCCCTCTGACTTTGTTAACCCAATGGTGAAGTCCATGATAACACTCTCCCATAGATATTCCATGATAGGTAGCAACTTCAACAAGCCTATGGGTTGTTGTTGCTCTACCTTGTCTTGGTGGCACACAAGACAAGTCCCCACATAGGACTCAACTTTGTCTTACATTTAAGGCCAATAGTATGTAAACTTTAGAAGTACCCTTGTGCATCATTACCTAAGGGATGGCTAATCATGTATGTTAGCTCTTCTTTGTGGCTTAGAGTGTCGTCCACCTAATTTGTACTCTCTGGCTTATATTCCATCATGTAGTCGAACTTAGCTAGAAAGTCTTACCATTGTGTTTTCTTAAGACTAAGCTTATTTTGTGTCTAGAAGTAGTTAGTGGCAACGTTATTAGTCTTTATTATGAAATGAGACCCTAATGGATAGTGCATCCAGGTGCATAAGCAATGAACTATAGTCGTCATTTCCTTCTTTTGTACCTTATACTGCCGCTAGGTGTCATTAAGCTTGTGATTCTCAAATGTGATATGATGCCTATCTTGCATTAGAACTCCTCTAATAGCGAAGTTGGAGGCATCCATGTGCAGCTTGAATACCTTGGTGTGGTCGGGTAATGCCACTCCTATGCCTTGTTCTTCTTGAGAAGATCAGTAAATGTAGCTACCCTAACTGAGTAACCCTTGATAAATCACCGATAGTAATTGACTAAACTAAGAAAATATCTTAGTCAAGGTACCTTGGTAGGTGGATCTCATTCTTAGATGACCTTGACCTTGTTGTCATCCATCATTAACTTGTCATCCTTGATGTGATGTCCTAGGAAACTCAACTCTCCCTTAGTGGATAAGCATTTCTCCTTACTTATGTAGAACTTGTTCTACTTTAGGATCTCAAAAACCTTTCTTAGACGTTGCCTATGCTGCTCTAGGGTGTTGCTATAGACAACGATGTTGTCCAAGTACATCACCACAAACTTGTCTAAGAATGAACGAAAGATCTTGTTCATAAGTATGTAAAACGTGACTGGAGCATTAATGAGTTCGAAGGGCAACACTAAGAACTCATAGGAGCCATATCGAGTAACACACATTGTCTTTGGCTCACTTCTCCCTGCAATCCTTATTTGGTAGTAGTCTAGCCTTAGGTACAGCTTTGTGAAGTACCATGCCCTACCAAGCTGGTCGACCAGGTTAACAATAAGTGGAATAGGGTATTTGTTCTTTATCATCACCTTGTTGGGTGCCCGATAGTTTATACACATATGTATGGATCCATCATGCATATTTTGGAATAGCACCAACGTGCCATAGGGAGCCTTGAATGGTTGGATGAACCTTGCGTTTAACAACTCCTTTAGTTGTCTCCTTAGCTCCTCCAACTCAGGTGGTGTCATCTTGTATGGCCCCATAGTAGAGGGCTTAGCTCCTAGCTCAAGCTCAATTTTGTGATCCTCTTCTTTCCTAGTTAGGAGTCTTTTGGGTAGCTTAGGCAGCATCATGTCATTGAACTCATTAAGAACCCCATCGATGGCCTTAGGCATGGTTTCTCCTGAAGTGTCTCCCTAATTCTTTTTAAGGGTGGCCAAGTAGGTTTTTAAACTTTAAAACCTAAACTCTAAAATCCTAAAACCCTAAAACTCTAAACATTAAACCCTAAGGCTATGTTTGATTAGTCGGATATAGCCAAGGTTTGAAATATTGGTAAACACTGATATATCGGTACTTGGATTTTAAGGATATAACAGAAATATCGGTGAATATTTTGACAAAAATATTGATCAAACAGAAATGGTTTAAAATTCATGAAAATGCTTAGAGAAATTTAAAAAATGATAAAATAAGTAAGAATACATATATTAAAGTTATTTTATAAGTGTAATAGATATAAGTATAATTAAAGATAATATTTATCAAAATTTTATTAAAAAAATTAGCTTAAATTCCTTTAATATAATTATATTTATTTATTTTAAAATTTTAAAAATACTTTTATTAAAACATGTTTTATTACATTTTAAATAAAAAAATTAAATTGATTTATATAAAATATTTTATTTGAAATTTAATTTCTAAAATTTTACAAATTTTTCTATTAACATTAATTTATTTAAATAATTAAAAATTATATTAATATTTTATCTTATCAAATTAATTTTAATTTATAAAATATTAGAACTTCATTGTTATTTTTTTATATTTTAACAAATTTTGAATAAATTTAGATTTTTAATATTTTAAAATAAAAACATTCAAAATTATATATGACTTTTTATACTATTTATATTTTAAATATTTAATTATCATATAAATGATGGTTTTTATACTTTTAGTAATCAATTAAATAAATGTTAAAATAAAAGATGTCAAATTAATCTATTTATTAAAATACTTTTTTAATAATGGTTTTTAACATAATTCGTGAGTATATGTCTAATACGGATGAATCAGCCCAGGTGGTTGCTACCATTCATCCCAAAAATATTTAAAAGGGGGCAGTTTGACTGAGTAGGCCTGGAGTTGACCCAGAGTAAGCCCGATAAAATAGGGAAATTCTCCAAAAAAAATCCCGAATGAAGTCAATATTTCGATGATTATTCCGAAAAAAAAGGAGAAATATTGTAGGACGGAGTCCCAAATTTCCTATCGAGCTCCTCCAATAAATGAAATATAAGCGAAATTTTGCCAATATTTTTCTACATTTCAAACACTAGATATAGTATAAGATAAAATATTATATCATATTTCATATTTGGTTGGTAACGAGATAAATAAAATAAGTGGTAAGATATATTATCTATTTTTTTTTATCCCTTTTATATGAGATGTGATTACATACAATGTTATTACAATGAAAAAAAATCCTTATAGTAAACAATCTTATAGTTATGATGACTAAACTTGTTCCTATGATTAAGTTCAGATATTATTTGGACTTAACTGGCGTTGATAGTATTTGAAGGCCCTTAGAGGTGTGAGAGTGAAGTAACATGGATGACTTTCATGGACCTAACAAGAATATATGTACTTGTAGGTCCTTTTCAAAAATATGAGATGACTCGACTGTCCCTAAAAGAATAGCCCTAAAGATGTTTTAAAAAACAACTTGAGTCTGAAGATGAAAGTATGCAGGTTCTCACTCAATATGAAATTTAAAAGTTTGCTAAAAAAATTCAAATTTTTTATGAAAATGCAAAAGAAAGCTAACTCTAAAGATGACTCAAAGAACGGAAAAAAAATATTTCTCTAAGAAAAATAAAGATAAAAGTTCATTAAAATCATCACAAGTTGAGTGTTTCAACTATAGAGAAAAAAGACACTTTGCTTCAAATTGCTCTATACCAAAAAAAAAAAAAAAAAATCTATGTAAGTGACTTAGAGTGATTTTGAGTTTGATGATAATAGATCCATAGGCTCAACTGAAAGCAAAAATAACAATAATTGTATTGTCCTCACTACCTCTCTTCCCTCATCTTCTAAAATTAAAAGTCTCATTGAATCAAGTGATGAAGAAGAAAAGAAGTTTGACACTCTTCAAGAGAGGTATGTAAAGCCTTGTATCATTAGAGTTATGAGTTAAAGGTTGAGAATGTGAAATTAAAGAAAACCTTGAATAAGAAGAACACCCCTATTGAAAGCCTTGAATTTGAAAAAAAAAATGATTTGAATGAAAAATTAAATTTTTATGAATATGATAAAATTGACATGGATTGTAAGATCAAGGAACTAATAGCTGATGAAGAAGATCTAATTGAAAAAAAATAAGTTTCTTGAATTTGAACACCATAATGTGGTGATTAAAAATAATTCTCTTACTTCAAAGATAAATCAACTTAGAAAGAATTTAAAGAGTTAAAATGAAGTGTTTCACCGTATATTCTAAAATTTTGAATCAAATAATTGAGAAAGAGAAAGTTAATGGGGATAGGAGAGGTTTAGGTTACTTGAGCAAGTCTGAAACTCTCACAAGTGGAAAGACTACTTTTATGAAACCTAGAGAAAACTCCTCTTTTAGGGAATCATCTTCAAAGCAAGCTCCTAAGTGCACCATTTGTAATAAATATAGGCATGTGACTAACAAGTGTTTTAGTAGATTCTTTGAAAAATATCAATCTCATGTTAATAGGCTAATGAGTTAGTTAAATTACCTCAAAAATGAAAATTTGAATATCAAGATAGGTAATAGATATCATATTGGCCTAAGAAAGAGAAAAGTTAATTTAGCATTATTCTTAAAATTAGATAAATTTGGATTAGGAAAGAAGACACACTTCAAGGTACAAGTCTAGTGAGTTTTAAGTCATCTCTTTTAAATTCTCTTAAGGGTTCATCACTTAGGAAATCTGTAGAAGTTTCTTCCTATATTTAGAATATCTTGTTCCATAGTCTAGGTCCTAGTTTGAAGATTTTATTATTTATCCCTAGTGTTATGTCTTTTTAGGAGTTTTTTTTTTTGTTTACTTTATTTAATTGAGAAAATAAATGGCTAATCTAAATAGATAAAAACACCCAAGAGGAAAGAGGAGGGGAGGGGGGATGAATTGGAGTTAAAAAATTTCTTATTAAACACAAAAAACACAAATATAAAGAGATAAAGTTATAGAAAGCAAACTCAGATTTATAGTGGTTTGACACTTTCTTGCCTACATCCACTCTCCTCAAGCTCCTAACTGAGTGAGGGTTCCACTTATACTTGAAGTCTTAACCAAACTTCTAATCACTTTTTACACTTGGATTCCGGCTCCAATAAGTTCTTACACAATCTCTTCAAGTCTCTACTCACTTGAAGGTTTTAACACTCAATTAACAAGTTTGAATCTCTCAACCTAGCTCAATAATAATTCAAATACAACTCAAAACTAGGATGAATCACAAAGGTGCACTAAAGAATATGCACATGGAGATTTAATGCACTAAGAAAAGAATGAGAGCTTTTATGGCAAGAACAAGTAGGTAAACAAATAAATGCAGATGTTCTCTTACTCATAAATGAAATGGAGCTCTCAATTTATAGGTTTTTAACATTGGGAGCCAAAAAACCAAAAAGTAGCATCGACCGATCGAACTGGGGATCGACCAATTCACTAGCCGTTTGAGCATTAAATGCTTGGTAGGTGACCATTACTCTCGATCGAGAAGACAAATCCCTCGACCGGGAAAAAAAGGTTACTGGAAGAGATAATATTTTTTTCATCTCTCGATTGGACCTCAACCGGGAAGGAGTAACCGGTTGACCAGTACCCTAGCCAGTTGAGTTGGTTGGCCAATGCCTCGACCAATTCACCATTTTTGCCCGAAAACCTATATTTTTCTGGTCTTTTTCCTTCTAGCACTTATATAAGGTCTTTAGGTAAAATAATATGTTAATTTTGAAACGTTTTGCCTAAGGTTCATTTGATAGAACTCAAATTTTGATGGAAATGCAACTTTAATGTATAAACCGAGTTTTCAAAGATACATGAAATAATATGAAAATCCTAAGTACACCCATGCATTCATCTTACATACGTTTCATATGATTAAAAGGTTTTTCAAAAGTCTTGATCTTACGTCCATTAGGTCTGATAAATTCCAAATTAACACTTAAAATTATTTATCATTCAAACCAATTAGTAGTTTAACCATGATTTGTTATCATCAAAACATGATTAGGAAAACCCTTGAACTAACATTAATTTTTTCTTTTTATTTAGAACTTCTTCTTTAACTAGTATTAATAATCTAGGTCTAGGATTTATGAGAGATTTAATCTAGGTCTAGGATTTAGGAGGGATTTATTTTCTCTTGAGTCTATGATCTCATACTTATGGGAAGTTAGTTACTCTTTAGAGTATGTTTTGTATTATGAATTAAGATTTTATAGTCTTGTGTTAAAGATTTAGATTCACGACCCTAGAAAATCAACATACTCTTTTAATTATCATTTTCTTAAAATTTTCCGGAATAAGAAAGATGGACATGAATTTATTATTCTTTGCTATGATTATGAACATTTTAATTGATCTATGGAATGATATTGATAAGTAAATAAAAAATAAAAAATTAATACTTCATGACCTGGATTTAGTATTTCTAAAAATTGTAAAGTGATGTTAATTTATTTCTTGTTTTTCAAATAAAATCAAATTAAGTTATTTCATCTTATTAATCTCACAAGCCAAAAGTGTTCAACATATTTGAATCATTCTTATGTGCATAAAATAAAAATATTTGAAAATTCCTTAGGTGAAAAGACTACCTTGGATAAATTCAAAATTCAATATGTTTAATCCAAGATTGAAATGATGACTTACAAAATTAGAAAAAAAAAATCCTAAGGTGGAATGCACAATTATTCTAAATTGACCAAAAAAAAAAGATTAAAATTGAAAAATTCATAATTTTTGTGGAATTATAAAGTCACATGACATGTATGAATATCTATGTGAAATAAATTAAAAAACCCAGATATATGAATTTCAAATTGATTTCTGAAATTAAATAAACTAATTAGTTGAAGTTGTTAATTTCTCTTTCTTCTTGAAAATCTTTTGAATTTTAGAAATGAAAATAATTTTTTATGCTCTATCATATCTAGGGGCGGGGGCAGGTGGGGGGATTTAGGGTATAATTTGAACTTCCTTATAATGATAGAATTATTTTAGGATGTCGAGTCAATAAGATTTAGAGCTTCATAGATTTTGAATTTTCTTTAGTATTAGAGAGAGAAAATATTTGTTGTTATTTGAATTATTTGAATTATCTTTTGTAACTTTGTTTTCTCTATGTTAGATTCAATTTGGATACTTAGTATTTTATTAGTGTATGATTATTTTATCATTCTTAAATTTTTTACATATCTCATTTTTGTGACAAAAAAGGGTATAACCATAGGTTTATTATTTAAGTATGTGTAGGAAATTGATATTATTGCCTAAAAATTTGTTTAGACTAGGATTAAGATTGAGTTCAATAAGGTTTTATGAGATTTAAGAGGGACCTCGTTGTATCTTTATATCTTGTTACAAAATTGTCAAAATAGGGACATTGTTAATGTATATTATTTAATTGGTAATTATGTTCATTTCTTAGTAATTAGATGCAATCGTACATTTTTTGATCTTATCATCTAAAGACAATTTTAAACTTCATCAAATTCAGATTTGAGTTATTTGGAATTATAAAATTTAAGATAAGTATGTATCTGTCATTGGTAAAACTTTTACAATGATTAATACAAGTAATCATATAATACTTTCTATTTCCTAATTTGATTTCTACTATATTTTTAATTTCAAAAATTATTTTTGGTAAGTTTTAAAATTGTGTTTATCTCTAAATTGATGTTTAATTCCAAAAAGAAATTTTTGAAATGTTTTTTTAGTAAGTTTTAAAATTCTATTCTATCTTTAAATTAGTATTTAATTCTAAAAAGCATATTTAAAATATTTTAGAATTAAGAAACTCTCCATAATTCTTTAAAAAAAAAAATACATATAAATAGAGATATTTTATTTAAAAGAAATGTAGACTTTTATTTATATTTGCATAAAAAAAATTTATTTCTACAAAAAAAAATAATATAAAGGGACATTTTAGATAATAAAAATATTAATTTGGTCTTTAATTCAAAGAATAGCGTTCCATACCCGAAAAAACAACTTATTTTCTTCTTCCCTTTTTAATCGCTTCTCACCAACATCTCAGAGCTCAAGCTATTTATTTTTGGGCTTAGAAAATATCCAAATAAAAATAGTCCAATACATGGTTTTAGGAAACATTCAGGATAAACTTGTCCAACAATTTAGGAGTAATTTTGAAAGAACTAAAAAATAGTAGTTTTTTTTTCACTATTTTACCTGTGACAAAATTTCTAATACCCCCTTTATCCTAATGAATTATAATTAATAATAATTAGTTCTAATTAATATTAATTAAATATATGGATCATAATTAACCTCAAGATATCATTAATTAGACTAAACTAAATAATTTTAAATAATAAAAACCAAGATATTTAAATAAAAATTACTTCCTATTTAATCTTTATTTTTTATTAGATAGATTAAATTTAATCAACCTCAAATTTTATTAATTAAAATCACTAAATTTCAATGGTAATATTTTTTAAAAAAAAAAATAATATAAATCCTATTTTTTTATAAAAAAAAATATTTATGCATTTCCTAAATGAAACTCTAAATGAAAGAAAAATACTAAGTCCTAATTTTTATTTTTAATTTTTTGTGCATTTTCCATATCAAACCCTAAATTTGAAAAAAAAAAGATCTAAAAGAAATTTTAAGGTTTTTCCCATTTAGGGTTTGAATTCAAAAGTGCATAAAGATTATTTTGTTAAAAAAAATTGAAGAAGCTTCATTTTTTTTTCCTTCACCGTTTAATACTATGTTTGGTTTTCATAAAATTTGAAGGAAAAATGCAAAAGAAAAAAAATATAAAGGAAAAGTAAAAGGAAATAAAAAGTGAAGGAAAATAAAAAAATAGATTAAAAGTTGATAAATTATTTTTTTGTTATCTCAAACTCATTTTATTTATTTTAACTTATTAATATAAAGATTAAATAATTTAAAAATATATAAATTTTTAATTAATTTTAATTATATTTGACATTTTTCATAGAACAACCAAACATAAAAAAATAAATTTTCTTTATATTTTTTTTCTTTTCTTAATATTTTACTGAACCAAACATAAAAGGGTTTGATTTAGGAATATAGGGTCCGTTTGGAAAGTACATAAGAAAACTTAAAAATGGAAATAATAAAAACACTAAAATTTAGTGATTTTAATTAATAAAATTTGAAGTTAATTAAATTTAATCTATTTAAGTAGGAAATAATGCTTATTTAATATCTTCAATTTTTCTTTAAAATTTTTTAGTTATTCTAATTAAATAATTAAAGAAAAAAATAATGACCTGTCCTTGGAAGAATAACATCAGTTTGGATATTTTAATTGTTGTGGGACAAACTTCAACGGTAAGTATAATTTTTAGACATAGGAAGTAAAGTGTAATTTTTAGAAATCTCAAGGGGTGTTCATGTAATTTTCCATTTAATTAATAATAAAATTATGTTAGAAAATTCCGCTATAATGTTTAATGCGTGCATAATTTTCGCATCACTTGCCAATTTTTAGGAAAATAATTTGAAAAAAAATTCATAAATTTATCATTATCAAGTCACACAGTGTCTTCATCACAATGTTTTTATTATTTATTTCCATGACAAAAAAATTATTTTAAAATCAAGAAAGGTACATGGCATAGAAATTTGGAAAACGTTTTGTGTTCATAAAATAATAGAAAAAATAATAAAATCATGCATAATTGCAAACCAAACAAAATCAAAAGGCAATAATTGAGAAATAAATCGATAGAAATCTTAAAAAGATATATTTTTTATTTTTTAAAAATAAAAATAATTTTTAACTTAAAAAATACATTTGTAAATTTTGTTTTAAATGTTATAAAAAAATAGATTATTTTTAAAATAAAATTGAAATATTTTCATTTATTTTTTATATAATATTTTGAAAATTAGTTGAAAATATAGAAAATGTTTTTATATAAATATACAGAGCTTTATTTTCCTAAATAAGATTTTATTTTGGAAACAATAGAAAACAATTTTAAAAATTATGCTTCCAACAAGCCTATTTTTTTAGAAACATTTTTTTTGGGGTTGGAGAAGGCTTCTTCTCTTCTCGATGCATTAGGGATAGTTTCGGCCAAAATTTTTTAAAGGCCTTCATATCTTTCCCTCTCTCTTCTTTCTCTCTGTATGCTTTTCTCTCTCTACACACATCCCTCTCTCCGTCTCTCTCATCGTCTGTTCGCCTTCTTGGATAACAGCGTGGGCCTATTGCCCTATTTTGGTAACCTGTTTCTTCAATCGCTTATATGACCAACCCTCTTTCAAACCCTAATCTTCCTTTTTCATTGGTTTTCTGGACGGGGCATCCTTTGAGATTTTGATTCCAAATCATCCACATATGTTTGTTTGGATTTCGTGGTGTTACTGTTCCGTTTCAATTCCCATTGATTGAAGTTCTGGGGTTTGAACCGATTCTGGGGCTTTCTGATAGGTTTTTCTGGGTTTGATTTGGGTGTCATGGCGAAGGGTACTGATTCAGAGGAGTTTGTGGTGTTGTCTCGGGTTCGGCCGGGCTGCAAACGGGAGTTTGCCTTTGCAGTGAAGGCTCAATCAGCGATCGCTGGATCTTTGGGCCGGACTCGGACTCGGAACGATAGGGGTGGGCTTTGGGGCAATGGGGGCTCAGAGATTTCGAATAATAAGAGGCAAAAGAGCTCGGTTTCCAACTCAGAGAAAAATAATGCGGAGGAAAGATCTGCTGAAGATGGAATCAGGAGCAATGAAGCAGATTCGATGGACAATGAGGCGGTGAGAAGCAGGGACGCGGAGCAGGGGAACCATCCGGCGGATAATCCGATGCATACTGCTGGTGTTGGTGAACTTAAGAGCTGTCCGGGGGGCGAAGAGGAGTCTAAGGATGATACGCCGGCTCCAATGCATAGAGAGGATGCAGAGATTAGTGAAACTCAAAATGCCGATGTAGTGGAGAATGCAACTTCGGATCAACGGCCGAGGAGAGTTTCTGAAACTGATTTGATGCCCAATGCCGATACTATGGAGATCTCTGCTGTCAACAATGGTGAGGAGAATACAGGGACGAAGAGGAGTAGTGGCTTGGTGCCTCGAGTTCCAAGGCGGTTCCCGGCAAAATTAAAGGAGCTTCTTGACACTCGTATCCTCGAGGACTTACCTGTGCAGTACATTCGAGGCTCAAGAGTAAGGTTTTGCATACTTTTATATATCTCTGTAATCTATGAATGATTTATGTTGCATCCTGATGTTTGGTTTATATAATTTTCCTTGTAGACGAGAGGAAGTGGAGAATCAGGGCTTCGGGGTGTGATAAAGGGCTCTGGGATCCTCTGCTCTTGCAATTCTTGCAAGGGAACAAAAGTAAGTATTGACATATCATTTTCAGATATGGGCATGTTGTTGCCATGGTTTTAAAAGATGCAGCTTACGCCCAAGTCACAATACAAGGCGAGTCTAAAACGTGACCTAGGATGCATATCAATTTTATAAAATATAATCCAAAAGTAATCCAATAAAAAAAAATTAAGATTCTAAACATTTAAAAGAAGTATTCAACAAAATAGTAAAGAAATTATCATACAAATTTCAATATACATTTAGAAATTTCAAGAATAAAAGTGTTTGAAAAGGAAAAGTAAAGTAGACGAGAGGCGTCTCACCAACAAAGTGCTTGCCAAGCGAGGTGATATAACTAGGGAGTTGTTGCTCCCTCAGCCTAGGAGCACTTTAAGCACACCTTTTAAAATTACGATGGTTGCCTATATCAATGTCCTCCTACCACAGCCCAAATGCTTGCTCTTTATTATGTATTTATTTTTTAACTCTAATGCAGGTTGTCACACCCAACCTATTCGAGCTGCATGCTGGTAGTTCAAATAAACGTCCCCCTGAGTACATTTACCTTGAGAACGGGACTTCCCTCCGCGGTGTAATGAATGCATGGAAAAATGCTGCATTGGACTCTTTGGATGAAGCCATAAGAGTGGCCATTGGTTGTTCAATGATAAAGAAATCCACATTCTGTCTGAACTGTAAAGGTTGCTCTTGTACTTATTTCCTTTTGACATGTTCAACTCTTTCCCTGGAAGATTTTTTTTTTTTTCCGTACCATGTGACACTTTTAATCATCTTTAGGTCGTATTTCTGAAGCTGGCATTGGGAATTCAAAGGTTTTATGTTTATCTTGTTTGCAATTAAAGGAGTCTCAAGCCAGCCCTTCTCAAGTGACTGGTAGTAGTGATAGGTATGCTCCATGAACTCCTGCAATTTTTAGTAGTTGTTCTTTAGTATTAAAGTGCTTTTTGCACCAGTTCATAAAACGTGTAATCTACTATAAATCACCAAATTATTATGCTCTATAGATGATAGGTTGGTGTGCTCATTTTTTGCTGGTTGAATGATATGGTCTTTTTTATTTTTCCTTTTTAAATAATCTTCTTAATTAAGTTACATCATCCTAAAATGTTGACTCAAAGGTTCCTTTGAGTATATGTGATTTACATTTACTTGCACTTGATTAATAATCTCTAAGTAGGGCTAGTGACGGTGAGCCTTTGGACAGTTAGGTTGGATTTATAATCTGGTAATTCTCAGTGAGGTTCTATGGCTTTCTTCTGAAGTAAATTAAATTTGATCTTGGTATTATTGTTTGTGTGTGTTAGTATACTGGCATTTATATAAATTATATGTAAAATTCCTAGCCAGTTCGACACTGCTATTTATTTATTTTTATTATTAGCTTTTTGGGCAGTACAAGGATTCTATTTGATCTTTTAAATGTACAAAAACCTTTAGGTTCATGACTTCTTGTGTTGGTAGAACAAATTATAAATTTAAAAATCTCAAGTAGACTTCAAGGACTTAAAGGATCATGTGTCTGGTCAGTGATTCATATTCTAGCAACATAACATAATCTGGAGAATTTACATTTCTTTTAGCAATTTAGCATCATAAGAACATAATACAGAGTGTATCTTCTGATTAGCTCCTATTTATTTGTCGTTATTAATTATTTGGACTCTTCCTTCTCAGTCATCTCAGGTCACCAAAACCAAGTACAATATCAAGGTCAGCTGAGAGTGTGTCAAAGTGCAGCTCATCAGGAAGTAAGAGTTATGGGAGGGTAACTAAAAAGTAGGTACTCTTTCCTTGTCAGATGCATATATTAATTCTCTTTGTTTCTTTTTCTATTTTGTTTTTAGTTGTATATTGATCTCACAACAATGACAGGTGGCAATTGGTTTTTGTCGATACTGTATTTAATAACTTAAATCTTCTTGGGTTTTGGATGTCTTCTCCCAGAGATCTGAGCTTGCATAAATTAGTTTTTGGAGAAAATGGCCTGCCTGAAGGAACAGAAGTGGGTTATTATGTTCGTGGACAGGTTGTTACAGTGAGGAACCAATCATTGCGTTTGATTATTTTGATTGCACATTTTCTTTTCTGAATAGTTATATATTGTTTGCAGCAATTGCTGGTTGGCTACAAAAGGGGTTCTGGAATCTTTTGTACTTGCTGTAACTCTGAGGTACTCTTGATATGTTTGAACTACAGTTTCCTGAATATTTTGTCAGAGATATTAATCTTCTTTGTTTTAATGGCCAGGTCAGTCCATCACAATTTGAGGCTCATGCTGGTTGGGCATCACGCCGCAAACCGTGAGTGTTTATTTTCAATTTTTAGAAGGTTGTGGAAGAATCAAGTGGCCTTGAGACTAGAGTGGTCCTATAATTTCTATCTTGCCCAAGGATAAAAATATCGGTTTTTATGGGTATATTGGCAACTCAATTTTATGGATATATTAGGAAATATCGGTGGATATTCTGATACAAAATGTCAATGAGACAAAAATTGATCAAAACTCATGAAAATATTGAAAAAAATTCTAAAAAAATGATATAAAAAGTAACAATAAACATTTTTAGGTGTTTTGTTAAAGAAATTGTGATATGCATGATATAATTTATCAGATCCAATCATAATATTTAAAATTTTAAAATATATTTTATAGAGATTTATATAATTTGGATATATTCAAAAACATAAAATAAATGATGATATATTTATAAGTTTTTTTAATTTTAAATTGTTGATAACTTTATTTATAAATTTTTATTTATTTTGTATTTAATTATCATACAAAATACATAATAATTAAAATTAATTTACTTACTATAATTGATATTTTAATTAATTCATAAAGTAAATAAATATATTAATTTATGCATATATAATTTATAATATGTTTTTATATATATAGATAATATTTATAATATAAATACATAAGTATAGGATATTTACTTTATGAATTTTATATATAATGTTTGTTTATTACTTAAATATATACATTTGCATGTCCAATATATTATAAGCAGAAACGTTGGCTTGGTGGCAAAGCAAGTCCATTATGAACTTGAGGTCATAGGTTCAATCCCATGCCTCTACACCACCCCAGTTATTTTTCATTGCATCCTTGAAATGCAATCCCACATCGGTCAAGAACAACATCCAAAACCAATATTTAAGATAAAGTGCTGCTACAAGTCAAGTGAGGCCCAGCAAGCTGGGCTTGTTTGGGCCTGGTTTTGGAAGGCCAATTTTGAAAGTCAAAATTCAGAAAATCGATGATGTAGCATTAAAAACCTCAGAAAAATCAGCAAAATATCGATTTATTGCCGAAAAATCGGTGATTAAAATGTGAATATAAGGAAATATAGGATGGTTGAGATTTCAGCGTGTGTTATTGTGTTTGTACCCTCCAATACACAATATTTCAGCGATATATCTCTGAAATATCGTGATACTTCAAACCTTGACCTTGCCATGAGAGGAAAATTGGCAAAGACATCGAACTTTTTTGACCCAGGGCATAATTTGAAAGTCAAAAGCCCATCATCTCTGGCCACCTTATTTCTAGGGCTGGGTTTACTGGCAATTTCTACCAAACTCTAATTTTTATTAATGAAAAGAAAAATCTAACCACTCAGAGATCTTGAGTATTTATTTGAATTAATCACCTGGTTGGAGAATAATCATGTCAATTTGAGACTATATTGGTCCTGTAATTTGTATTCCGGCCAAGAGCCTGAAAATTTGGAAAGAGGGTGCTTTTTTGCCACATGGCATGATATGAACTGTTGAATTTCCATTGTCTTTGGCCACTTGATTTCTGGGGGGTGGAAAGTTTGCTGGAAATTTTCACCATATTTTTTTGTTATTAATGAATGCTAGAAACATTTGTACAGAGACCATAGGTAGTCCAATTGCCCGCTTGCATGGAACCATGCTAATCTATAGGGCATAAAAGTTTTTTTACCATGCAATGTTCCTACTGTATGATGTGTCTAGGAGGGTGACTCTAGCTGGCTCTCTTTGTTTTTAAATTCTGTCTTTTATTATTATTGTTTTATTTTTATAACCCTTTTAACTTAGTCCTATCAAAAAAAAAAATAACCCTTTTAACTTAGGATTCTTTTGCTTTCTCAGTTACCTGCATATTTACACATCTAATGGGGTGTCTCTCCACGAATTCTCAATCTCTCTATCAAGAGGCAGAGAGATTTCTGTCAGTGATAATGATGATCTCTGCAGCATATGCCTAGATGGAGGAAACCTTTTGTGTTGTGATGGATGCCCAAGGGTCTTTCACAAAGGTGCATTTTTGTGTTCCATTCATTCAGCAAGGTTTAGTTGTTATTATACATTGAAACTCTTGATTGGTTATTTCGTGTAATAAGGGGAACAGAAAGATGAATTTAGATATGCGTATGCCTTTGCTGGAAAATGGCTTTGTATCAGTTGCTTAGAGTGAGAAAAGGGAAACAAAGAAGACAAATAACTCATGAGACATTGAGTTTGGCACTTTGCCTTGCACCATTTTTTGTCTTTTATTCTCGCTTTGTCTATTTATATCTATACTTTATATTTTCTTTTCAGTATTTTTTTTTCAATTTTATATTATATAAAGTGAGTCGGTGGAAAGGAATAGCAAACTGGCGTTGTTCTAGTTCGTGCAATTTGTGCTATTGGCTTTATCATATTTGTCAGTATATACACTCTAGCAGCACCACCAATTAAATGCATTAGAATGGCACAATTAGCCTGCATGCTATAGATGGCACGTAGCTCTATGCCATGCGCTTTGTGCCACTATATGTCTTTAATATATCCGTCAGGACCTATGCTCGAGCAGCACCGTTTTAGTCTTTTCTTTCCTTTCTTTTTTTCCCCTTTTATGTATTATTTTGACATAGCTAATCTGCATGCAATAGTTTTGTTTTTTTTGTTTTTTTTTTTTTTATATAGGCAATCTGCATGCAATAGTTGCCACATACTATTTAATTTTATGTTTTTTAAACATGCCTTACTATTAGATTTTTGCGGTTTTATCATAATGAACTTTCAGATATTGAACATATTGGGAGATAGGCCGATGAGGGAAGAAAATAGAAAGGAAACCTATTGGGACATAAATTTCCCTTCTTTCTAACACACCTCATTTCTCTCTCTCTCTCATCTTTTCTTTTCTTTTCTTTCCTGCTGCATTTTTTGTGCATGATTATAGATTTTTTCTTTTGCCTTTTTCAATTCCCACAAGTCAGTAGAGATCAGTGATAAGGGTTCGGTCTGGTGGAGTTAACTAAATGCATTAGTTAACACAGTGTATTTTTTGAACTTTCAAATTATAACCATTTCAATCGAACAGGTACTAGATGCAATATAGTAGTGCATCGTTCAATCACTCCCAGCCCCTTAAAACGGTAGGAAAAGACACAAAACGCAAAAAGGATGGAAGATCCTGATATTTTGTTAAAGACAAAGATGCACACATAATAGTTCCACACCTTGTATTTCTAAGATGCGCACATGATAATCAACTTGTATTGATGGCTGGTCAAGTTTCTCTTAGAGGTTGATTTGCCTGATCTGACCTGGTTTGGAAGCAATGAGTATTTTTTTTTTTTAAAAAAAAAACTAGGGCTTGATTCTTGCTCATTGGTTTGTGTTCTATTTACTGTAATGGTTGATGGTTCAATTCATTCAGAGCATATTTAATTGTTTAAATAAACACAAAGTGTCTGATTTATATCTGAGTTACGAACCAGTCTCTTTTATTTAGATTTGTCCCTTCCATTTTGTGCTTGCCCATGTGCTTGCCTATATACTCACATATGTGCCTTGCTATGATGGTTGGTGGGCTACTGTATGCCATTTTAAAGTGGAAACTGGTTAACTGCACATCACTTTGTCCTAAATGAAAATCTGTGGGCCTTGATTCTGTGTGATTTTCTGTTTCATTCTCAAAAGAAAGATGGAAATGGCTACTAAATTAATGTTCTTGTGAATAAATATCTTTTTAATCAAATCATTGTGGTGTCATTTTCTTAATGTGCAAGATTTCTAGCAAACTTTATCATTACTTCCTTTAATGGCCTATTCCATTTGATGTTGATTGTTAATTTGCCCTATTGCAGAATGTGTGTCACTGGCAAACATCCCCAAGGGCAAGTGGTTCTGCAAATTTTGCAATAATATGTTGCAAAAAGAAAAATTTGTAGAACATAATGCCAATGCTGTGGCTGCAGGAAGGGTAGCAGGTGTGGACCCAATCGAACAGATTACAAAACGATGCATTCGCATTGTAAACACTCAAGTTGATGAAATGGGAGGATGTGCCTTGTGCAGGTGTGTCCAAATTTCCTTCCAACTTGATTTACACGTATTTAGAAGCTTTAGTTTAGTTGCCTTTGTGTATGCTTAAGCGGCCATAAGTTTGTGTACAGTTCTCTTTATATGGTGGAGGTGTTTAGTCTTTGATCAGTATTCTGTATTTTGTGGGGAGGATCCCTCATCCTGCTCTTGTACTCTTTTTTTTCGTAATTACTATATTTTTTGTTTTTTATCTTGGAAAAAAGAAAAAAAAAAAGATTTAGTTTAGTTTTTGGCTCTTATGTTGTTGAGCTTAATCAATAAGAAATCTGATGATAGCCTGGTAAGCATAAAATTTCTCCCACTCTGGCCTTGCAGGGTGGACTCACATTAATGTGATGTTTTTTTATGTAGCACAATGCTTCCTTCTTTTTCTTATGTTGCACATGTATGCTACATTCAAATATTAACTTCTTGTCCTGTTTCTTTGAGTGTTTGATTTATCATGCATTTTGATGTATGCAGAAGGCATGAATTCAGCAGATCCGGGTTTGGTCCTCGCACTGTTATGCTTTGTGATCAGGTAATAGTCTTTGTTTTCTTCATGATGACATTTTTTATTGAGTTTTCAAGTTCTGTATAGTTTAATATTGGTTACCATTAATTTTTATGCTAACTAATGTTTCTCTGTTTTTTGTTCTCAGTGTGAGAAAGAATTCCATGTTGGGTGCTTAAGAGAGCATGACATGGATGACCTAAAGGTATTTTGAATATCATTTTTTATTCAAAATATTGATGTTAAGCACATATGCAGCCCTTTTATTGGATTAAAATATTGATGTTTGCTTATGCAACTGCAGGAAGTGCCTAAAGGCAAATGGTTTTGTTGCCATGACTGCAAGAGAATTAATTCTTCTTTGCAGAAGTTGGTTGTTCATGGAGAAGAGGAGCTTCCAAATAATGTGTTGACGACTATAAAGGAAAAATATGGAAGAAATGGTTCTGCTTGCAGTAAGGATCCTGATATAAAATGGAGGCTCCTTTGTGGGAGAAGGACTTCTTCTATTGAAGCGGGATCATTGCTTTCTCAGGCTCTATCCATATTTCATGTGAGTAGTCATTGGCTTATATTTTAAGATACTTGGGGCTTCATAAGTATACCATAGTTGGAAAAGTTAACATACAAAGTCAATTTTTTAATAATAATGTGTTATAGTTTTAAACCACAGTTGTAAATTTATTAAGTGTGAGATTGTGTAATTTTCTTTAATTTCACCAAGAAAATACTGCTATCAGTAGTTGATTATATTGTTCTGAAATAGTTTATTGAAGATGAAATAGAAAATTTTGCTGACAAATGGCCCAACTAGTATTTCTTTCTATTGTCCAAATGGTGATGAAGTTTTATGACACATGAAAGCGCTTGGGCAGAAAAGTATGTCTGGTTGAATGTCTACTGTCTCAGAGAAATCAATTTATCCTCTGCTTTTCTTCCATGTATGGAATTCTCTGAAAGTACATTTGTTAGCAGTGTCAGTCCAGTTCACTGTAATTTATGAGAAGAACCACACATAGGCTCATTCAGTCTCTAATATGAGAAGAACCATGTATGATCTCATTCACTGTTTAATGTCTGAGAATAACCATGTTTCATCTGCCCTTTTTATGCATGGTACTCCATGTTCTAATTTCTAAATACAATACCTTATCTATTCCTAGGATTGCAGCATGCAGAGGTCATAATGTATTGTTCACAGGCTAGTAATCTAGTTTCAATAATTTGAGGTTTTTTTTTTTTCTGTTGGTGTTGTGCTAAAATTTATTGATATTTTTGTGTAATACTTTGTTGACTTAGGCCAACATAATGTTCAGTTTCTCATTTTGCTTTTCCATCTCATTCTTTTGCTACAGGAACAATTTGATCCAATTGCTGATGCTGCAGGCCGAGACCTTCTACCTGACATGGTTCATGGGTAAGCAATGATAGTCTCTTTTTAATTATTTAAATTTATCAATTGTAACTTCTTTTTCATTACCATTTTGCATTGGCATACAAAATTATGGAATGCCCTTTTTCTGGTTATTTTTTTGGCAGCAAAAGCACAAGGGAGTGGGATTTTGGAGGCATGTACTGTGCCATATTAACAATTAGGTGAGAATCTGCTCTGAATGTTTTACCTTTTCTTTTTCCTTTATGATACGAGATAATCCTTTTCCCAAGCCCACTGCCTACTGGAACCCTAGACATTCCTTGTGTGAAGCCTAGAGATAACACTGGCACCACTAGGCTCCTAAGCCCTGTTTTATTATTTAATTGTATTATTTTGGATTGGTAACTTCTCTGATAATAATTGCTGGGTGTGCAACTCCCAAGTTGTATCAGCAGCTACCTCTTTTAGTTGTATTCTGTATTAGGATTGGTGGCTTATCCAATAATAATTGCGTACTGTGCAGCTCCCAAGTTGTATCAGCAGCTGCCTTCCGAATATTTGGAAAGGAAGTTGCAGAACTGCCTCTTGTGGCTACACGGAGTGATTGCCAAGGCCAGGTGAATATGCTCTTCCCTTGATACTACCATCTTTTTCCTTTTGGTCTTCTTTTTTTTTTTTTTCCTAAAATTCCTTTTTTGTCCCAACAAGCCAACGGTGTGCTTCCATCAACTGAAATGTGACAGCTGGTTTGACATCCATAAATTACTGTTTCTGTAGGGTTACTTCCAGACCCTGTTCTCTTGCCTTGAGGGGCTGCTTGGTGTTCTCGAGGTGAGGAGTCTTGTGCTTCCTGCTGCTGAAGGAGCAGAGTCCATATGGACAAACAAGTTTGGTTTTAACAAGGTGACACAAGAGCAGGTATTTGTTTTCACTTATTTTGTTTACTCTTGTTGTTCGGCTTGTTTCTTGTAACGTTGGTGGCAGTATATTATGGACCTTTTTGGCATTGCAGCGGAACAATTTCAGAAGAGATTACCAGATGATGACTTTCCAAGGGACATTGATGCTGCAGAAGTTGGTTCCTAGGTGACGTATTGTTGCAAATTCGAAGAAAAGCTGAAGATTGGTTCATTTTGGAATACCTGAAAATGGAATCACCCACAAAATTTTGATGTTTTTTTTTTTTGGTACAGAAATCAAATTATCTTTTGTACAGATAAGAAAGTAACAGAATTTTGTAGCTTGTAGCCAACAAGAAGGTAGAGATGTAAGACAGAGAAAGAGAAAGCATACAAAACCCAATGAAAGCGGAAGATAGAATTGCATTTTGGCAAAACACTCTGAATTACTAAATTTGATAAGATTGTTTTTGTGTTTGCATTTCTATCGCACGTACTAACTCTTTAGTTAAATAACCTTTTTTTCCAATATGATTATTATTTATTTTACATTTTGGTTGACCTACTTTATTGACTATTAACAGAACATCAATACACCCCATTGATACAAATCATGTTCGGTTGGTTGGATATAACACGTGATTCATCATATATATCATGCTATAGGATAAGAGAGGATATATATTATATCCTCACCTTGGATAAGTTATCTTATCACTTTGCACGTGAAATATGGTAAGTGGTGAAATATATTACCTAACTTTTATCTTATTATTATTATTATTATTTTAATCTTTTTCACATAAAATATGTTAATTGCATGGTAAAATTTGAGATATATATATCCTATGTATCAAAATTTATTTTTTATCAAACTTTTATTTTTTAATATACTCATTTTTCAAAATAATTTTTTTATTATAAATTAAATTTATGATTAAAAAGAATAACTAAAAAAAAAATTATAAAATAATATTAATATATGATATATAAATTATTTTTATATATTAAATCATATAATATAAACAAAAAATATCTATAAAGTTTAAATATTTATATTGAATATTGTTAAACATAACAAAATTGTCATTTTTTTTTAAATAGAAATATTTGAATGTTATATAAACTTTATTTTAAATATTGAAAATAATATATATTTTATATTATTGTTTGTTTATTTCTTATAATATTGCATATCTCTCATTGGATATGTTACTTTAAAATATCCTATTTTTAAAATATGTATATTCAAATATATATCTCATTGGAAATCATATCTTACGATATACATATCCGATATGATATCTTATGATATATGTATCTTATTTTTACAACCAAACGTGGCCTCATTCATATGTTTCTTCATTTATGATATAATTTTTTTTGGATTTATTAATTTATATATGATTTTTAATCAAGGAAAGACATTCATTTAAGATAGTGATAAAAATGACTCGTTTTTTAGGACATATTTTTCACGATATGAGATATTTATGTTATCATATCTTATTCAAAGAAAATAGTCTATTAATAAAATTTAGGAGAAAATCAAATATATAATAATGTCAAATTTAATAGCTTCGCATATAAAATTTATTTAATAGAATTTAAATAAATATAGGTGGGAGTGATGTATTTCATATATTGCATGTCATTGTTACCCAACAAAGTAGAATTGGAATGCTGCATAACCTATATAAAGGCCATACTCTCATTGCCTTCGACAGCTTCCTTCAAATCTCGATAGACTCGACTCCATGTTGACTCAGTTGCTCACTCGGTCCCTCTCCTCTATCACTTCTATCATCTCTCGGTTTACGTTTTCTGTTGTCCCACTCTCCGCCGCCGTCGCCATCCTCTGTCTGCGGCAACCGGCGTCTGGAGTAGGCCCCGACAGGAATCAATTCCATCTCTTTGTGAGTTTTTATTTTAAAATTTTAATCTGAGGCCACATGGGTGAAATTTGGCTCTTGTCTCTCAATGCACAGTTATTGAATGAGCGATTGATCCTTCTAGGTGTTCACATTTATGAGTTTTTTTTTTGGTTTTTTTTCACTCGGTTTAGTGGGTTTCTGGAAGATTTGGGATTTAGGTTGTGTTTGGATTGTGTTTTTCACTGCTGATATACATTCACTGATTTTGGTTGTTTTTACACAAAGAGGGAGATTTTTAGAGAGAGAAAGAGCATGGCAGGTGGAGGAGGTACCGAAGAGGCCGAGGAGCCTGAGCCACCAAAGCAGCGGCCACCCGCCATTTCTTACTACATTACCATCCCTCCTTCGTGGCGTGAGTCTCTCTCTACAATCCACTCTTACAATTGTTTATTTATTTTCGTCAAATTTATAAAAAAATGTGATGTTGAATCAGCCCAAATCCTGTAGGAAATTTGATGTTGTATCGGCCCAAATCCTGCTCTGATTTTTTATACATCTACTACATGGTTTTGAGAAGTCCCTTCCTTGTTTACGTTTCTTCAACATGGAAAATTTTCTTTACAATGTTTTAATTCATTTATTTATTGGAGACAGTAGATGTATTTGTTTGACAATCAATTTTCCTAAAAGCTTAAGCTTGTAATATTTGGATCAATAATGTATACCATATACTCTAATAACCTCCTCAGGAGTAGCTTCCCTTTGAGCTTACAAGTAAGCTTAATAAATTGGGGAATAAACATGTAAGCTTTCAACATATAACCTCCTGATAAATGAAGCTCTGACACCATGTCAGACAACTAATTTTCATGAAAGCTTAAGCGTCTAGGATTTGAGTTCATAATGTATATATCATGCACTCCAACAATATTAATTATGGATAAAAAGTACACGAAAAGGATGAAGGGTCCTTTCCACAATGACAAAAACTTGAACAAAAAATGACTATACTACTCCACTATACATGAGGATTATGTTGCATAGGTTTGAGTTTGAGCGTCAAATGTGAGTATGTCTCTAGACGTTTGAACTTTCATAACTCAAATTTTAGAATAAGTGGACTCAACTAAAAAAATCCAAAAAAGCAGGCACGGGGTATTGTGATACGGTATAATAAAAGAAAAATCAATTCGAAATAAATTGCAAGTGAAGATCTCTTTTTTAATAGCTCCAATCTTTTCCCTCTAATCCTTTTTTTCCTCTTATCCCTAAATATTCTTACAAAGGTAAGCTTTTCAACTAACTATTCTTTTTCTCTAATGTAATTATTACTAAGAAAGTTGAAAGAAGAAAATGATAACGATGAAAAAATCAATCAACCACATCCAAAGCAAAATAGGAGTGTTCGACAAGGATTCCATACTCACACCCATATCATATTGTTTAGATATGGGTATGTTGGGTGAAATTAAAGGATCTAGATATCATAGCATGGAGACCTATACAAAAGGGTTAAGTTGATGTAAGAAAATCCATAGATGTGATCTCGTTAATTTGCTTTACAAAAATTCATGGATGCTTTACAATGTTGTGAAACATACTTTAAACATGTTCCAATACATGCAGGTGTTACATTAACTGTTGTGAATGGCTGACTACCACCAATCTTTTTAAAGATGGAATCAATACTGCTATCAAACATAATGATGGTTACTGTTTAGTCTACCCATCCATTGAACCATTTTTCCCTCTACGATCAACATGCCCTTGCTTCCTCATGCAAATTATATGTATGAAAAGAGTCATGTTTTATGCCCTTTATATGGTGGATTTGTAATGTTAGTTGGCAATATTATATCCATCTTCTCATTTTTATGTTATGATGAACATTCATATTATTCTTTTTTTTTTTTTTTAAATTCCTATTGTTTTATACAAAAAAAAAATGTTTTCTTTTTAAGCTCATTTGAACCATTATTATTTCAAGTTATGCTTATGTTAATCGTTGATTATCTCAAGTTAAGCTAGAATGAATAAAGATTACTTCATTTTGCTGCTCTTATAGAGATTCATTTTCTTTAATCATCATTGATTTGTCATCATCACTATTGTTATTGTTGTTTTTATGATTTATGGATTCTCTTCTCCCTCAATAAGCATTTTATTTATAGCCCATCTAGTTGTTGTTTTGTATGTTCTTGCTTTGATGCTTCATTAATGAACAAAGGTATTTTCCAAATACAACTTCACAACTTCTTGAAATTATGTGGTAATCATTTGACCTATGAGTAGATATTCATCTCTCTCTCTCAATCATTTTTTTCCCTAGTTGGAATTTTGATATACATTTGCCTAGTTGTTGGGTGCTGTAAGGTTAGCATTCTTTGAAGGGTGTGCTACAATGCTTGATCAACAACTGAAGTAGAAAAAAGTACTCTTGGTTTAACAATTGGATATTTTATCAGCCCAAATCTTGCTCGGATGTATCTTTGAATAACAAAGGTATACTGCATGACGGGTCCTTGTGGTCCATGATATACCATCAATAGTAGTGTTTGATGTTACTTCTTTATTTACCATTTTGATTGCTTATTTGATGCTATTATCTTAATTTTTAGGCATTCAAAAGCATTTTAGATTGAACAATGTGATATTATATTGACCCAGATCCAACTCTAATATATCTTTGGATAATGAAGGTATATTGCATGATGGATCGTTGTGGTCATGTCATTGGTAATGATGCTTAATGTTATCTCTTTCCCTACCATTTTGATTGCTTATTTGATGTTGTTATATCAATTTTTATGCATAAAATATGCAGTCCTGCAAAAATAGTTGCATAAAGTAGTTTATGTTAAACAATTGATGTTATGTTTGCTCATATTTACTTTGATATACCTTTTTCATTTGAAGGTACTTCTACAACATAGTTTGAAGAAGTCTCTTCCTTGTTTACGGTTTTACAACATGGATAATTTGTTTTATATTGGTAAGTATGATATAGATTATGAACCCAAATTCTATAAGCTTAAGCTTTTAGGAAAATTAGTGGTTCAACATGGTATTAGAGCCTCATTTGGTGGGAGGTCAAGTGTTTGAACCTCACCATGGCATGTTTATTTCCCCAATTAAGCCAACATGTAAGCTTAAAAAAAGAAAAAGCGGCTACATGTGAGAAAGGGTGTTGGAGAGTATGATATACATTATGAACCAAAATCCTATAAGCTTCAACTTTTAGGAAAATTAGTAGTTCAACAATTTACAATGTGCTAAAGCATGCTTCATATATGGCTTTGCCATGTTATATGAAGTTCCAAGACCTGCAAGTGTTCCATTAGCTATTGCCAAAAAGGTTGACTACCACTAATTTTCTAATAAGGATGGAATCAATACTGTTGTTAAACATAATGATGGTTAGTGTTTACTCTTTTGTTCATCCTTTGAACTTTGTTTTCCCTTACTATTAACGTTCTCATGCTTCTTGCTTCCTCATGCACATTATATGTATGGAAAGATTTGTGTTTTATGCCCTTCATATGGTGGAGTTATAATGTAGGTTGACAATATTATAGCCATTTTTGTAACCATAATTGGTTCCATTGAAAGGAGGGGTCTATTTACAGATTATCTTTCCATGCTAGGTAGGTTTGCTATGAACTTTTAATTTGTTAAGACTTTTGAAGAGGTCTTGCTCTGATATCAATTGTTGTTATGAAGAATTAAACTTACCAAGATCCACATAAGCAAATAAACATAAGACAATAATTTAAAATGCTATGAAGTAAAAAGATAGTGGAAGAGAGGCTGCGAGCAAGGTTTTATTGTGGTTTGGAAAATCTCTAGCCTAGGTTCATGCTTCCAAACTCCTTCAAGCCTTGAGAATTAAGACTCAAGCATGCACTTGGTTTACTAGGTATTAGGTGACCTTTTTCCCTTGAGTGACCTCCTCACACTCTCATCAAGCTTTTATAAGGCTTTCACAAGGTTCTTATAACCTTTAAGAGAATCAAAATAAAACTTTCTTCGAAGAGTAGGTATACAATTGAAGGGCTTGACTTTGTGTGATGAAATGCACAATTAATGATAAAAATGATTTGGATACAAGCTGGTAATGATTTTCAATGGTGTGTCTTTTGCTTTAATTTCATTATACATTAAATTTTATACCATTTGTTTTTTTATTTTTAGAATAGAAGGACAACCTTGAACTACTCAATGCTTTATGATTTCTTGTCTTAGGTAACTGTATTATTAAGTGTATAGACCATTTCCACTTTTATCTATCTTTTGATTTTTTAGCTATGTTCACATGCAAAGAATATGCTATCTTTTAATTCTTTTCAACCAAAATGATATTGGTTAATCAAGGGTGTTTGATTGTATATATGTTTTTTGAAATCTTCACAAACCTAATTTAATTTAGATTTAAATAGTGCTTAATGCTTAACCAATTGCAAAGCATCATGTGTCTTGGAACTTAGTATTACATGTGCAAAATAGTTTTATACTTGACACCTGATACACCTTGACTTGGGCCTTTGATGCATGGATAGGTCCATTCTCTCTTTTATATTATTCTCTTCACATCTCTCCTTAATGCCATCATGTTATAACATTTGGATATGAATTCTTATTTTTAAGGTCATCCTTGAGTCATCTAGATGCCTATTGAATATGGATGCTTGTGGAAGATGTCAAAGGGGTCTTTCCTGTTCTACCTCTTGGCAAAGATGATATTATGTGGTGTCACAGTCGAAACAAAGCCTTGATGGTAATATGTACCCTCGTGTTGGGAGTAGGGCTTGTGGGGACTTAAATTGACTTGATGTACTTTAATAGTGAAGTTGGCCTTTTTGCTATTGAGCACTTTGGGGTTGGTTTGAAAGTCTTGGTTTGGTAGCTAGTGTTGAAAGCAGGATTGGTGTGTATGGAGCTCATTGGCTAGAATGAGAAGGAGAGGTACACTTGTGACTCCATGGCATGTGTCATATTTAAAGGCTTCCCTATTATCATGGAATAATTTGTGGGAGTTGTTATTTTGCAGCATTGTAAAAAGCTCCATTTCTTCCCAAACAAAATAAGAAAGAAATTTTAGATCTCCTAGAACTTGTTCCTTGATTCCACTACCACTTTCTCCAACCCCCTCTTGCCTCCCACTCTACTCGTTCTCCCCTTAAACTCTTGATATTGCACTACCCCAGGTTGATTGGTCTCCTATAGTTAAGAACCACATAAACAAACATTTGAGTTAAAAAATACAAATAGGGGTAGAGTCTCAAAAGATTATTCAAAAAAATTGTAATATATTAATGTCATGTTGGCTCTTGAGGCTTGGCTCAAGTAGGAAGGGGTTAGAGAAGGTTTATAGCAGTTTCTAAGTTTAAGCCCCAATCGGGACAAAAATTTACCTATTAATAAAAACATTAATATTATGTTAACAAAAAAAGACTTGACATGACTATTCAAAATGTTCAATTTTGAACCCCAAAATTCACAAGTGTGGGTGGGAAAAAATGAATAGGACTATTAAACTAATGTGATTTTACATACATGTGTTTTATTTAGAGCATTTCATATATGAGACGATGTAGAATATCAAAAGAAAGAGAAAAAAACATTATTTGATTGGGAATGATATTAATTTTATTAATATTATTTTTAATGATTCTATATTTTGATCATAAACATAATAAAAATAACTTTATAGAAATAGGCATGAGAAAGCGAAACCGTGGTATTTGTAGAACATGATATTTGTTGACTTATTTAATAATAAATTGTACATTGTTCGGCTCAATCACATTATATATTTTGATCATAAACATAATAAAAATAACTTCATACAAATAGGTATGAGAAAGTGAAAGCATGTTGAACATGATATTTGTTGGCTTATTTAATAATAAATTGTACATTGATTGGCTTGATCAATGACATCATTTTATTATTTTATTTTCGCCTTTAACATTCATGATCATCTCAATAATAATCCATGTGTCAAACAAGGAATTACAAAATAGACAACAACAAACACCAAAAGGGTAGGTGAATAAGAAATAAACTAATATGTTAATTTAATTAATAGTATAATCGTATTAAGAAATTCTTTTAAAAATATCTTATAACTTTATAATTTTCACATCCTTCACAAATCGAAATAATATTTTGAGTTGGTCTTAAGGAAGATTCATGAATTAATAATTATTTTTTGACATAGTCACTTCTATAAGGTTTCTTTGTTTAAGGAAAATGTTTTATATAACATATATTGTTATAAATTATTTTATTGGGAGATTCAATAACATGATAAGAAAATTTTTTAACAATTGAAAACTATATTGTATGGCTATTTCAAAACTATTTTATATTTATATATTAAAAACAATCTAGGGCTATAACTTAAAAAATAAAAAAATAAAGGAAAAAAAATTCAAAGTTCCCTTAGTCTTGATACATTAGGGGTATTTTTGGCAACAAAAAATTGAAGGCGTTTATATCTCTTTCCCTCTCTTTCTTTTTGTATACTTTTCTATCCCTATACACATCTGTCTCTCCTTCTCATCGCCAGGTCACCTTCTTCGATAAATCATGGACATATTGCTCTATTCTAGCACCATGTTTCTTTAATCTCATCAACCACCAACCCTCTCTCAAACCCTGATCTTGCTCTCTTCATTTGGTTTCTTCACAAGAGAATCCTTCTAGATTTTGATTTTAAACTAGTTTTATATATTGTTTGTGTTTCTTTTTGTTGATCACTTCATTTCAATTCCCATTTATTGAAGTTATAGAGTTTGAATCGATTCTAGGGTTTCTAATAAGTCCTCTTTTGGGTTTGATTTGGGGGTTATGGAGAAGGGTAGTGATTCAGAGGAGTTTGTAATGTCTCGAATTCGGCCTGGCTTCAAACGGGAGTTTGCCTTTGTGGTGAAAGCTCAATCAACGATTGGTGGTTCTTTAAGTCTAGGTCGGACTCGAACTCAAACTCAGACTAAAAAAGATAGAGGTGGGCCTTCAAGGAATAGGGTTTTAGAGAACTCAATTAAAAAGAGGCAAAAAAGTTCCGGTTTGGATGCACAAAAAAATAATGTGGAGGAAAGGTTTCCTGAAGATCGAGTTAGGAGCAATGATGGCAAATCGATGGACAACAAGGTGGTGAGAAGTGGGCAAGGGGAGCAGGGGAATGATTCGACGGATAATCCAATGCAAATCGGTCGTGATAATGAATCCATGAGCAGTCCTGCAGAGGAAGAGGAGTTGGATTATCTTCCAACTTCCACGCTTAGAGAGGAGGTAAAGACAAGTAGAACTCCCAGTGTGGATGGGCTGAAGAAAGCACCATCAAGTCAAAATCAAAGGAGGGTTTCTCGAGTTACTTTGAAGCCTAAAGCCAATGCTATGAAGATATCTGTTGTCAACAATGGTGAGAAGAATGTGGTGAAAATGGGGAGTAGTGCATTGGTGCCTTCAACTCTAAAGGGGTTTCCCACAAAATTAAAGGAGCTTCTTGACACGGGTATTCTTGAGGACTTACCTGTGCAGTACATTCGAGGCTTAAGAGTAAGATTTTGCATCCTTTAATTTCCTTTTGCAATGTATGAATGTTTTATTTTTCACATTGATGTTTGGTTTATATATTTTTCTTTATAGAGAAAAGAAAATGGGGAATCCGGGCTTCATGGGGTGATAAAAGGCTCTGGGATCCTCTGTTATTGTGATACATGCAAGGGAACAAATGTAAGTATTAATGTATCATTTTCAGATATGGGCATGCTATTGCCTATATCAATACCCTTCGAATACCACCCAAATGTTTTAGTGAATGCTTGGTTTGTTTATTTATTTATGTATATGTATCATGTATTTATTTTTTACTTCCAACATAGGTGGTTACGCCAAACGTATTTGAGCTGCATGCTGGTAGTTCAAATAAACGTCCCCCAGAGTACATTTACCTTGAGAATGGGAATACCCTTCGGAGTGTAATGACTGCATGCTCAAAGGCTACATTGAAGGCCTTGGATGAAGACATTAGAGTGGCAATTGGTTCATCCATAAAGAAATCTACATTTTGCTTCAATTGCAAAGGTTGCTCTTGTACTTATTCCCTTTTGAAATGTTCAATTGTTTGTTTGGAAGAATAATTTTCCACACCATTTGACATTTTAGTTTTTAATGATCTTTAGGTTCTATTTCTGAAGTTGGCACCAGTGATTCACTGGTGTTATGCGAATCATGTGTGGGACTAAAGGAGTCTCACGCTAGCCCTGCTCAACCAACTGGTACTAGTGATAGGTATGCTCCATGAACTTTTGCGATTGTGAGTAGCTGTTCTTTAGTATTCAAGTCCTTTTTGCACAGCTATAGTAACATAATTTGTCACCAAATTATTATGATCATGTAGCTAAATAGGTTGGTTTGATTATTATTTGGAAGATTTGGTATATATCTTGTGCTTAAAGTAATGCATTATATGATCACAAAGACCAGGAGCTTCTTTGTTGTCAGATTGATAGTCTTTCTGTTTTCTTTTTTCTTCCTTTTTTGAATAGTTATCTTTTTAATAAAGTTATATCATCCTAAAATATTAAGGTAAAATGTCCTTTGACAACATACAAGTAACAACTAATTCAACTCAATTGATAAACTCTAAGCACGACTGTTGAAAGAAAGGTAAAAGGTGATCTGACCACATACAATTTATTACTATTTCAGCTTAATTGACAAGCTCTAAGTATGACTGTTGAAAGAGAGCCTATAGACAATTGGGGTGGGTTGAAGATCTTGTATTCTTGACAATGCTCTAGGGCTTTGCTCTAAACTAAATTAAATTTCATCTTGGTTTTTATGCTCAATGTCGGTGTATTGGTATTTATAATAAAATTATCTGTAAAATTACTAGCAATATGGCACCACCAAAAGAATATATATTTGAAGTTTGGTTGTAAGAAGTTTATCATCTGATAAGCTTATTATTTATTTGTCAATTAATTTATTGATTATTTGATCACTTTTTTCTCAATCATCTCAGGTCAACAAAAACAACGACTGTGTCCAAGTGCAGCTCATCAGGAAGTAAGAATTATGGGCGGGTAACTAAAAAGTTGGTACTCTTTCTGTCTGCTGCAAATATTAATCTTTCTTTTTCTTTTATTTTAAGTTTGTTATCAATGTCTACAATCATGACATGTGGCTATGGATTTTTGTTGAAATTCTCTTTGATTGCTAACCTAATTCTTGGTTTTTGGATGTTTTCTCCAGAGATGTGGGCCTTCATAAGTTGGCTTTTGGGGAAAATGACCTGCCTGAAGGAAGTGAAGTGAGCTACTATGTTCGTGGAGAGGTGGGTACAATGGGGAGCAAAGTAATCATCTCATTGGATTATTTTGATTGCATATTTTTTTTCTGAGTAGTTAAATGTTATTTGCAGAGATTGCTAAGTGGTCATAAAAAGGGTTGTCGAATCCTTTGTGATTGCTGCAACTCCGAGGTATTGCTAATACTGCTTGAATTAAGGTTTCCTAAATATTCCATCAGAGATTAATCTTCGTTATTTTTAATGACCAGGTCAGCCCGTCTCAATTTGAGGCCCATTCTGGTTGGGCTTCACGCAGAAAACCGTGAGTATTTATTTGAAATTTTTTTAGAAGCTTGGGAAAGGATCAAGTGGTCTTGAGACCACAGTTGTCATGCAATTTATATCTTGCCATTTTCTCTGTCACCTGATTTTTAGAAGGGGTGATTGGGAAGCTTACTAGCAATTTCCACTACTTCCTCTATTTACTATTAGAGAAAAGACTTCTAGCAGGAATCTCTTACTTGAGTATTTATTTGGAGTATTCAATAGGTCAGGGGAAGAATCATGTGATCTTGAGACTACAGTGATCTTGCAATTTATATCCTAGCCATGAGGATGAAAATATGGAAACTGCGTGCTTTTTGTACATGGCATAATCTGAGCTGCAGAAACACCTTATCTATAGGCCCCTAATTTTTGGGGTTGAAAATTTTCTTGCAGTTTCCACAATCTATATTTATTATTAGAGTAAAGAATGCTAGCAAGAGTCACATAGAGACCATAGGTAGAAGAATTGCCTGCTTGCATGTAATTATGCTCTTCTGGTGGGCTTAAATGTTTTTCACCATGCAATGTTCATGATGCATGATGTGTTCGAAGGGAGGTGACTGTAGCTCACTTGTCTTTAAATTCTCTTTATCTTCTATTATAATTTTATAATCCTTTTAACTCAGGCTTCTTTGGTTTTAACAGTTACCTGCATATTTACACATCTAACGGGGTTTCTCTTCATGAACTCTCACTATCTCTATTGAGAGGGAGGGAACCTTCTATCAACACCAACGATGAAATCTGCAGTATATGCCTAGATGGAGGGACACTGCTATGTTGTGATGGATGCCCAAGGGTGTTTCACAAAGGTGGATTTTTGTGTTCCATTCATTTGCATAGGTTCCTGTTGTTATTATCCAGTGAAATTCCTGACCGGTTATTTCATGTAAAAGAGTGAACAGAAAGTTGGAATTAGATATGTGTATATCTGTGGGCAATGACTTGATATGAGTCACTCAAAGTGACAAGAGGGAAACAAAGAAGATAAATAACATATTGAGACATTAAGTTTGGCACTTTCTCTTGCATCATTTTGCCATTTTGTCTATTTGCATCTATGCTTTATCTTTCTTCTGTTTTGGTTTTTGAGTCAGTTATTGGAAGCGAACAAGCTCTAGCAGCACTGTTTTACTCTTCTCTTTTTCTTTACTGTTTTTTTAATTAATGCATTACTATGACGTAGCTAACCTGCATGCAGTAGTTGCCACATAGTAGTTGATTTTACATTTTTTAATCATGGCTTGCTACTTGAATTGTTTAGGGGTTTTATCATAATAAAATATAGGATATTGAACATATTGGGACATAAAGTTTCTTTCTTTCTGCCGCTGTCTTTTCCTTGTTTTTTCCTGCCACATTTTGGTGTGTCACTATAATTTTTTCTTTGTTTCCTATATTTTCTCAATTAACACACGTTATTGGAGATCAGTGATTAGGGTCAGATGAAGTTACCTAAATAAATGGTTGTAATACATTGATTAATGCAGTGCATTCTTTGAACTTTCAATTAAAATTGTTAACATAAATGTTGTGTTTGGCTTATATGTGAATTATGGACTGGTCTCTTTTATGAAGTTTTCCCCTTTCCATTGTGTGCATGCACATGTAAATGCCCATATACTCATGTGAATGCTTGCTTTGGTGGTTCCTGGTGCACTGTATGTTATTTTAAAGTAGAAACAGGTTTACTGTTTGTCACTTTGTCCTAGTGAAATTTTGGGTGCTTGATTCTGTGTACTGTTCTGGTAAATTCTTGAAGGAAAAATGGAAATGGCAACTAAATTAATGTTTTTTTGAATGGATATCTTTTTAAAGGGGACTATTGTAGTGTCATTTTCTTGTAATGATGCTGGATTTGTATAATTTTTCATGTTAAATTTCAATTAATCTTTTTTAGCTAGTATGATGTTATTTGATTGACTTGTCTACCTTTTCTCCGCTTCAAATTATTTAGTGTGCAAGATTTCTAGAGATTTTTATGATTACTTTCCTTTAATTGGGCCATTTCTTTTGATGTTAGATTGTTAATTTGCTCTATTTCAGAATGTGTCTCACTGGAAAACATCCCCAAGGGCAAGTGGTTCTGCAAATTTTGCCTTAATACATTGCAAAAGGGCAAATTTGTAGAACGCAACGCCAATGCAGTGGCTGCAGGAAGGATGGGTGGGGTTGACCCAATTGAACAAATTAGGAAACGATGCATTCGCATTGTAAAAAGTCAAACCGATGAAGCAGGAGGATGTGCTTTGTGCAGGTGTGTCTACATGTTCTTCCATTGCATACTTCAAAACTTTATTTTATTTTTTGACTTTTAGTTCTTTAAACTTCAATAAGAAATCTACTGGTAGCCCAGTAACATTTATTGTCAAATACTTTCACTCCACTTCCATTTTCTGTTTTTCTGTGTAGCACAATGCTCCCCTATGTTTCTTATTTTGTATGTATATACTACAATCAAATATTAACTTCTTTGAGTGTTTGATTTATTATGCATTTTGGTATGCAGAAGGCATGAATTCAGCACATCTGGGTTTGGTCCTCACACTGTTATGATTTGCGATCAGGTAACAGTCCTTGTAATATTTTTTGTTTTCCTCATGTTGACAATTTCTTTTTCAAGTTTTTAAGTGCTTTACAATTTAATGTTGGTTACAATGAATTTTTATGCGGAGTAATGTTTCTGTTTCTTTTTTTTTTTTTCCCTCTTAGTGTGAGAAAGAATTCCATGTCGGATGCTTAAAGGCACATAATATAGATGATTTAAAGGTATTTAGAATATGTTTTTGTATCTTTTTTAATTTATTTTATTTATTACTACACAGTCTCATTGCATAAACGATATCTTTTAAATTAAAGTTCATAGGGACCCATTTTTTTGGGATGAAAATATTAATGTTTCTCATACAACTGTAGGCGGTACCCAAGGGGAAGTGGTTCTGTTGCCGTGACTGCAAAGACATTAATTCTTCTTTGCGGAAGATAGTGGTTCGTCGAGAAGAGGAACTTCCAGATGATGTTTTGACGATTATAAAAAAAAGATATGGAAGAAAAGGTTCTGTTTGCAGTGGGAATCCTGATATAAAATGGAGGCTCCTTCATGGGAGATGGGCTTCTGCTACTGAAGCAGGATCATTGCTTTCTCAGGCTCTATCCTTATTTCATGTGAGTAGTTGTTGACTGATATTTCAAGATACTTGACAATTGATAACCATATTATAATTTGAAAAGTGAAAATATGAAGTCATTTTTTCAGATAATGAATGTGTTATGGTTCATGGTTGTAAATAATGTTGAGCAATATGATCCTTCTCATATTGAAAGCGAAATTAGACATTTGCTCATCACAGATGCCCTTCTAGTAAACATTTCTCGTCTAAATTGTGTGATAAAGTCAGATGACAAGCGAAGGCATTTGGGGCAGAAAAGTATCATGTTTTTAGTAGAGTGGCTAGATCTGAGAAAAACCAATGAATCCTCTGCCCTTTCATCTATATATGAAATTCTATGAAAGTACATTTATTAGCAATATCTGTTCTGTTCACTGTCTAATGTTTGAGAGGAACCATGTAGGATCTGCCCTTTTTGTGCATGGTACCACGTTCCAAATAAGGTACCTCACATGTTGTCTAGTTTAATAATGTAATATACACAGGCTAGTCAGCTAATTTAAAATAATTTGAGGTTTTTTTGTTGCTAGAGTTGCTAGTAAAATTTCTGGATGTTGTTATCATTCTTCACTAAATTAAGCCAACCTATTCTTTAGTTTCTAACTGCTTTCCCATCTCATTCTTGTGCTACAGGAACAGTTCAATCCGATTGCTAATGCAGAAGGTCGAGACCTTTTACTCGACATGGTGCACAGGTGAGCAATAGTATTATATTTTCAATTATTTGCATTATTAATGACGAGAAATTAACCGTGTAGGAATAAATTTAATACCTTTTTTTTTTCTTCTTTTTTGCAGCAACAGCACAGGGGAGCTGGAGTTTGGAGGCATGTATTGTGCCATTTTAACAGTCGGGTGAGAATCTTTCCTGAATGTTTTGCTTATTTTGAATTTATTTCCCCATTTCGTTTATGATACATGAGAATCCTTTTCCAAGCCCACTGCCATGGATTCCTTTTTCCACAATTGGAACCCTAGACCAACCTTCTTGCAAAGACAAGAGCTAACACTAGGCATTGCTAGGCTCTGACCTGGTGTTTTTTTAAATTTGTTAATTAGTTGTACTCTCTCTCTCTCTCTCTCTCTCTCTCGATTTAGTTGTCTTCTCTGATAGTTAATAATTGCCCACCATGCAGCTACCTTTATGATACATGAGAATCCTTTTCCATCTATTTCCCCATTTTCCTTTATGATACATGAGAATCCTTTTCCAAGCTCGCTGCCTAGGCACTGCCAGCTCCCAAGTTGTAGGAGCAGCTACCTTTTTCAGTTGTGTTCTCTAGGATTAGTAAATTGTCTGATAATAATTGCTTACTGTGCAGCTGCCAGGTTGTATCAGCAGCAACCTTTCGAGTTCTGGGAAAGGAAGTTGCAGAACTGCCTTTGGTGGCAACGCGGAGTGATTGCCAAGGCCAGGTGGATATACTCTCCTTTCAGAGTTTCCTTTTCATTGAGATATTTTTTCATTTCAAATTATTTTTTTCCTAACAAGCCAACTGTTTGTTTCCATAAAGTGAAATGTGACAGTGGGCGATCTGACATCCGTAAATAACTGTTTCTGTAGGGTTACTTCCAGGCCTTGTACACTTGCATTGAAAGACTACTTTGCTTTCTCCAGGTGAATAGTCTTGTGCTTCCTGCTGCTGAAGGAGCTGAGTCCTTATGGATTAACAAGTTCAAGTTCCATAAAATGGAACAGGAGGAGGTACTCGCTTGTCATCTATTTTGTTCATCTTTTGTTGGAGTTTGGTTGGTTTCTTGATGCTGGTTTGCACCATACAGATGTTAAGATTAGTTTATGTACATTTTGCATTGCAGCTGAACCATCTCTGCAGAGATTTCCAGATGATGACCTTCCAAGGGACATCAATGCTGCAGAAGCCGGTCCCTGAATATCGTCGGATAAGCCAAGGAAAGCTGAAGATTGGTTCAGATTAGCAATGCATGAAAATGGGGAACATCCAGTCTCAAAATTTTGAACTATTTGTGCGGATAAAAACAGTAACGGAAATTTGTGGCATGTAGCCAACAAGAAGGCAGACATGTACGACAGTAGGTTTCTTTATTTCTTCAAATGAGTTTGTTGTCTGCTTTTCAAGAGAGACAAGGATGAGGGCAAACAGTATCTTTTTCTATTATGAAAGGGAAAAAAATGAAGAAGATGAGATGGTGCTTTTTGAGGCGATTTTGAAATTACAAAAAGACAGGAAATGAATGCTGTCTTCTTCTTTTTTGGTTTCATGTGTGTTTTTCCTCTGCATTTCCTCATCATCTTCTGTTCAACTGCTGCTTACAGAGAAACAGCAGCAAGATATCCATCCCTCTTTCATGTCGAATAAGCTCATTTCTTCCATGGCAAATAAAATATAGAATAATTACATTTCTATTATTTTGCAATAAAAGAAATATGCAAATAATTTAATCCCTTAATCACAGTTAAAAGAGATATTATTTTGGATAACATTTACTCCCAAAAGGAGGAAATTCTCTAATAGAAAATATTAGCAATTTTAAAAATGCTTTTCACTGACATTCTAAAATTCTTCAAGTCAGCCATAAATTTTTAAAGATGTTTTAATACGGAAAAAATAAATAAAATTGGTGATATTATTTTTAATGTCATAGTGTTAAGTTAGGATTTCATTTATGATGTAAGAAAAAATGGTGGTGCAAAAACAGTATATTAATTACAAAAGATGAGATCTGATTGTCACTTTTCTTTTTTGTTCTTCAAAAAAAAAAAAAAAAAAACTTATGTAGTAAGATTCTATAAAGATAACATTAGTCATTAAACCTTTTCTTATTTTTTTTTTTTTTAGGCATGGAGTTTCCAATCATCTCCTATGCAATTAGGATTGTCAAGATCCAAATTTTCTTTCTAATAATTTGGTTGATGGGTTCCACTGAATGACAGTATGTGCATTCTCACTAGATGATGACAAGACTTTTTTTTTTTTTTTTTTTTTGTGAAAAATTATTATTATTATTATTATTTTTTTAAAGTTGGAATCATAATTTATTTTTATTTATTCTTAAAAAGAAAAACAAAATAAAAAATAAAACCTTAATGTGACTCATTTTTTAAATACAGGACTTGTATAAAAAACTTAGGTAGTGTTTGTTTTTTTACTTAATTCTACATAGAACCTTAATACTTAATAGTATTAAATATTAAGTTGTTTGTTTTTGTAATATTTTATTTCCATTAAGTATTAAAAAGTAAAAAAACCATTGTGTTATTTTTTCTATTTAAAAAAAGCCACATATTTTGGCTTTTTCTATTTAGTAAAAAGTTCATAATAAGTCATGAAAAAGTAAAAAAACAAACAATTTAAATTCTAAAATTAAATGATTTTCAGCAAAAAATCAAAAAAACAAACACCATTAGTCAAAATCGGAGGTGAGGTTATTTACTAGGAAGATACTATTAGGATAGTGCCCTCTAAGTCTTAAAATAGTTTATACTAAATAAGTAAAAGAAATTAAAATAATTAATTAATTAATTATGAATATAAAAAGGAATGATTGGAATATATATAAAAGTCAAAGATAAAAGTATATTACAAAAATCCTAAATGAATAATAAAAGGATTACCGAAAGTGATTTATTAAATTGATTAAAAGAATGACTTGATTATTTTAAAGATTACTACATTTCAAAAAGAATTTATTTACATTAAAAATAATTTTAAATTAATTATTTCAATTTATTCACAAAAAAAGTTTCAACTTATGTATAACAAATAATTTGATTTAATTTAATTTATATTCAATTTCTATTTTTAAGAAAGTCATTCTTATTCATTATAATTAAAAGAATTTAATGAATGTAATTAAAAAAAATTATTTACTTTTTCTAGAAAAAGAATGAATTTTTACCATTGCAAAAGTATTTCAATTTAATTTTTTTAAGAAAAGTGATTTTTTATGAATTATTTAAATGATTTTTTTTTTTTTTTGTAAATTTATCTACAAAAGTATTTCAATTAAATTTTATTTGCAAATAGATTGGTTTTTATTATTTTTGTAAGACTTTTACAGCTTTATTTACAAAAATATTAAATTCATTCAAATTTATTGGTAAAAAATGATTTATTACTGGATTTAAAAAAAAATTAAAAAGATTTTATTTTTGTTTGAAGTAAGGAAAGGTTTTTTGTTTTATTAGAAGAAATTTGAACGCATTATTTGAATTCCATAAAAAAAGATTTCAAACATTTTAAAAAAGGGTTTCAAATTTATTTTAAAAAACATTACAAAATATTTTTATTGCTAAGAAAAAGATTTTAATATCCACTCACAAAAATTATTCCAATTTGATTTTTACTTAATGGAAAAATTTTACTTTTTTTTTTAGTTTTATCTAAAAAAGAATTTTTATTTGAATTCCATAAAAAAGATTTCAAACATTTTAAAAAAGGGTTTCAAATTTATTTTAAAAAACATTACAAAATATTTTAATTGCTAAGAAAAAGATTTTAATATCCACTCACAAAAAATTATTCCAATTTGATTTTTGCTTAAAAAAGAATTTTATTTTTAAAAAAACAATTACAATTTGAATTTTACTTCATGGAAAAATTTTACTTTTTTTTTTTTTACTTTTATCTAAAAAAGAATTTTTATTTAAATTTATTACCTTGAAATAAATAAATAAATAAATAAAATACGTTTACAGGCTTATTTAAAAAGGAATTTAGATTATTTTTTATTAAAAAAAGAAGATTTGTACAATTTTATTTACAAGAATAGTCCAAATCAAATTTATTTACCAAATTTTTTTTTACTTAATTTCAGTAGGAAATATTTATTTAAAAAAAAAAAAGAGTGATTATATCTTTATTTGGTAAAAAGAGTAGTTTTCAATTTTATTAAGCACTTGCAGTTTATTTTAAAATAAATAAATAAGAAAGAAAATTCAATTTTAAATTGGAATATTTTTGGGAATAAAATTATGAAAATGTCCTTTTTTAATAAATTTGAAAACCTTTTTTAATGGTAAATTTGAAATCTCTTTTTATACAATCAAAAGAATTCACAAATTTCTTTTCATAAAATTGAAAACTTTTCCTCAAACCAAATAAAGATAATTTTTTAATCAAATAAAAAAAATCATTTTTGGAAAATTGAAAGGATTGAAGTATCTTTTCTAAATTTTTTTTGTAAAAAATCATTTTCCTATTAAAAATAATTTTTACTAATAAAATTGAATTGATTTTCTTTATTTATAAATAAAATTGTAAAAGTCTTATAAAAATAATAAAATTGAATAAAAATTAATTGAAGTATCTTTATAAAGCTATATATAAAAAAAAAAGTCATTCTCTTTCTAGCAAGAGTAAATAAATATTAATTTTCTTGTAAATAAAATCAAATTGATTTTTAATTTTTAAGAATGATTTTCTTGAGAATAGAAATTGAATACAAATTAAATTAAATCAAATTATTTTTTATACGTAAGTTGGTACATTTTTCTATAAATTGAAATCATCCAAAATCGTTTCTAATTAATGCAAATAATTTCTTTTGAAATTTCTTAAAATTTTGTTGTGACATTTGGGATAATAATTTTTTAATTAATTTAATAAATCAATTTGTGCAATTATCTTACCATATATGTTGTATATTCATGCAATTTAATTTTCATCTTGTCTTGTATATATATTTATTTGTGTCATATTGTCATTGTAACCCTAATTAATTAATTTATCGTCATAGTTCATTCATTTGCTTAGTGGAGACTTTTCTAAGGCTCATAAGGGTGCTAGTCTTATGGTACCCTCTTTATAAGTAATCTGATTCCAAAGTTGGACTCAATTTTCATAAACATTTCTTTTCATTTAAAAATGAGTCATAAGGTTTTTTTTTTTTTTTCTTATTTTATTTTCTTTTTTTAAAAATAAAACTTTTCAAAAATTAATTTTTCATAAATAAAAAAGAGTTTCACCGTCAAAGTGAAAACGCATATGAAAAAAATATAAATGCAATGTTTTTTTTTTTTTAAATAAATTTTAATTTGACTTATGGCTAAATAAAATTAAATATTAAATTGTTTTTTTCCTTACTTAAATTTTAAAACATCTTGTTCTAAAACTTAAGTTAATTTTTTTTTTAAATTATTTAAAAATAATTGTTTTTCTTACTTTTATTCTTAACTCTTAAAAGCAATTTGCTTTAATACTTTTCTAAGTGTATATATATATTACATTAAAAGGGTTTTACAATTTGCATTTTTATTTGCGAATGCTTTTGTTTAATTATTTAATTCTTTAATCCTAGAAATATAAAAAACACTTTTTTTTTTCTTATTTTATTTCCTTGGACTTGTCACTTACTTTTTAAAATTATATCAAGGTTGAACTATTACAATTACTTATTTTGGTTGAGATAATAACCCATGGGAACGACTAATTTGAGGACAAGGAAAGTTTTTCTTACTTTTGTTCTTAACTCTTAAAAGCAATTTGCTTTAATACTCTTTTAAGTATATATATATATATATATATATAACCTTCATTTTTCTATATTACATTAAAAGGGCTTTACAATTTACACTTTTATCTGTGAATGCTTTTGTTTAATTATTTAATTCTTTAATCCTAGAAATATAAAAAACACTTTTTTTTTTCTTATTTTATTTCCTAGGACTTGTCACTTACTTTTTCAAATTATATCAAGGTTGAACTATTACAATTACTTATTTTCGTTGAGATAATAACCCATGGGAAGGACTAATTTGAGGACAAGGAATTAGCAAGTCAACTTGTTTTCTTCCTTTCCCTCCCATTTTTAGTCCAATGAAAACCATTTGGTTAGTAAGTGTTGGCACAAAAGAAGTATTTCAAAATTGACATAAGACTCAACATCTCATTTATCATTCTTATTGAAAATTTGAATTGAAAAAATAAAATCTAGTTATGAATTGATTTTTTTTTTTTTTTTAAGTAGCACCCATGCATTGAATTTTTAATGTACATGTCCCTCAATGTCCTCTAGATAGTGAGGTGGAAGCAAAGGGGCTCATAAGAGAACTTTAATAAGTTCTTAGTAAGAATCTTCAATGATGGCTATGAGAAGTTCTACGGATTCTTAATATATAACTTTAATAAGGTGTCGTGGGTAGCATAATTGTAACTTTTTAGTGACATCCACCTATTAATCATGGCTAAAGTCTTTCCTTGAATGATATCTTAGTAAGAATCATCGTAGGCCATCAATAAAAGTTAGAGTGACAAATCTTGATCTTTTAGTAAATGATTTGGTGGTTGATAAAGCATTAATTTATTGAAGTAACAATACAAAGCCAATCTAGTAATTTAAATTGTTAAAAAAATATTGTAATACAAGAAAATAGGTAAAACATTTTTTATAATTTGATTTCTTTTTCACTAAATAAAATAACTACATAAAACAATAAATAAAAAATCTCACTTGACTATTAATATTACACAACATATTCCTTTAAACTCTTCATAGCTTTTCATTTATTTATTTATTGAAAAAAAAAATGATATAATCATCCATGATTAATTTAATGTCATTAAATTATGGTCACTAAAAAAATGAGCAATGAAGTAACAAAAATATATATATTGGAAAAAAAAAAAAAAAGGAAACAATGATACTACTCACCCATGAACCATATATCATTTGAATCAAATTATTCCTATAGCTCAACAATGAGATGATAAAGTAATTAGAAACATAATGACATCTTTGATTAAAGCATTAATTCAAGCAGGGTTAGGTTAGGTTAGGTTTACGACATTATTTTATTTAGTTAAGTTCACAATTTTATTCCATTTATCATGATTCATGACTCTGTGTTTTCCTATGATTACACTGCTCGTGAAGACTCAAGATTGTTGAAAATTCATCTATGGATAGCATAGGTAAATGCTAGCCCATGGGTACCTCTAAGTGAAGTTTTGATAATAACAAATTATGATTAAGTTTGCTAATGGTTTAAGATCAAGTTGAGTGACCGACATTAATTTCGAAAATCATTTGGAAATATAAATCATTCATCAAAAGACGGAAGAGATGCAAGATCAAGAATGCAATAAGATTATTAAATCTTAGGAAATATATGTAAATGAATGTATTGATGCACTTAGGATATTCATACCAATTCATGCATCCTTAAAAACTCGATTTATGCATTAAAGTTAGATTTTCATTAAAAACCCGAGTTTTCTTATACGAACCTTAGGTAAACTGTTCTAAAAATGACACATTAATATACTTAAAGACCTTGCCTAAGTGTTATAAATGAGAGAAATAGAAAAAAAAAAAAAAAAAAAAGGTTTTTGAGCCAAAATATGTGAATTGGTCAATGAGACTAGTCAACCAATTAGATAACCAATCGAGGACTAGTTGAGGGATACAAAAATCTTCTCTTTTCTAGTGGCTATGCATTCTTGGTCAAGGGTGAGACCTCTCCCAGTTGAGGGGTAGGTCTTCTCGATAGAGGTCCAACAATCACTTGTAGTGCATTTAATGCCCAACGACTAGTCAACTAGATAAACTGGAGCTCGACTATATGAGACCATTTTTTTGGCTTTTTTGGTACCTGAAACTCGAAACCTATAAATAGAGAGTTTCACTTCATTGATGAGAAAGATAACACTTACAATCAATTATCTACCTACCTATTCTTCATTCAAAACTCTCATTTCTTTCATTTGGTACATTAACTCTTCACTTGCATACCATTTAGTGCACCTTGTCATTCATCCTAGCCTTTTCTTGTATTTGAGCATTAAGTGAGCTAGGTTAAGAGGTTTTCAATTTTTCTTAAAGTGATTTAGTGAGTGTTGAAAGTTTCAAGTTGGTAGAGACTTAAATGAATTATGTAAAAGCCCATTGGAGCTGAAATCCAAGTGTAAAACATTGGAAGCTTGGTTAAAACTTCAAGGATAGTGAAACTCTCACTTAGTTAGAACCTTGAGGAGAGTGGTCGTAGGCAAGGGGTGTTGAACCACTATAAAATTAGTGTTTGCTTTTCTTAACTCAATCTCTTTGCTTTTATGCTTTATTTTGCTTAAAATTGTTGTGCTTGAAAAATATTTTCAAAAATCCAATTCATCCCCTCCCCACCTCCCTCTTGGATGTTTCTCTTAATTAGATTAGCTTTATTTTCTCAAAATAAATATTGTGAAATTATGTGGAGCTTAATGACGTTTAAAAGGTGTAAAGTAAAAGGAAAATTGAGACTGAAAAATAAATAAATAATGAAAATTTAAATAGGAGCACTTAAGCTTTATTTCGCCAAAGTCTAAAACTTTTTCAATTTCATCGAGTCCCTAAATTGAATTTGATATATTATGATTTCTAAATTTGTTCAATCCCACCAGGGTTTCTCAATTATGAATATGCCTTATGGTAACGTGTTTTTGAATTGATGTGCCCGAAAGTATAACATCATTATTTTTTATATTTAACTCAATGCTCTCAAAAGTAATATCATTTTTCATTAAGTTTGTAACAGTAAATCACATCCTCTCAAGTTATCAAGGAGTCCACTAAGAAGTACAGAGGTGTTGCATCACAGATATGAGAACAAGTGTAGGTTCAAGTGGAATCTTCTATCAATAATCCTTCATATTTTGATGGAAATAATAATCCTCATTGGAGTAACAATGCAGAGCCACCATGGAACTATGAAGTCTTAGGCTTTGTGGATGGTTTTCCATATAAATCATGTGTCTATTTGTATGATTGATAATTTTTATTATTTAATTAAATATATCCTAACCAAAAAACTTACAAAAATGAAAAAGACAATTATTTAGGAAAATATTAAATGACTACGTATTCACCTTTCCTACCTCTCTTTTCTTTAGGTAGTTTTGTGACATAAAATCCCTCGAACTTTTAATTGTTATAAGAGTAAGAAAATTTTTAAAATCTATTTTTTTTTTTCAATTCTTGTAAAGATCAAGACTCATGGAACCACAAAGAGTGGAATCTTCCACCAATAATCCTTCATATTTTGATATAAATAATAATTCTCATTGGAAAGTTCATATGAAATTCTTCTTAAAGATGCAGGAAAAACATGTTTGGAATTTCATAGAATTTAGATGGGAAACTCCTTTGGATTTCTTAGGACTTCACCTCCTAGGAAATCTTTAAGAACTTTTAACTTGTCAATAACACATTTTGTTCCATGTCTAAGGTATTGTCTTAGTGTTCATCTTTATCCTTTGTGTTATATTGATCTTAGTCCTTAAAGTTTATCTAGTTATATTTATTTTCTTCATAGGACTTTATTGTTAGTGGCTAGCAGTCTTTATTAATTATAGGTCATGGATTTTGGAGGAGTGTTTTTGGTTATGTCCTTAGAGTATATCCTTACTAAAAATTAATTAGCCAACATTAATTATGACTAAGCTTTTAGATCCCATTAAATTTGAATCCTTAGGAAACCTTTAGGTATCTAATGCATTGATTGATGTCCTTTCATTGGCCCTAAGGATCATTGATTTAGGATAACTTGTACTTAATACTTATTAGGATCCTAGGTTCATCATATTCCATGCTTATATTTTGGTGAATATAGAATGCTAACATTTTATTTAATTTTTTAAATTAATTGCAATTGATTCTAGTGGATATCGAGATGAGGTAAATTATATTTTAGTATTCGAATGGAAACAATTTCATTGGAATTTGATGATAGTTGACTTATTTCGATTTTCTTGTAATATAAGGGATTGAATTTTGAAAATTTGCTGTTGAGATAATTGACTTATTTTGTTTTTCTTGTACTATAGTTGACTTATTGTTGTTATTACTAATTAAGCCTTATGATTTTAATGTTGTTGTTTTCATTTTTGAACAATGAATTTATGAAAATTTATCGAATTTAATTTTGTATAGAATTAGATGAGTTATGAGACAGAAATACCAACATGTGGTTGAATTTTGGTTTTGATTTTGGAACTTTGTAGATATATTTTAATTTTCCTTTTATCAAAATGAAGTGATTTTTGTATTCTTAGTTTCATTTTTAGAAAATAATACATTGAAAAAATTAAGATCTAATTTTTCTTGAAATAAGAGAAAAAATAGACAAAAACAGAATATATCTCGGTTATATTCCACATTTTCTTTATGACAATTTTGCTAATTTATGATAAATTCATTTTTTTTTTCTTTTTTTTTTTTTTTTTGTGAGAGAGAGAGAGAGAAAGAGAAAAGAGGTTTGAGCATTATAACAAAACTAAAAATTTAAAATAGAAGACCTAAAAAGTGACTTTTTTATGAAGATAAAACTAGAAAAAAAAAAAATCATATAAGCTAAAAAGTAAACAACTTTAAAAATGTCTTAAATTTTAAAGCAACTTGCTTTAAAAATGAAGTGGAAAAAAAAAAACAAAGACTTCAAAAAATTTTAGGCTTGGGCAATCGAACCCAACCAAATGTACACAAAAGCCTTAAATTTATTTGTAACTCTTTTTAAGAGTATGTTTGGTATTTGGAAATAGAAATGGAAATGGGATAGGAACGAAGATAAATCATAATATCACATAAATGAATGAATTGAAATTTCAATAAAAGTAATATCTGATTTATGAATTTTTTTTTATCGATTTCTTATTTTCATTCTCTAACATAGCATTCTAAACATAAAATGATAAGAAACCGATCGAGATCGTAAGACCCAAATGGCTATATATATATATACCTCTATATATTATAGTCTTCAACAAAATCATTAAACTCTTCCAAAAACATCAAATTATAGCTCAAAGCAACACAAGAAACTTTTGCTAGTCCATGTGGAAAATATGTTGATCGGAATAAGCCTTGTGCTTCCAAGTGGAATACATGATACTAACATGAGTAATGACAATCACAAGAAAATAAAAGGAAACTTAGAAACAAAAGAAGCCAACTAGAAAATGATGAAAGTTTTTAATACTAACTTATATAAGTTGGACATGGCTTGATGGCTTGATTGCTTATGATGCAAATTTGGGATGAGTAAGAATTAGAGGGGTTAGTTTGCCCTCCATATGTGAGATGCTTAATCGCTTGATTAAGTACATATATCTCAAACACAAAATTATGGGAATGCCTTGTGTGGTTTAATTTATAATTTGGAAGATATGTTTTGACCATGCTTTTACAAAGGATAATGTTGCTAAATAATGAGAGGATTTAGCAAAAGCTTTCTAGGATTATTATAATCTTCAAAAAGATTAATAGAATGACAAATAATTGATAGCTAAACTTTATTATTTGTATATCATAAATCTTTGAATTTGATCGATTATTTGTTACTAAATCCACAATCATCTCTGTATATGTATATATCTTATGCCATAGGTTAGTTTCCTTTAAGTTATATTTGGTTCTGAAAAGTATTAAGGAAAAAAAATAAAAAAATGATTATTTATTTATTTATTTATTTGGTTTCACTATATATATATATATATATATATATATATATATATATATATATAAATAAAAAATAATTAAAAAATTTAAATTTAAATTTATTTAATTTTTATATAATAGAGAAAAATAAATAAAATGAATTTAAAGAAACATATAAAAATAATTTATTGAGTTTAAAATTATTTTTTATTTTCTTTTCTTCAAAATTTATGAGAACCAAACATAACCTTAATAAAACACAATTATTTAAAATATCTTATTTTCATATTTAGAATGATTTTGATGATAAAAATCTCTCTAAAAGTGTTTTTTTCGAGAGAATTACTTATCAAATATATGTTTATAAAATATTATAAGTGAATTTTTAATTTTTTTTAAATATTTTCTAAATTTGATCAAATATCATATTTTTATTTTTTAAAAAAATTGTTTTATATAGTAAAAGTTCCCTCTAAAAATACCGTTAAACAAATTTTGTTAGGAATAACAAAATTTTAAAATCTTTCATACTCAATTCTCAACTGAGTTAGACACTTGTCATAGGCTTTTCAATTAATATTTTTTAATCATCACAAGCAACGGTCTCCTCAAATTTCCATAATGGATGGAATTCCAATTTTCATTAAAAAGGAATAGAAAAAAAAAAATTATACCGTTGTAGTGAAATGATTACATGAGTAATCAAGGAGGGAGATTCGGATTTTGAAATTCAAAAATCAGAGTTGTTTCTCAAATTAAAAAAGAAGCATTTTTGGCAAGCATTTTTACCTTTATGCCCCCAGGAGTCGGGACTTACCCATTTTAAAGGCGCTCCACCGTCTTCTCCACAGTCGTTTTGAAGTATCTCTCCCTCTCGCTGAGTATGAATCTTTCTCGGACTTTCTCCACCTTTCATTTCCTTGACAGCCAATCAGTTTATTCGTAGAATTTGTATTTACGTTTCTTTACTTTTTCTTGCTTTTTCACAGATCAAATCAAGAACCGAGTAAACCCTAGTTGTTCATCTGTAGAATCTGAGTCAAGAACGGTGAGGGAAATGGGTCAGATCCAGTACTCTGAGAAGTACTTTGATGACACCTACGAGTACAGGTAATAGTTTCATAGTAATTTGATTGCATTTTGTACCTATTTTTTTTTGGATTCTTGGGAGAATTGTTTGAAGATGTGGATTATGTACAGGCATGTGGTTCTTCCTCCTGAAGTGGCCAAACTGCTCCAGAAGAATCGGCTTCTCTCGGAAAGTGAGTGTCGTTGGATCTGAAATTTAGGGTTTCGAAGATTTCTTTTAGTTTTGATTCTGTGTTTGGTTGCTGAAACAATACAGTTTTAGAAAAAAAAAAAATTTGAAAATAAAGTCTTGGATCTTAAATCTCTTTCCCCTTTTTAGCGACTGGAAAAAAATTCACCCCGCGGAATAAGGGTGTTTGGTTTGCTGGGGTTGAGTTTTTCATCTGGGTTCTGTTTGGTTTGGGAAATTGTAGGAAAATAGAAAACTGTATATTATATGACTTTGGATTTGTTGGATTTTCTTTTGGTTTTTTGTCATTGGTGGAAGCAAAATGACAGTAAATCCATGACTCAAAATTTTGTTTTCTTTCATTCCATTTTCTCAGCAATCAAACAGAGGATTTTCTAAAACAAGAGACATAAGATTCTAGATGTTGATTTCTTATCCTCCAATTACTCTTGCAATTGAACAAGAGAGTGATCAGAAACCATTGCAGAAAGGGCAATTATTTTTTCCTCTCTTTCTGCTTCTAAACAGTGCGGTTTTTTCTTTTGAAAAAGAAAAAATTTCAATCTTCTGCAGCCCTAAAGTTGATATTTTGTTGGGTTGATTTCAGAATGAATGGCGTGCTATTGGGGTTCAGCAGAGCCGTGGGTGGGTCCACTATGCAATTCATCGCCCTGAGCCACACATCATGCTCTTCAGGAGGCCTCTGAACTATCAGCAGCAGCAGGAGAATCAAGCTCAGCAGGGCTTGCTTGCTAAGTGATGTTTTACTCAATTACATCCCTCCTAAATGTCCCAGGAAAAGAAAAGAAAAAAAAAACAAGCAATTATACTTCAGGTTTCTACTATCTGCGTAGAAAGTTGAAACATGTTTGAATTGTTGGGTATTGTACTCTTCTATTCCCCTTGCATGGAGAAACTAATGCTAGACTGTTGCATCTTTTTAAAACCTTGAACTCTGTTGATGACTCAAATGTCGTTGGTCCTTTGTAGAACTGAGATGGATTTTACTATGGGGTTTCTGCTTCTGTGGGGTGGAATATATTTCTTTAATTAATTTATTCTGTGGTACTGGTTTTCCCATTACTGGAAATCATAGGATTAGGAATGGTGTGTATGTGCTGTGTTGTATGCTTTGTTCAATTTTCTTCTTTTGATTTCCTATCCAGAAGACTCGCTGTAGTTTCAGGAATGTTGTGTTATTCTGTGGTACTGGTTTTCCCATTACTGGAAATCACAGGAATAGGGATGGTGTGTTTGTGCTGCGTTGTATGCTTTTTTCAATTTTCTTTTGATTTTCTATCCTGAAGACTGGCTGTAGTTTCAAGTTTTGGACTAAAAGATTACCAAATCAGAAATCTGAATTTTTATATGAGAGGCCGAGAGGTCCAATACAGTTGGCACATTTTTCTGGGTGCGTAAGGGTTGAAAGAGGGTTGTGTTACAGTTTGTATACTTGTGATATATAGAGAAAGCCATCACTTTCAATGACATTATTGAAAATGGTTGGCATCCTCAAATCCTACACTGATAGTTGTGGTGTTGCTGTCTATTTTCGTTTATGGAAATGAAGTTATATCATGCAAGTGGGAGAGTTGGATGGGTTTCAAGCCAACTTAATTGGTTCATTTGATTCTGATTATCTTTTAGCTCTCTTATCCTACCCCCTATCTCTAGTCTTTGAATCAATTCCAACACTCCTTGATATGGATTTGTCCACCACAATTTTTCTTTGAAGAAAAATTGGTTAAATCGAAAATTTGTGTCTTGGATTGATTGTAGCATGTTTTCAACTTGGGCTTGGATTTAGATGTATTTTTGGCCGGGTTTGGATTTTAGTGCCCCTGGGACCAGGTTTTGATCTTTGATGTATTTCTTCATAAAATAGTGGAAGTAATTCTTTAATATTACAAGTTGTTTTCAGATTTTTTAAAATATTTTATAAATTTTATTTTATTTTAAAAAAATACTTTTTAAGGTCCAAGTGCGATTGGCATCGACTTCTGCATTTTGGTGAAAGTGTAGCTTCACTCGACACTCATTCTTTGTGTGGAGGATTTTAAAGCGGGAACTCATGGGCTGGGTTGGGCTTTTAATATTGGACCAGATGGAAAATTTAAGTCCAGTCTTAGACCGGACCAGATGGGCTCGGAATATTTCAGGCAAAATGTTGACTTCTTTACGGCGGAATGTGTAGAATTGGTCTCCCCGTAGAGCCACTTATCTCAATTTGTTTCCTAGGTGCTGCTTTACACTTCTTATTTTTCCATTTTTAAAAATAAAATTAATAATCACTTTTACATCAAATAGAATTAATTTATTTTATAATCTTAAAAATCATTTTCAAAATTTTTTAAATTTGAAATATTTAAAAAGTTTTTAACACCTCATTTTTTAAAATCATTATTTTAAAAAAAATATATTAAGAAATTCTTACATTTTTCCTATCATTTTTTAATTTTAGAAACAATTTAAAAAAAAATATATCATAGTTTGTATAAATTTAATTTTTCCTAATAAAACAATTAAACAAGTTTTTTGTATACTTGTTTCGTCTCTAATAGTAAGGATTTGAAATAAGGATAAATGATTTAAGAAGGGATTAATTATTATTTTTTTTAAAAAAAAGAGTTTGGGAACAGTATGATTTGTCTCACCTCAATTATATATAATTTAAATAAAAAATTATTTTAATTGACTTTTTTTATTATTTTTTTAACATAAATAATATATGATTTTTCTTAAAAATAAATTATAAATATTTTTAATATTTCTTTATTTATAAATTATATTTATTTTTAATAAAATTTAATTTTTAAAAATGAAAATTTTGAAACATATACGGGCATTCAAATTTTTTTTTTTGGGGAATAGGCATAAATAAATGGGACATGAACGAGATAGGGTTCCGTTGTCATCCTCACGATGCCCATAAAAACAGCTTCAATTTATTGTAATTCACGATCAACGGATCAGAATTAATCATATAACAAATCATATGGCAATATTACCCTTCGTCTCATGGTACATGGCAGTATACAAGAACAAACCCCTTCCTTTATGAAATTCGCCCTGATTCTACTCTGAACTCGTCGAGTCTCTTTGTCTCTCCAAGCAATCGGCGGGAGTGGAAATTTGAAGGAATTCGGCTCATATCATTAACAGGTGATTTCATTTTCTTCTTGCATTCAACTCCATTATTTCTCAGATTATATGAAATCGGAACATTGTTTCTGAACTAGGGTTTTGCTTCACTCTCACGCTCAAACACAGAGAACCGATTGTTTGTAGAAATTGAAGTTAATCACGTATTCTATTATTTACAGAGATTCCGGAAATGGGCTATGTTTCTTTTCTTGAATTTGTGAAGTGTTTTTCTGATGACAAGCTCAAGATTCCTAGATGTGATTCCTGATTTTTTTTAACAGATTTCTATCTTTGTTCTAGTTTTGTAAGTTTCCTGTCAGCAAGCACTGATTGAGTGCACTGTGCACGTAAGTGAACACACCCTTAAATTCTGTTGATGGTTCAGCTAGACAAATCCTTTTTCACCATCATCCATCCGGGGGTCACTATCTTGTGTTGAATTATCGGTTGGCATGTCTGTTTTGCTTCATTGCTGATGATCGGTTTAACCTTTGGCTTGTTCTTTTAATGCCTTTTAATTTGAACGAATTTACTCTGTGTTGCTGATGTATTCGTCAATTTTTATGGCACTCAGCAAATTTCTCTTAGGAGAGTTCTCTACATCCCATCGTCACTTTGGTGTCACCCCTACTTATCAAAAGTGCTTTATTTCTTGTGTTATATATATTTCATGCGTGGAAGTCCATCCATCCTTGCATCCAAAGTTGGGCAAAATTCATTTTTTGAATATATCGCATGTGCAGTGCCCAATATTCTACTTTTACTATGAAGCATTTCCTGCCTTGTAGCCATCTTTTAATATTTTCCATTAACTTGAATTGGTTATACAAATGATCTCAAAGTTGATTGCTATCCTAGGTAATGTCTAGTAAAGAAAAAGGTTTACCATCCAAGAGATTTTCTGTAGGTACTTATGTGATAGCACATGTTGTACAGGGTAACCCCTTTTTTCTTTTAGTGCTTTTCATAATATTCTCTTTGCCTATCAAAAAGGAAAATATGTGTTAACACACGCAATTGGTTGGACCATTTGCTAAGTTTTGTTTGAATTCCATTCTTATATATATAAAAAAATAAAATAAAAAAAATGAAAAGTTTTGTTTGAATTCCATTGTTTTGATTTTATCTCAAGTCCTCCTCATCTCAACATGATGATTTTATTATGTTAATTTCCTAATCAGTATAGGGGTTTATGTGCCATACAGATGCATGGCACTTCCACTTGGCAATGCATAGTTATGAATTGCAATTATATATTAAGGTGATGTGCATTCAGTCAATGCTATTAGCTGAACAAACACCTGGTCTAAGCAGGAAAAACGCCCTACTTATTGGCATCTAACCATTTTTACTTAAAAGCAATTCGTTGATTTTATTGATTTCATCCAATTCTGAACTGGCCTTAGTCTTTCCCATCTTGGTCTTTTTCATTTTTCGTGTCATCAAACTAGAGGGATTAAGTGCTATGAGTTTTTGTGGTGGTTAGAAGAAAAAACCCTCCACCTCTGTTCTCTAGGGTCCACAAGTGAGAGAGAGAGTTTAATTTTTCTTGTCTTCATGAAGCTAAATTTTTCTTGACTTAATTGTTGCACTTTCCTTTATAAGGTATCTAAGCAGACTATTACAGGCCTTGGGAAAGAAAGAGGATACTGTGAACCATACTTCATTAGTAGATTATATATTTTTCCTTATATATTTTGGTGTACAAGGCCTAGCTTTGTTTCTTTTAAGATTCCTTCTGCTTTGGACTGGAGAGTCCAAAAAAAGTTTTTGAAGTTCATTATGACTGTTAAGGAAATTTTGTGTGATTTTTTAGGCACCATCAATGGAAGTGTTTAATCATCCTTTCTTTACAATGTGGTACCTAAACTGAATAAATTGCCAGTCTATGTGGAAATAATTGATTACGTGTACATTTAGGCCACATTTGGTTTGGGGGATAGGATAGGAAAAGATATATATATATATATATATATATATATATATATATATCCTAAAATACCATATCCCGTTGAATAAGAAATACATATCTTACAATATAATTTCAATAGAATATAATATCCTTGGATATTAAATACAATGTACATGATATCTTAAGGTAGTATAGCTAATAATATATGTTATGCCAGACCTATATTTAGTTTGTAAAATGAATAAAAAAAATAAAATGTAATATATATATATTTTCAATGTTTAAAATAAAAATTATATTGCAATCCAATATTTTCTATTTTAAAAAAAATATGAAATTTCTCTTTCACTTAACAATATTCAAAATTTATAAATAAATTTTTTTATATTATGTTGTTATTCTATATACAAAAAATAATAAATATATTGTTCATGTCTTTTAGGATCAGTTGTTAGACTGAAGTTTTTTATTCATGTCTTTTAGGATCACTTGTTAGCCTTCATTGGCAATGTCTGTGTCCCGATCAAGGAATGTTATTCTTGCGACAGGCTTACTAGCTTTTGCAGCTGCAGGCTTGGCATTTCCCTACTACTTGGTGTAAGCATACTTCATTTTAACTAGTTTATTGTTTTTGAAATTCTCATTCCACTGCCTTTGTGGAAGTTGAAGTAAAGATGGTTTGCATGATCCAGGGCCTTGAAGAGCAAGCCGGTGATTGATTCATCAAAACCACTGCCGCCCCAGGCAATAATTCGAGGGCCTTACTTAAACACTGGTTCGCATGATATTGGACCTGATCACCGGGATTACCGAAAGAAGTAGTTTTATTTTGTGAAAAGATATTCCTTTGGATGAGACTGGTTTAAGGTAGCATCGATGGTTGCTATTAATGTCACTGTTTCTTTTGTATCAGTTTCACTAAAGGTACACACCATATGTTATTCTCTTGAGATTTGGTGAATGAAATAAAGGTACACCCATTGAAGCTGGCTTTCAGCTGCTCCAGAGAGGGCTCAGCATGAAGCTGTGAGATGAGTCATCAAAAGAAATAATAGCACACCCCATGGCCAAGTTGGAAACGGTGCCAAAGAAGAAGCTGCTTGTTCCGGATTCCCACGGCATGTCATGAGAATGGGACATGGAAAGCTGGTGGCCAAACCTACCAGAAGGAGAAAAAGGGTGCCCCAATTCTCACAGTAGAGGCGAATAAGCCAATTTGACCTTGTTGGCTTTTGCTTCCACAGCTGCCCTCACCTTCCATTGCGAAAATGCTAGGTTGGAGATTTTTTTGTCCATTTGTTCCATCAATAGCTTGATGGGAGAAGCAATCAGTGATGGTTCTTGAAGTTTTTAGACCCTCCCCGCTTAAAACTTCTTCAATTCCCTTTCAAATGTTACGTGTTAAACTCCCGTTGCCAAAACCCTTTTCACTCCCATTACCAGTAACACTGAAATGGATTGATTTAGATCATCAATTATCATCACCATTTGAATAAGTATTTTGATTAAATATTGTTTTGATCGACTCATACTCATTTGAATTTTATTTTTTTTCCTAATGTCTTTTAAAAAAAAAAAAATCCTAATAACTGTGAGAAACTAAACACAATCTTTCTATGAACCAATTCTCGAAATGTAAAATGTAAAATCAAGGAAGTTAATTAAGTCATATGTGTATCTGCAATTTTTTGTAATTTACAATGAAAAGAAATTTCTGGAAAGTTCAAATATAATGAGTGAAGAAGGTAATAAATGGTTATCTTTGCGCCACGTGGTCCAATGAATTCCTAAGAAAAGTAGCAAACAGTTCCGATCATGCCGGTAAAAATCCCACTCTTTTTACACACGCCGCAACTCAATTGAGTCGACTCGCTGTTCTGTCTCCTTCTCACTGTAAATAACGGCTCCACAAGAATTCCAGACTTGTACGCAAACGGTTTCTCTAAAAATCTGAAGCCACTCCTCCATCTCACAGAGCTGGAAAATGGCTTTCCTTCTCTACGGTTGTGCTACTACAGCTGCACACCCTGGCCTCTTTCCCAATTCCACCACCTGCTCCCTCTCCTCTCATCCCTCCAAACCAACGAACCCTTCCTTCAGAACAACCAGATCACTGACTTTCTCTCCCTTGAGGGTGGCTGCTCCTCCCACCCAGCCTGTGACCTCAGATCAATCCAATGAAGAACGTGAGGATGAAGTTGTTGCGGTTGATGATGAGAGGTCGTCGTCGTCTTCCAAGTTCTTGTGGAGAGATCACTGGTATCCAGTGTCGCTAATTGAGGACCTGGACACTAATCGCCCGACCCCGTTTCAGCTTCTTGGCCGAGATATCGTTCTCTGGAAGGATAAATCTACTGCTGAATGGGTTGCCTTTGATGACAAGTGCCCGCACCGCCTCGCCCCATTATCTGTAATTTTCTTCAATTGAAGTTTTGCTCTCTTTTGTTTTCCAGGAAATGGGGGCAAGAAAATATAATGGAATTTTTGGACTTAACCTGCTGGTTGGTTGGTTGCTGGGAAGTACAGAGGAACTCGGGATTCCTACTTTTTGGGTTGCTTCCTCAGCTGAATGGAAGCTTTCGCTTTCTCATTCTGTAAAGGATGAACAAGTTTGATTTCTTCTCATTTTCCTTTGTTTTCCCAACAACCAATCTGGTCATAATATTTTCTGCTCAACCATGCTGTACGACTTGAATGACCTCACTTTAAGTGGAACTATATGCTTCACTTGACACCCAAATAGTAGAATAATCTAAGAGACCCTGATTTTGATGATTCTTTTCTTTTGTAGGAGGGAAGAATTGATGAAAATGGTTACTTGCAATGTTCTTACCATGGATGGTCCTTTGACAAGTGTGGATCTTGCAAACGGATTCCCCAGGCCTTGCCTGAAGGACCTGAAGCTCGTGCTGTTGGGTCTCCAAGGGCCTGCGCAACAAGGCTTCCTACAATGGTTTCTCAGGGTCTGCTCTTTGTTTGGCCGGATGAGAACGGTTGGGAAAGAGCTTCTGCAACTAAGCCTCCAATGTACTTGATTATCTCTGTATCTTTTTTTTTTTAGTTTATAATTTATAACATAAATTAGTCAATGCAGATGATGGTCAATTATTCAAACCTTATTTGATTAGAAAATTAATTGTCTTATGATTATTTTAATGAGATGTTTTTATTGAATTCTTTAGGCTGCCTGATGAGTTCGAGAATCCCGAGTTCTCAACTGTGACAATTCAGCGAGATCTGTTTTATGGCTATGATACGCTGATGGAGAATGTGTCCGATCCTTCCCACATTGATTTTGCACATCACAAAGTAAATATTTGAATATAAGGATATTGATCGATGACTAAATTGTTGTTTGTTCATCTTTGCCAGGTGGCCTTTCAATTGGGTGAGGCCCTTCCAATTAAATGCACTTAATTTTTTCTTATAGTATAATAATATATGCTGGAACTGTTCTCAATATTTAAGAGATGCCCTTTATTTAACAAATTTCTCTACTTGCCATAACGTTGGTTGGGTTAAAATTACTTTGGGGTTTCTTAAAGGGAAAAAAAGTCACAATCTACATTGTAAGACCGAACCACAATACCAAGGTGATACTTACAGAAGTTGTATTCATAGATTATTTACTGTTTTTAGATTACCTAGAAATCATTAATGGAAAGTTGGAGCACTTTGAACCTGGAAATTGGAAGTAAAATTTGGCAACCATCTTTTGTCTTAGTGTCAACTTTGTGAAACAATTAGAAATGTGCAGCTGAGAGTAGAGGGTTTACTATGGTTGAGGTTCTCCTTGCCCTAAATATGACAATAAAAAGTCTTCTAAAGCAAATTGTTGTACCTCTGCCTGGTGTGGCTTTTACTCTTTATTCTCTTTCTAGCTGAATTTGAACAAATTTGTTCTTTGAGATGAGAAGTAATCTGATGTTCCCTACTTGTGAATTTCTGATGTGCATTACTCGAAGTAAAGTGTTAATTCTATATATGACGTGCCTCTTCCTCTTAGACTGCATTATCCTCTGCTTCTCGATCATTTGGTAACTTTTTGTGGGGGATGGGGTGGGGATGTTTATTGGAGGACACTGGTGTTCATGTAGCAGATGTTATCATTATAATTCTTAATACACATTGTAGGACGAGGAATTGATTTCAGGGCACTTGCTTTCAGAATGCTATATTTTATAGGACTCCCTTTGATTATTTCTTATTTGGCACTTTAGCTATGATATAATGGATAGGTTTTCCAGGCTGCTTACTAAGAAGAATCACTCACAGGTTACAGGGAGAAGAGATAGAGCCAAGCCTTTGCCATTTAAGTTGGAGTATAGTGGCCCTGGGGGATTTGCTGGAGCAAATGATGGGAACCCACGAATCAGTGCCAAATTTGTTGCACCTTGTTATTATATGAATAAGTAAGTTGACCACTCCCATATAAACAGTCCACATGCAAAACACCAAAGACTTGACTTGCACCCAGCTTGCAGATCCTGTTCTAATGACTAGATGATACTAATCAATTTGTAGCTATGATTATTGTTTTTGATTGATTTGGGATTCTTGAGTTGATTCTGGTCATCATTCAATAAGTTTTAAGCATCATTATAACCATTGTTTTGGAAGGATGCAAGGCATAAGAATCTCTTTGACAAGAGGCTCATGGTTATTGCCTCAAGGTTACTTATGTTTCAAAGTATCAGGTTCTCTCTCTCTGGCCTGAAGTATGTCCCTTATGCATTAGTCAACAAGATGTCCATCCAAAGGACTAAACTCTCTCTGATACCTTTATTTAAAGCTAATGACATTTCTTGTCTTATTGCAGTTAGAATGTCTAAATTCTTTTAATGTTGTCTTAAGGATGGAAGGATTTTTCTCTAGGCATTGACTGGTTGTAGATAGTTGTTGGATCTGTTTTCAGGGAAGGCTTTTACAATTGTTAATCTAGGAAAACAGCTAGAATGTTTAGGAACATGCTTCTTTTAAGCCATATGTGTGTCTCGAACAGCTAATTAATCCCAGTAAATAGCTCTCTGCAACTTTTTTTTTTCTCCAATTTTGAGAGTGGAAAACTGTTCTTTGAGCACAGATTCAAACATGACTGCAATTTTTCATCATGCATTGTAGCTTTTCTATAAACAAATAAAGTTTCTTCACCTTTGCATTTTAGCGTTAGGTAACAACTAACAACACATTCTGAAGTTTATTCTATTTTTATGTCATTTTCCAGAATAGAGATAGATACAAAGCTTCCCATAGTTGGTGAGCAGAAGTGGAAGATATGGATTTGTTCCTTCAATGTACCAATGGCACCTGGGAAAACTCGTTCGATTGTTTGTAGTGCTCGAAACTTTTTCCAGTTCTCTATGCCAGGGCCTGCTTGGTGGCAGGTAAGAACGAACTCTTTTAGATGAACTTCTCATACATTTTCAATCCCAGATATATTTAGAGTTTTCAGAAAGGAATCTAGATGAGCTTCTTGTATGTCAAATTACAATAGTCTTTTCCCTTCTTACCAATAAGGTAATTTTGGTAATGACTTTTATTCAAGATAGAGGGAGAGGGGTCGTGGTGTTGGACATCAACTCCAAGTCTCTAATAACCTCATGCCATTAATATAAAATCTTGGATGTATATCAATTACTAGAATGGTAGCATTTCTCAGATTAAGATCTATTGGTCTGGTTCTGAACAGTAAAATATTGAAGGTAACCCAATGTATGATAACTCCAGAGCTAAAGATCAAACTAATACCATAACTAGGAATAGTGAAAGGGGCTTTACCTAAGTCCTTTATTTGCAGGACCATGATTAAAATTTGCAATTTGGCCACACTATGCAGTTCCCATATCATTGGCCATCTTCTAATTTCCCATTGCATTGCAACTAATAATGCAAATCAAATTATCTTCTTCTAATTTACATCTCATGTTTTACTGTATGCCTTTTCATTACCATACCAGAAGTTACCACCAATCAGCAGGTGTCAGGCGTGCATTAGTTTGTACCTTGTGTGTGGTCTCATTAGCTCTGTACCTTGATCTCATTACTTTGAACCTTAGTTTCATTGCTTTGTATCTTGGTCCCTTTTTTTTTTTTTTACTTAGATCGCATATGTTGTGCCCTCATTCAACAACCCAGATTTTACCATACACTTGAATGGCCCGGATTGAAAGTTCAGGATGGTACCAAATTTGTAGCATAGCCTTTTCCTGATCAATGCATCTCTTAAGAAAGATACTTTCCAAATCTGAACTACTTGGGTTATTTTCAAATAAAGAACAGATATATAGCAGCATAACACTCCACTTCTTCACTGAAGTATATGGTATATATTTAATTTTCAGATTTTGATGTTTGTCTGATGTGAGACCGATTTTGAAGAAACTCAGTTAATCTAAGAGCTGTTGTTTGAACATTTTGATACTTCACTTATTGAAATGGCTTGGCACCTGATAAAGAAAACAAAATAATCTGAAGTTGAACCAACCCGACATATGATGGGTAAGAGGAAAGTGCTTCTAGGAAAAATAATAGGAGAACAATGAGTGGTTTGGTTCATTATGGATAGATGAACTCTAATTCTTTGGTAAAGTGATAAAATCTACTTTCAGACCCACCTCTGATTTGTCATTGATTGGCTGAGTGTCCAACAAAAGTCCAACAGCAGTGTTTGACTTGCCAATCATTGATTGGAAGGAGTATTCTACCTTCCATCAAACGGAGATCATCACCTACTTTCCGTCATTCCTTCATGTTTCTGGAAATTTGTCATTCTCTTCTTATCTTGAAACACTGAACAGTTGCCATCTGCTTGAAACTGAAGTCTGGCTAATCTTGCCCTCAAGACTTCTTAAAAATTATGTCATAACTTTCTTTACTGTTTATATCATTGGACATCAGTGAATTTCCCTCATATTTGATTTGTGGCTGTGGCAGGTGGTTCCTAGATGGCATGAGCACTGGACTTCAAATAAGGTATATGATGGAGACATGATTGTCCTTCAGGGTCAAGAGAAGATATTCCTTTCAAAGTCAAAGGAGGGTTCTGCAGATGTCAATGAGCAGTACACACAGATCACATTTACACCTACACAATCCGATCGCTTCGTCTTGGCATTTCGAAATTGGCTGAGGCGGCATGGGAACAGCCAACCTGACTGGTTTGGCATCTCAAATCAAGGACCTTTGCCATCAACAGTCTTATCAAAACGCCAGGTTTGGCAGAAAGTTACCCTTTTATGAGCATTGCTACTATCTTCCCACTAGAATAAATAGTGACTTTCAATTTTCAAAGCATTTCAGTGCAAAAATTCAAATCCATGAAGGAAAAGAAAAAAGGTTAATTACTTGAGATCTTCATTAAAGTTTTTAATTAAATGAAATGGTTTCATTTTCATGTGGCTTCTAAAGCCTGCACTACTGTTTTGTGTTGAGTTGATGCAATGGATTTGATTTTTTTATTTTTTATTTCATTTGATATTGTAGATGTTGGATAGATTTGAGCAGCACACTCTTAACTGTTCATCCTGTAAAGGAGCTTATACAACCTTCCAGACAATGCAGAAGTTGTTCATTGGTGTCGCTGTTGTTTTCTGTGCAACCACTGGGATCCCTTCAGAGATGTGGATTCGGGTCATCTTGGCCGGGCTGGCACTTCTAAGTTCTGCATTGGCTTATGCTTTGCATGAGCTCCAAAAGAATTTTGTTTTCGTTGATTATGTCCATGCTGAAATCGAATAGAAACTACTGTTTGGATCAAACATTTTCCATGTACTTGTATTTCATCCAGTGAGAATTGTGTATAGTATTCATATATGCAAGTGAGATAAGAAAGAATTACATAATTTAGATTGTTGTATTCTTTGTTTGTTATTTTCTTTCTCTGTTGAATCTCATGAGAATTGAAATATTTTCAGTGTGTTTACCACAAACTGGGCATTCCATTCTGTATCTGTGAGACTTGATGTAATAGCTAAGATTAGCGATCTAAAACCACAAAAGAGAAGACACCAAAATAGGAAGCTGGAGAATTTGGTGTCTATGTCATATTCTTTCTAATTTATGAATATTGACTTAAATACAAAGTGCTTTTGTTCATGCCGGTTTCCTTTTTTTTTATGGTTTGGTAAATGAAGGTTTCTGTGGGAACTCTTGCTTGAAACTAGAAATTTTACCAGCAGGCCCTCAGGCATCTACTGGGAATTTTAACAAGGCTTATAGCCTGGAGATGAGGATTGATGAAGCAAAATATTTGATTTATATTAAGAACCAAAACAGAAGATGAGCAAAAAAGTTTTCAAACTGAGGTTTCCAGGGATCAAGTAGATCATAAACCAAACGATAAATAAAGCCGCACACCCAGGAGAATGAAGTCTAATAATTTTCAAGGCCCATCATTTAACAATAATTTCCTCGCTTACATATCAATGTATAAAACTATCATTGATGATGTTCAAGTATTCAAATTGTTATCTACATTGCTTCACGATGAGTGATGAACCTAGTGATCAACGAATTCTTCCCTCTCTGGAGCAGCCAAGAAACTACAATACAAAGATGGGCTTTCAGTAGCTAGGATTATTAAAGTAATTTGATCATGGTCAGACTTCATGTAAAATGCCCGGGCTGGCCGAGCTCGAGCCTGGCAGCCTTTGAGCCAGTCACGGGCGAGGTTTGGGCCAATTCATGGCCAATATTGGGCTTAGAAGATCAGTCCAAGACTTGCTCAATGATACGCTGGGCTTTGGCCCAAAATTTTTGGACGGACTCGGGCTGAACTTTGGGCCAAAAATTTACTTTTTGCTCCAAAAACTTGGTTAAAATGTGTAAAATCGACACATGATGTAACGTGGAAAAACTACTTAAAAATCTAAGTGTAAAATATCATGGCAAGTCCATCAACCTTAAACAATCCATTGAATATGAGAAAATGATAATTATTTTACTTGATTGAATGCACCGCTTTAGGGTCTTATATAATTTTATATAATATATAAATAATATATTTATGATGTCATTTGTTCGATCTTGATGTGATCATCGATTTAACTATTGAATTGCGAATCAATATAGATCGTCAAACTACGAACTGATAACTTTTCCCTAAATTATTAGTGAGACTATGAAAATGCTTTGGAATAGTACGTATTAGAATCAAAATAAAAATGCTTCAAATTCTAAGAGAGTGTGGGACCAACATCATTTATAAGATTTGTTTCACATATCTTATTCTTTTTTTTGCACTTTAAACGAGTGAACCTCTTGTAATTTTGAATAAGCAGGAGAATGAACAAAAATAATGGCACGAATTTTAGGTTTTGAATAATGAGAGAAAGAAAAGAAAGGTTAGGGGGATTCTTAGAATTTCAAGAATTTTTGGGAAATGGAGAGGTTAGGGTTTCATTGGATTTAAGTTTTTGAAAATGAGAGGAAAACTAGATGAGAAGTTAGGTATCGGGAGCATTTTGAATTTTGGAGAGGGTGGAGAAGTTAAGGTTTCATGGATCTTAGGTTTCAAGAAAGAAAAAAGCAAATGAAGATTTTTTTACTTTGGGTTTCAATGTTCAATGAAGAACAAAATGAAAAAAAAAAAATTAATTTTTTTTTTCACATGCCAAGCTTAGCCGAAGACTTAGGTGGCAAAAGAGAGGACATCTTTAGTATTAAAAAACACATTAGTCAAAATTACATAAATGCCCAAATATTTTTGGGAGTGGATTTGTTAACTTGAAATGAAAAAAGTTAATTTCCCATTTTGTCGATGTTTTTATATCAGTACATGAATACACATTTTTTTCTGAGTACCCTACGTTATTAGTGAGACAATGAAAATGTTGTTGAGATATTAGGAATGCTTTCCTTATATCATTATTTCCTTATATCATTTAGTGTTGAGATATTAGAAATATTTAGATATTAGGAAAGTTGAGATATTATGAATATTGATATATTATGAATATTGAGATACTAGGAATATTGAGATATTAAGAATATTGAGATATTAGGAAAGTTGAGATATTAGGATATTAGTTGTTATTTCCTTATATCATTCTTTCCTTGTATCATTCTTTCCCATTCTTAGAATGGTGATTACCCTCTATATATACTCTGTACATGAACAATGAAAGTATGAATGAAAAACTACCATTCATCAATTTGAACATGGTATCAGAGCCAGGGAACTGAAATCCTGGATATTTTGTCGTAAGACCAACAATTGCCCCTCCTTTGCGAGAGAAAAAAAAATGAGTGAAAAAAGTACTATTGTTTTTCAATCTGAAGGTATTTTCAATCCAGGAATTATTTTGACTGAATCAAACTATGACGTTTGGTCACAACTCGTGGAGATGCATATTGCCGAACGAGAAAAACTTTCCTACATCCGAGGTAAGACAAATCTACCAAAAGAGTCAGAAGATGGATATGAAAAATGGTATGCAGAGAATCAAAAGGTGAAGAGATGGTTGTTAATGTCCATGAGTCCAGAAATTATGAAGCGTTACTTACGCTTACCCACCGCTCAAGAAATTTGGAGTGCATTATCAAAGGCCTTCTATGATGGAAGTGATGAATTACAAGTTTTCACTTTGAATCAAAAAGCCTTCACTGCCAAACAAAACGGCGGGTCTCTTTCTGAATATTATGGAGAGTTAACTGAACTTTTTTGCGAATTGGATCATCGAGATAAGGTAGTCATGAAAGACCCTGAAGACATTGCAGCATACCGGAAATCCATTGAACGACAACGGGTGCACATCTTTCTTGCTGGATTGGGTGGTGACTTTGAGCAAGTTCGAGGAGAGATTCTACGCAAAGATTCTCTTCCCGATTTGGAAGAATGCTATGCACTGATTCGACGAGAGGCAGTACGTCATGCTAGTATGAAAGCAGAATCTGACAACCCTGACACCTCAGCCATGGTAGTCCGACAACAATTAACCCGAAATTGGCAGGACCAATCCAAGACCAACCATCCTAAGACAGACCCTAATATTGATAAGTCAACCTTCAAATGCACTCACTGCAATAAGACTGGTCATACCAAGAGTCGTTGCTTTGAAATTGTGGGATATCCAGATTGGTGGGATCACAATCATGATCAACGGAAGAAGGATTCCAAGAAAACCTCGACTACAGCTATTGCCGAAATAAAAACAGAGGCTAATGTTGATGAGAAAGCCTCTGCATTGATAGCCGCTACAGATTATGGTGGTAAGTTTTTAAATATTTCTACACCTGTTATTAATAATGCATGGATAATTGATTCTGGTGCTACAGATCATATGACTTTTGATTCTAGACAGGTCTCACCTGTTAGACCTTCCTCACAAAAATTTGTTTCCACAGCCAATGGCAACACAACCCCAGTCATTGGGGAAGGATCCTTAACTCTTACTGATACTTTGAATTTGGATTCTATTTTAGTTGTTCCATCCTTAAATTACAATCTTTTGTCAGTTTCTCAAATCACTGCAGCCTTATCTTGTATTGTCATTTTTTGGCCTGAATTTTATGTTTTTAAGGACATCCAAACAAGACAGACGATTGGTTTTGGTATTAAGCGGGGAAAACTCTATTATTTGGACTTGCAGTCAAAGGATTCAAATAAGTTGCGACAAGCCTTGATGACAGATGGATCTGAGGGGGAGAAGAAAAAGTCTGAAATTTGGTTGTGGCATCGACGTCTGGGACATGCTTCATTTGGTTATTTAAAAAAATTATTTCCTAGTTTGTTTGCAAAGAGTGATATTTCTGGTTTCCGTTGTGATATTTGTGAATTGGCTAAAAGCCATCGTGCTTCCTTTCCATTAATTTTGAATAAAAGTCCGTCTCCTTTTATGGTTATACATTTTGATGTTTGGGGCCCATCCAAAGTCCCAACTTTGAGTGGTTCGCGTTGGTTTGTTACTTTTATTGATGATTGTACCAGAATGACATGGTTATGCTTGATGAAGACCAAAGATGAAGTGAACTTGTTGTTTCAAAAATTTCATAAAATGATTGAAACTCAGTACAATGCAAAGATTCGGGTTCTGCGTAGTGATAATGGTGGAGAATATCAAAGTTCTGATCTTCAAAAGTATATGGAAGGACATGGCATCATTCATCAAACTACTTGTTCCAATACACCCCAGCAAAATGGAGTCGCTGAACGAAAAAATCGGCACTTGTTAGAGGTTGTTCGTGCTTCCTTGATAGCAGCAAAAACACCGATATCTTATTGGGGAGAAGCAATCACATCTGCCGTATACTTGATCAATCGGGTACCTTCTAGCTCAATTAACTTTCAAACACCTCTCCAAGCTCTTACTAATGCCGTAGTTGCCCCAACCGTCCCAAATCTACCTCCTCGTGTTTTTGGTTGCGTGGCATTTGTGCATCTACACAAGCACCAACGCACTAAGTTAACTTCCCATGCATTGCAATGTGTGTTTGTTGGATATGCATTGCACAAAAAGGGATATCGATGTTACCATCCTCTAACTCGACAAATGTATATTACAATGGATGTGGTGTTTCATGAAAATTCGATGTATTTTTCATCTGAGTCTGAACTTCAGGAGGAGTACCATAAGGAAATTCAGACTCTTGATTATGATTATCATATCTCTAAGGAAGATGAATCTGGACAATCTGAACTAGTGAACCAGGAAGTGGGTGAGTTGGATATGAGAGGTCAACAATTTGGGTCCGAAGATGTCTTCACTGAAATACCAAACCAATCGTCGTCTGTTGAGGGTGTTCTTAATTTGGAACCCGATCCACCCGATCCATTCATGAAACGGTTACCACATCGTCATAATAGAGGTATTCCTAAACCCACATATGAACCTGATTTGTCTACCAAAGTCAAATATCCCATGAGCAACTATGTGTCTAACCATCGTTTGTCTGAATCAAATAAGTCATTTGTAAATCAATTATCTACTGCAATTATTCCTAACAGTGTGCAGGAAGCCTTAGTTGATCCAAGGTGGAAAGCAAGATTGGTTAGCCGATATCCTTACCAAAGCTGTCTCAAGTCAAGTGTTCTCAAAATTTTTAGACAAGTTGGGCATGTGTGACATCTATGCACCAACTTGAGGGGGAGTGTTGAGATATTAGGAATGCTTTCCTTATATCATTATTTCCTTATATCATTTAGTGTTGAGATATTAGAAATATTTAGATATTAGGAAAGTTGAGATATTATGAATATTGATATATTATGAATATTGAGATACTAGGAATATTGAGATATTAAGAATATTGAGATATTAGGAAAGTTGAGATATTAGGATATTAGTTGTTATTTCCTTATATCATTCTTTCCTTGTATCATTCTTTCCCATTCTTAGAATGGTGATTACCCTCTATATATACTCTGTACATGAACAATGAAAGTATGAATGAAAAACTACCATTCATCAATTTGAACAAATGTTGTGGAATAGTACCTATTAGAATCCAAATAAAAATGCTTCAAATTCCAAGAAAGTGTGCATCAAATTCCCAAGAAAGTGTGAGGCCAATGTCATTTATAAGATTTGTTTGACATATCTTATTCTTTTTTCTGCTCTTTAAATAAGTGAACCTCTTGTAATTTTGAATAAGCAGGAGAATGAACAAATATAAAGGCACGGATTTTAGGTTTTGAATAATGAGAGAAAGAAAAAGAGAGGTTAGGGATTCCTAGGATTTCAAGAATTTTTGAGAAATTGAGAGATTAGGGTTTCACCGGATTTAAGTTTCTAAAAATGAGAGGAATGCTAGAGGAGATGTTAGGTATTGGGAGCATTTTGAATTTTGGAGAGGGTGGAGAAGTTAGGGTTTCATGGATCTTGGGTTTCCAGAAATAAAAAAGCAAATGAAGATTTTTTTACTTTGGGTTTCAATGTTCAATGAAGAACAAAATGAAAAAAAAAATTATTTTTTTTTTTTGTATGTGGGAAGTTTAGCCGAAGACTTAGGTGGCAAAAGGAAGGACATCTTTAGTATTAAAAAACACATTAGTCAAGAGTACTTAAATGCCCAAATATTTTTGGGACTGGCTTTGTTAACTTGAAATGAAAAAAGTCCATTTCCCATTTTGTCAATATTTTTATATCAGTACATAAAAATACATTTTTTTTTTCTGAGTACCCTACGTTATCAGTGAGATAGTGAAAATGTTGTGGAATAGTACTTATTAGAATCCAAATAAAAATGCTTCAAATTCCAAGAAAGTGTGCGTCAAATTCCAAGAAAGTTCGAGACCAACGTCATTTATAAGAATTGTTTGACATATCTTATTCTTTTTTCTGCTTTTTAAATGAGTGAACCTCTTGTAATTTTGAATAAGGAGGAGAATGAACAAAAACAAAGGCACAAATTTTAGGTTGTGAATAATGAGAGAAAGAAAAAGAAAGGTTAAGGATTCTTAGGATTTCAAGACTTTTTGGGAAAAGGAAAGGTAGGGTTTTCGGATTTAAGTTTCTGAAAATGAGAGGAAGACTAGATGAGAAGTTAGGTATTGAGAGCATTTTGAATTTTTCGAGAGGGTGGAGAAGTTAGGGTTTCATGGATCTTGGGTTTCGAGAAAGAAAAAAGCAAATGATTTTTTTTTTTTTTACTTTGGATTTCAATGTTCAATGAAGAACAAAATGAAAAAAAAAATTCACATGTGGGAAGTTTAGCCGAAGACTTAGGTGGCAAAAGGAAGGACATCTTTAGTATTAAAAAACACATTAGTCAAGAGTACTTAAATGCCCAAATATTTTTGGGACTGGCTTTGTTAACTTGAAATGAAAAAAGTTCATTTCCCATTTTGTCAATATTTTTATATCAATACATAAAAATACATTTTTTTTTCTGAGTACCTTACGTTATCAGTGAGATAGTGAAAATGTTGTGGAATAGTACTTATTAGAATCCAAATAAAAATGCTTCAAATTCCAAGAAAGTGTGCGTCAAATTCCAAGAAAGTTCGAGACCAACGTCATTTATAAGAATTGTTTGACATATCTTATTCTTTTTTCTCCTTTTTAAATGAGTGAACCTCTTGTAATTTTGAATAAGGAGGAGAATGAACAAAAACAAAGGCACAAATTTTAGGTTGTGAATAATGAGAGAAAGAAAAAGAAAGGTTAAGGATTCTTAGGATTTCAAGACTTTTTGGGAAAAGGAAAGGTAGGGTTTTCGGATTTAAGTTTCTGAAAATGAGAGGAAGACTAGAGGAGAAGTTAGGTATTGGGAGCATTTTGAATTTTGGAAAGGTTGAAGAGTTAGGGTTTCATGGATCTTGGGTTTCAAGAAAGAAAAATGCAAATGAAAATTGATTACTTTGGGTTTCAATGTTCAATGAAGAACAAAATGAAAAATATAAATAAATAATAAATAAATAATTTTTTTTAATACATGTTGGAAGCTTAGCCAAAGACTTAGGTGGCAAAAGGGAGGGTATCTTTAATATTAAAAAACACATTATTCTAGATTGCATAAATGTCCAAATATTTGGGAGTGACATTGTTAACTTGAAATGAATTCCCATTTATTAGATATTTTTATATCAATACATAAAAACACGTTTTTTTTTTAGTACAAATGTTTCTCGTCAACAGTCCAAGAAAGTGATAAGATTGGCTCTACGTATCTTAGTCTTTTTCGGCTCCGTAAACTAGTAAACCTCGTGCAAGCAGGAAAATGGACATATGGGCCCAACAGTGGTGACCAAAAAAAAAAAATCTTTTGTTTTCCATTTCTCTGATTTTTCTCATATATGCCAAGCCACTTATCTGAGGTAGTTTCGCTGCTAGATCGTTGCCACAACTTGGGCCATATTCCATGTCCTAGCTACTTACCCTTCTTCATAGAAGCTATACTGCAACATGAAATAGTTCCATATGTTGGGAAATTTAATTTCTAAATATGAGGACATATATTAATATTAACTGTATATATGTGTTATATAATTATTAGTCAATTAAAAATTATTAATTAAGCTAATTAATTATTCAGTTTTTAAAACATCTCTCAAGTGTTATGGGTTTTGCAATGCATAAAGACCATATATTTTATTTTATTTTATTATATTATTTATTATCACCTCTCAATTTATCTTTCACCATAGACCCTTCTCCATGAAGCTACATCCACATAAATCATTACTTTCAAAATCTTCACATTATATATGAGTCGGTTTTGTATGCTTGGAAGAAAAGAACAAGTTAACATTTCAAGATTAACTCTTCTTATATTGCTCCTTCTAATACTCTCGATTATGTTGTTGAATATATATGCAGCTAACATCATTTTACTAAAGCAAATTACCTATACTTATAGCTATGGCAACACGGGTGTGATGTGGTAATATGCCAATTTGATCATAATTTAGGGATAAAATGATTTTCCTTTTAATCCCAAACAAATCGAGTAGAGGTAAATACACAAGGATTTAAGGTCATTTCTCCGATTAGCTCTCTATTTCTAAGTCCATAGTCTTCTTGTTACTTAAACAAAAGCCTTGTTTGGTAAAACCATCTAATTCTCTGAAGGGGATCAATTGAAACCCTCTAATAGTTTCTACTATATCAAAATATTTCCTTGGACAACCAGTAAATCCTTCTATTATGAGAAATGCTCAATTTTTCATCTTTGTGCTACGGTTAAATGATCATCTTGGGACAATTCATCTAAATTACTTAACAAATAAAAGCATTGTTCAGGAAAACCATCTAATTTTTCAGAAGGGATCAATTAAAACCCTCAAATGGTTTCTACCAGACCAAAATATTTCCTTGGAAAACCAATAAATACTTCTATTATGAGAAATGCCCAATTTTTCGTCGTCAAGCCATGGTTAAACCTTCCTCTTTGGATAATTCATCCAACTCTAGTATCTATATATCCTTTCTTACGGAAGAACTAGTAGCTAAAAGTAGAATATGCAATTTCCTATACCCTAAACTGATAGGAATAATTAGTTAATTCGAAGGAAGTTAAATATACTCATCCATTGATGGCCTAATTAATCCAAATAAAAGTTATCCAAAACTGTAAAAACAGTCTTATGGGACAAAAATGTATGGCTTGGTAGCCTACATGGTACTGAACATAAGCCTGACGCAATATTATGTGCGAAAAGCATCTGAGAAGAAACCATTAATCTTGCGATTGGATTCTTAGGCACATGACCTTTATGGTATCAATGTATCATCATCATCATCATCATTCAGCTGGTTCCTTTACAAACTTAGCTTTGAAATGACAATTAAGCAAATATGATTAGCACAAAATCCATCAAGCAGCTGACAATCTGCACGTGGGTTGCTCTGGAAAACTTGAAGTACTAGAAATAATAATGAATGGTTCACTTCATCATGAATGTTTGGCCGAAAACTGAAAGCATTTTAGTATTAGATTACAAGGACCAACAAACATTCATGCAACTTCCAAAGACGATCACATTGTTCAACATACATGTCGATCACAAACTGAGATTCCCAAGAAATCTCTTCCCAAGTCTATGGAATCATAGTACTCCCTACGAGTCCCTTCCCACTAAAAAGTTATATAACTAGTAAAATACCAAATTCACAGTAGTCCTATGAGCTTCTGCAATATACAAAAGATCAGTAGTTCTATGCATTTCTACATTCATTATTCAAAATACAAAGTCCCTTCAGGATATGACAGCAGATCGATCCCAGCACACCAACTCACTATTTCTAGAGGAAAATTAACTAAATGATACATCAGATTAACATGTGCAGAAGACAGAAAAAGGAGCATCTATCTTGATGAACTCATTGCAATCGTGATGCATTTTGATGAAACTTTACTGGCTTTGACATAGAATTGATGGCTGGAGTGTGTCCAACGAACAAAGCAACGTGACCCATTAGCTTATCTTTCCTAGAAAATGTGGTGCCGCAGGAGCACAGCCACTTGAGATCGCCACAGTGCTTCTCATGGGTTCGCAGATCAGACAGCACCGAAAACTGTTTCAGGTTGCACCTCTTGCAGATGTACATCTTTGGGCAGTGGCTTCTCTTGTAATGGTTCTTCACACATATCATTGATTTCAATGGCTGAAATTTGGCGTGCTTCCGGTTCCATCTGCACCCTTCTTGCGGACATGAGTATTTCCTTGGCAATTTTATCAGATCGTCTTTATTTTCCATCTCTCGTCCAATATTCTTCGTGGGGTTGCTTAAAGCAGCATTGGACTTGTACTCATCCCCGTGAGCCCTCATGTGCATTCTCAAATTTGCGTCTCTCTTGAACCCTTTTCCACAAATTTGGCAGTAATGTGTGTACTTGGCTAACAAATCTTCAGCATCCAACTCTACAATATCGAAAGTCTTTGGCAAAACTCCCCCCAACCCTTCATTCATTTGGGTTGAACCTTGAGGCAATTCCCTCGATTCAACCTTGTCATTGTTGCTAACAATGATAGTCCGACTATGATCATTAGTATTAGAGTTGTTATGGTTATCGCCATACCAGTCAAGAGATTGATCACTGGAATAGAATCCTTGCCCTCTTTCTTCTCCCATTTGGACAACACCAGTATCGCCGCAGACCCTGCCATCTGAGAGCTCAACGCCTTGCTGGGGCAATCCATGATTGGTGCCACTGTTACCTGGAGCCGCACCATAACCCATCTGCTGGCAACTGTACATCATTGAAGATGCAGCTGCAATAACTTCTTGAATCAAATTGCCCATGCCGGCCACGGCCATGGCCATAGACTCGGGTTGGCCTTGATTGGGAGGGACGAAGATGCTGATCAGGGATTGCACCTGATGGACCTTGTCTTTGAGAATAGAGAAACTGTAGACGAGAGAGCAGGAGTGAGCCTCCAAAACCGAGCTGCCTCCAAGAGAAGAAGAAACCGAACCTTCAGCAGTCATTCCATACATCTGTAGCCCTTGCGATCCATTCACGAAACAGTTAGAAGTACCCACTGGAATCATGTTGGAATCCCCCTTTGTTTAATGTCTCCACAAGAAAAACCTCTCTCCTTTGTGTGGTTCCTGCCCTATTTCTCCACAACAAACGAACTCTTCTTTCTTCTAGTCTTTCTCCCTTGGATTGGATCAGTGATTATATAAGGGAACATAACAAATGATGTCCCTATTGAAGACGTCGGAACAACAAATCATGGTGAAATTGCAAGAGAGAGACAAGCAAGTCAACTTTGAGCTAAAAATCATCCCCACTTAAGGCCTCCCTCAAGTCTCACCAATCTCACATTGGGACACAACCCCATCATAAACAAAGAGTTCTACAGGGCTGGGCTTCAATAAAAAATTCAATATATATTCTTATTTACTTATCCCAATTGTCTACTATTATTTTCAGACATATTTCAGCCATTAATATTTCTCTTGCTCCAATAAAGCAAAAGTCCCTTTTTATTGTGTCAAACTTCACGTATGCATGGGTTGAAATTTTCAAATTGACGTCAGAACGAAATTTTTCTTCCTGTTTGGCGGGTTGAAACCAAGAGGAATTTTTGGACCACCTTGGATGTGAGTTCTCCAGAATTTTCAAATTCCTATCAGGGTGATAACTTTTTCATCTCATAATTTCGGTTCCATGCATGATTAATCATTTCATTATTGTTAACATAGACCTTCATTTGTTTTCAATAGATTAATCTCTATCCTAAGCTAATCAATAATACCAACACAAAATGATAGTTGATACTTGGTCACGCAAGTAGGTATTATTTTTTGAGTCTCTACTGTTTGACTATAGTGTAAAAAATTTATATTTTTGAAGAGTAAATACGTGTCAAGTAAAAAATTGATCTCAAGAATGAGTCTAGGTTAAATGAGGCTATGAGTGACATTTTAATTATCTCTAAGATAAGCATTATGCTTGGAGGATGCATGTATGTTATATCTATAGAGAATAATTAAATTAAATGAAAAATAAAAATTGAAATTTTGTAGAGGGTTATGCCTTCCTTAGTTCCTTGCTAGCTCTTTGGTCAACGTCGATCATGATCTTTCTTGACCTAGCAAAATGTCATGAGATAGTTTCATACTCATTTTCCATTTTGATAGGCTCTTCAATTTTGTTTGAATTTTGAACAAAATAAAAGAATTAAAAAGAAATATTAATTTCTTTTATTTGATTCATAATAATATTAATCCATTAATAAGATTATATCTAGATTAGTTTATAAGAAATTAAGTTAAATAATAGGTTCGATATCTATTTGGTTATTTTATTCGAAGAGCTTATAACTTAGAAAACAACCTTGAGAATACCGTTGCTTATAAAAGTTTTATTCTAATTTATACAAAAAGTGCTTTCATGTTTAATAAAATTTTTGTAATGCTAATATTACTTTTTAAAAATTGTGACTTTGATTCCGACTTCAACTTCCAACTAAAAAAAAAAAATAGACAACCGTCCCAAACAGGTTATAAATAGAAGCAAAATATTAAAATAAAAGAAAATAAAAATCATTGGAAACTTGTACATTTTATCACTCCATTTGTAATTCATTGAATCAAACACAAACTAAAGTTGTTTTATCATTTTTAATAAAATAAAATAAAAATGATTGGAAGCTTGTACATCCTTTTTTCTTCTCCATTCTTAATTCATTAAAAAATAAATAAAATTTAAGAAAATGTAAAAACTTTTAAACTCAAAATGAAGTTTTATTATTCATTTTTCATTTCCTCTCTTTAATATTAGTCTCCTAAAAAAAAAAGTCAAAATTTTGATATCACCATGTTAAGCCGGCTACCAGTTTAACTTAAAGTTTAATGTCATCCAGTATTTACTTCAACCTAAGCCCTAGCACTTGTTCTAATGTCTGTTTATTAACGTGGGCCTCCAAGAAGCTCTGGTACACAAATTGGACAAACTGAATTTCCTTAACATTACTGAGTCTCCATTTCAGTTAAGGCATTTGCATCTCCCTACTATATTTTAAACATTTTTTTACGTAAAAAACTATCAGGCATTTGCAGCAACATGCTAAACCGGAGTAGTGTTGTGAGTCCTCTCTGGTATAAAAATCAAAACAAAAAATTTACGAATTTAAAGCAGGTTAGGGTATGACCAAAAATATGTTTGAAGGTGAAAGCGATCAATCAAAGTTGGCAGCCAGGTAGCAAGAATGCTGGAGGCCCATTGAAAAGCACCCATCTGCGACTGCGAGCTCTGGGCAAATTGGATCCATTGAGCACACACAAATATACCAAGTCCAAATCCAATAGGCCTAAAGAGTGGTCGGTGGACATGGACGTGGACCATTTCAGCTCTAAATGCACCGAACCGCCCTGGCTCCACAAGACTGACCCAGTCCTGGTCTTCCCCACTATCCCACTTGTAGTCTCAAGTGATAAGCCAAAGATAGAGGAAGTGGTTACAGATCTCACGTGATCTTTACCTGATTTCTGTTATGACAGTTGTAGTGCTTCTTGTAATAGAGTTCCTAAAACAATATATATAAAAACCCTCTTTCACTCTGGTTCTCAACTACAGAGAGTGAGAACAGAGTTTTGCCTTCTCAAATTCTAACTTGGTATCAGAGCCTCTCGATCAAAGGTGTGAGTATTCTCCTTCCTTTTTTCTCAGTTTTCCATCTCTTTCCTCAAGATCCAATCATGGCTTCCGCTTCCACTCAATCCTCTTCATCCTCTGACTCGATTGGATCTGGACAAAGCATTACATTGGCATCTCATCCTTCTTATCAGATGCTCAATCATACTCTACCTGTGAAACTTGATCGGACTAATTACATTCTGTGGAAATCTCAGATTGATAATGTTGTTTTTGCCAATGGATTTGAAGATTTCATAGACGGATCTTCCATCTATCCAGATAAAGAACTCAGTTCAGGATTGATCAACCCTGCCTTTGTTGCTTGGAGAAGACAAGATCGAACGATCCTCAGCTGGCTCTACTCGTCTCTCACACCAGCGATCATGGCACAAATCATTGGTCACAACTCTTCTCACTCTGCTTGGAATGCATTGGAGAAAACCTTCTCATCTTCCTCCAAAGCCAGAATTATGCAGCTAAGGCTCGAGTTACAGTCAACCAAGAAAGGTTCTCTGTCTATGATCGATTATATCATGAAGGTTAAAGGAGCAGCAGATAGTCTAGCAGCAATTGGAGAACCTGTCTCAGAACAAGACCAGGTTATGAATCTCCTTGGCGGACTTGGATCTGACTATAATGCAGTTGTAACTGCTATTAATATTAGAGATGACAAGATCTCTATTGAAGCTGTTCATAGCATGCTTCTTGCGTTTGAACATCGCCTTGAGCAACAAAGCTCGTTTGAACAATTCTCTCCTATATCAGCCAATTATGCCTCTTCATCTAATAGCAGAGGTGGTGGAAGGAGGTATAATGGCGGTCGAGGACAGAATCATACCCCAAACACCAGCAACTATACCTACAGAGGTCGTGGTCGAGGGGGTCGATATGGTCAAAATGGGAGGCACAATTCCAACAGCTCTGAGAAGCCACAATGCCGGTTGTGTGGCAAGTTTGGTCATACTGTTCAGATCTGTTATCACAGATTTGATATCTCCTATCAAAGCTCTCAGAGCAGTAATACTTCTCCCTCAAATGCTGGTAATCCAAACTCTATACCTGCTATGGTTGCCTCTTCTAATAATCTTGCAGATGACACTTGGTATCTTGACTCTGGAGCCAGTCATCATCTGACTCAGAGTGTGGGCAATCTGACCAATTCTTCACCATACATGGGCACAGATAAGGTGACAATTGGTAATGGTAAGCACCTATCCATTTCTAACACTGGTTCTCATCGTCTATTTTCTGATTCACATTCTTTTCATCTCAAAAAGGTGTTTCATGTCCCCTTTATTTCAGCAAACTTGATAAGTGTTGCTAAATTCTGCTCATACAATAATGCCTTAATTGAGTTTCGGTCTAATAGTTTCTTTGTGAAGGATCTACATACGAAGAAGGTGCTTGCTCAAGGCCAGCTTGAGAATGGACTTTACCGATTCCCTGTTATGAACAGCAAGAAGGTAGCCTTTGTTGGTGCTACTAATTCTTCTACGTTTTACTCTCATAATTCCAGTATCTTGGATAATAAAGTGAAGTTATGGCATCACAGACTAGGCCATGCTTCTACTGACATTGTAACCCAAATTATGCAGAGTTGTAATGTCTCATTTGAAAAGAATAAAAATACTGTTTGCTCCTCTTGTCAGCTTGCTAAAAGTCACAGATTACCTACTCATCTTTCACTTTCTCGTGCTTCCAAACCTTTGGAACTTGTTCACACTGACCTTTGGGGACCTGCCTCAGTCAAGTCTACCTCTGGTGCTAGATATTTCATCTTGTTTCTAGATGACTACTCATGGTACACCTGGTTCTATCCTCTTCAAACAAAAGACCAAGCCCTTCCTGTTTTTAAGAAGTTCAAACTCCAAGTAGAAAATCAATTTGATGCTAAAATCAAATGCCTACAGTCTGATAATGGTGGTGAGTTCAGATCTTTCAAGACGTTTATTCAGCAAACAGGCATTTTTCATCGGTTTTCTTGTCCGTATAACTCAGCTCAGAATGGGAGAGTTGAACGAAAGCATAGGCATGTTGTTGAAACCGGGTTGGCCTTGTTGGCTCATGCCTCCTTACCAATGGAATTCTGGCAATATGCTTTCCAGACAGCTACATTTCTCATCAATAGAATGCCAAGTAAGGTACTCCAAAATAACTCCCCTTATTTCACACTTTTTCAAAAGGTTCCGGATTACAAATCCCTTAGAGTCTTTGGCTGCTTGTGTTACCCATTCATCCGTCCTTACAACAGTCACAAACTTCAATATCGTTCTGTTCAAAGTCTATTTCTTGGTTATAGTCTTCACAACAAAGGGTTTTTGTGTCTTGACTTTCTGACCAGACGAGTTTACATCACTCCTCATGTTGTTTTTGATGAGGGACAATTTCCTCTAGCTAAAACTCACCCTCTCTCCCCAACCAAAGACACTTCAACAGATACTTTAACTCCAGCCATTATAACTTCCTTTCCTTCTCCAACCTTCTGTTCTAATGGCAGCCACACATCTTCACTTTCTTCCTCTCCTTCCACGAGTGAAGCTTCTGATTCTGTGAGTAGTCCTACTGTTACTCCTGCCTTTAGCACCTTACCCGAAGCTATACATGAGGATCAACCTCCTTCTCCTTCCCCTGCTCCACGCATGACAACAAGGTTAATGCGAGGTATAACCAAGAAGAAGACCATTTTTGATCTCTCTACTGTAAAGATCTCAGAACCGTATACACTCAAACAAGCTCTCAAGGATCCAAATTGGATTCAAGCTATGGATTTAGAAATTGCTGCTCTTCATCGGAATCAAACTTGGGATCTTGTTGAACAGCCTTCTGACGTGAATCTAATAGGCTGTAAGTGGGTGTACAAGTTGAAACACAAGCCAGATAGGAGCATAGAGAGATATAAAGCCCGACTTGTGGCTAAGGGGTATAACCAAACTCATGGTCTTGATTATTTTGAGACCTTTAGTCCGGTGGTTAAGGTTGCAACCATTCGAATCATACTAACTGTGGCTCTCAGTTTTCAATGGGAAATTAGGCAGCTTGATGTTCACAATGCTTTTCTCAATGGTGAGTTAGAAGAGCAAGTCTACATGTCTCAACCTCCTGGCTACTTGGATACTAAATTCCCAACCAAAGTGTGTCGATTGAAGAAAGCTCTATATGGTTTGAAACAAGCACCACGAGCCTGGTTTCAACGACTCAGTTCTGCCCTTATACAGTGGGGATTCAGCAACTCTAGAACTGATAGTTCTATGTTTCTACACTTTAGTGAGTCTACTACTTTGATTGTTCTTGTTTATGTTGATGATATAATCATCACTGGCAGCTCCTCAACACAGATTTCCTCACTCATTGCTAAGCTTGATTCTACTTTTGCTTTGAGAGATTTGGGACAGCTATCATACTTCCTTGGTATAGAGGTCTCTTACCATGAAGGCTCTATGAATTTAAGCCAAACCAAATACGTTTCTGATCTGCTTCATCGAATTGAAATGTTTGATACCAAACCAGCAAAAACACCCGGAACTGTTGGGAAGAATTTGTCCAAGTTTGATGGAGATCCTCTGGACGACGTCACTCAATATCGAAGTGTGGTAGGGGCACTTCAGTATCTAACAATCACAAGGCCTGATATAGCTTTTGCAGTTAATAAGGCATGTCAATTCATGCAACAGCCTACCTCAGCTCATTGGCTTTCAGTCAAAAGAATCCTTCGTTATCTTAAAGGAACAATGCAAGATGGGTTATTGCTGAGTCCTTCAACCAATTTGACAATCGAAGGCTTCTCAGATGCAGATTGGGGTGCTCAACCTGATGATAGGCGAAGTTCCAGTGGCTATTTGGTGTATCTGGGAGGTAACTTAGTCTCTTGGTCCTCTACCAAACAAAAGGTGGTGTCTCGCAGCAGTGCCGAGTTTGAATATCGTGCCCTTGCCTCAGCTACTGCAGAAATTATATGGATGCAAGCCTTGTTGCAAGAATTATGTGTTCCTATACCTGCGATTCCCCTGCTCTGGTATGATAATATCAGTGCTTATCATATGGCAAAGAACCCTGTGTTTCATGCTAGAACGAAGCACATTGAAATAGATCTTCACTTCATCCGAGATCAAGTCATACGAGGCAAGATACAGCTGCATTTTGTACCTACTGAAGCTCAGCCAGCTGATCTTTTGACTAAGCATCTTACAAGTTCTCGGTTCTTGTCTCTTAAGTCACAGCTTTGCATAGCTCCAAGACCCTTTCACTTGAGGGGGGATGATAAGCCAAAGATAGAGGAAGTGGTTACAGATCTCACGTGATCTTTACCTGATTTCTGTTATGACAGCTGTAGTGCTTCTTGTAATAGAGTTCCTAAAACAATATATATAAAAACCCTCTTTCACTCTGGTTCTCAACTACAGAGAGTGAGAACAGAGTTTTGCCTTCTCAAATTCTAACTTCAAGGTTTCGATACCAAAAATGCTTTCTTTCGTAAAATCCCTGTCCATGCACTTTTCCTTGATATGGGTTTGGGTTAAGGGTAATCATGTTCATATTATAATCTTTAATTTTATTCAAACCCTCTATTTACTTAAGACCGTATCATTCAATACTCATTTAACCCATTTACTCAATTGTATGAAATTTATACATGTAAAAGCATAAAAATTTAAAATATTTATTTTAATTATGAATAAAAAATTAAATAATCAAGTAAAAATTTTACATATTTCATTATAAAGATTAAAAATATTTTATAATTAAAATATTAAGTTAAATAATAAACTAGTTTAAAATTAAAATTTCAATTTGCTTTCCATCTCATAGACATATTATAATTAAATTAATTAAGATTTAGTTAAAAATTAGATCAACTAAAAAAAATTAAATTTTATACAAGTTAAATGGATATAATCTTATTAATAAGTTTAACGAATCGATCAAAATCATGTTAACAAGTTCTTTCTATTGTGTTAGCATATTTCACTCATTAAAATTATACTAATAAATTACCCGTATTAGTTTACAAATAATCTAACTTAACTCGTTAAAAAGGTGATATTTTATTATCCACTTTTCCTCATATTGTTTGGATCCAACCCGATAATTATTATTCAAAGCAATGACTGCATTTTGGAAATAAATATAAATATGAAATACTTTTTTTTTGTCAAAAAATTAATGATAATCTGTTACACCGTTAGGTGGCAAAGAAGTTGACGGGTGATAAATTTGAAAGCGCATGTGAAGAACATGTATCATCACTTCCACAATAATTCTGTAGAGAAATTCAAGTTCAATGGGCGGAGGAGGATGGTGTAAAATCAAAATGAAGACCAGTCAAGTAAACCCACGAGCACGAGCACGGGCACGAGCACAACAGTTAGTGTAGTTGGGAATGATTTTGCGTTTCACGTTCTAGAAAGAAGCCACCGCCGTCGGCTAGCTGGTCTACACAAGAAGTGTACAATTTTGGCTCTTTCATCCCTGCTTAGTCCTCACGACGATGCTAGGGGGAATGACCTTCTCCCCATTCGTCATTATGATTCCTTTGGATATATGAATAAAGTAATAACAGCCGTCATCAAATAATGCACAATAATGGATTGACAGGTGGGTAATTTATAGGGGTTTGGTGAGCATTGTTTCAACGCATTGGACTTGAAACAAAAGTATTATACAACTTTATATATTGGGATATGCTTTCTTCGGCTGCCACGCTCCATTGATGTAAACATCCTACTATCCTATCAATTTCTTTGTCAACCCCCTACGTACACCCTTTTATTTTTTTTAACTTCTGAATACAAGGTTTTTACCTTTTAGACTTCCTGTGGGCGCAAACCCAGGTGGGCTGAAGCCCAGATTCACCTCAGAGCCCATGTCAGGGGGTGTCACTTCTGATGCCTTGGAAATATCCTTATTTTAATTTTGGGTTTAATCATGGTTTCAAAATTATTAGCACAAAAATAACTTCGTTACAAGGGTGTGAGGGAAAGATAGCACTACAAGCTAAATTGCTTCTTGGAGTAAATATGGAGTGTAAATATTTCAATTTTATATAGAAAAAACTATAAATCCTATCATTTGTATAAATATGGAGAATAATAATTCCACCATATAAGATGCCCAAAATCATGATGGGTCAAATTGTGAAAATAAAAACTACTAAAATGAATATCAATTATTATCTTAATTCATGATATTAACTGGGTGTTCGATAAATCATAACTTAATTTAAGTTAAGTTATTAAGTAAATTAAATATATTTAATAAAATAACTTAACAGTATCACTTAAAGTAAAAAACTACTTTAACTAATAAGTAAAAATAATAAACTTATTTTTAAGTGTATATCTTCATTTTACTTTTTTACCTCATTTACCTTAATTACTTCTATGATCTCTTTTATTACTTTATAACATTCATTGTTACTTAACCTTTTTGTCATAAATATAATTTATGAGGATAAATATGTTAATTTGATAATTTAAATATATTTTTAATTAATTTTATCAAACAAACTTAATATTTAAAGTAAGAATTAAGTAATAAAGTTTAAGTTAATAACTTAAGTACATTTTAACTTGAACTCGACTTAATTCATTAAGTAATAAGTATTAAATTTTATCAAACACCTTATGATGGTATTTATTTTTTTAAACTTAATTATAATAGAACTTAAAACTAAATAGTAATTAATGGTATTAAGTATTAATTGATTTATTTTTATAATATTTTATTTCTATTAAGCATTAAAAATTAAAGAAAAACCAATATATTACTTTTTTCATTTAAAAAAAGAAAGTCAAATGTGTTGGTTTTCCTATTCAATAAAAAATTTATAATAAATAAAAAAAACAAAAAATAAATAATTTAAAGTCCGAAAACAAATTACTTTGAACAAAAAGTCGAAAAAATAAACACGTCTAACTTTTTTTTTTCCTAAAATGATGAGTCAAAATTTTCAATTCATTGCTCTTATCACACTTAAAAAAAAAAAATTGGTAAAAGGCATTATACTAAATATTTTCATTTTCATTTTCTTTCATTGCATAGACCAGCATAAGGAATAGGAAAAGAGTCTTAAAACATTTCAACGTCAGTGAGCATTTTTCATCCCCTTTATTTTGCATTCGTAGAAAGTTGTAAACCAACCACCCTCTTTCTAGAAGTTTGTTGATATAGTATTTCGCATTTATATTTAGAGTTGTTCAAAATTCATTTTTAATAAAGATTTAATTTAGACCTAATACAGACTTAAGACTTTTTGCAATTGGTCATATTGATTTATTTTCAAACAAAGATTATAATATAAATATATATATATATATATATATATATATATATATATATATATATTACATGCGGATTGTTCCAGAAAGTAAGAAGATTTATATTAGGATAAGAAGAAAAATTAATAATTGAACTTGGTCAAATGCCATGCGAGAAGAAAAATAATGCAATTATGTTCATACCTGATGGTATTGCATGGCACGGTGAAAGTAAGCATGGCAGCTAGATGTATGAAACAAATAATAATAATAATAATAAGACTTTCGGTTGTGGCCTGTGATGAATGTTAGGAGTTATTAATATTTTTAGTTTCTACATTAGAATATATTTATTTATTTAGTTATTATGGTAGAATTTTTTTTTTTATCATTTTTAGAAGTATGGATAAAATAGTCTTTTAGTTTGTTTTATTAGACACATTTAAATTATAATGGTATTCTGCTTATTTTTAAGAAAATTCATAATAAGAAATCCTCAATTTTCTTCTTTATTTTTTTTCTTTCTCTTTGCATCTTAATGTTTGATCGTGGAATTCTTTTTTTGTAGTGTTTGATCGTGGGATATCGTAATGAGTGATTACGTCATTATTTTCCTATTTGATTCTAGTATTTGATTTTGTATTCGTTTTCTTCTATTCATATTTGTTTTATTTTATTTGGTGGTTATTTATTGTTTATTCGTCATGGATAATGAATAAGATGATTTCCTTTAATCTATTAGTATGATATTGGATGGAAAAAATTATTCCTATTGGAGTTATGTGATGAAAAATTTTCTAAATGACAAAAAGACGTAAGGTTATATTATTGACACTCTATGTAAACCTATGAACGAAAATGATGAAGAATATATAAAACAATTGCTGAATGAGAAGTAAGCAATTCAAAAGTCATCATTTAAATCAACAACTTTATTGATAATTCGATAGACATTCAGTTGATGAAGTATAAAACTGTAAAGAAAATCTCGAAATATTTAGAAAGATTGTATGCACAATCAAGATTGTTCGTTTCTATTTGTTGGATATGAATCCAAATTATGTTTATATCTCTTTCTCCTATAATTGTGTGTCTACTTCCGTCTCTCTTTCTTAATCTCTCCTTCCTTTTTAGTTTTGTATCTTCTTCTTCTCTTTCTTTTATCTCTCTCTCTCCTTAATAGTTTTAGTTTTGTATCTTTTTCTACTTTTGTTGTGTCTCTAGATATAAATAGTTTTCATTCAGATATTGGTACTTTGGTTTTTTATTTTTTTACTTCTTCCTCTCCTCCTACAACTACTCCTAAAAGTTGCTGATTCTCTTTGATAGAAGACTATGATTGAAGAACTTTTTGCTTTGTATGAGATTGATCTTGGCATTTGGTACTTCGATTAAACAGTACAAAACTCGATTGATTATTAAGGGATTTTCTCAATTGTATGATCATTTTTACATTTTCAATTTTCAATTGGCAAAATCTTAATGCTTCTTATAAGCACATCATGAGTTTGTAGGGGTTATTAGAAGTTATTAATATTTTTAATTGTTATATTAGAACTATATATTTAGTTATTATATATTCATTTATTTAGTTATTATATTAGAATTACTTTCTTTCTTTTTTTAAAAGTAAGGATAAATTAGTACTTATTTTGTTTTATTAGACCTATTTAAATTTTAATGTTATTATACATATTTTCAAGAGAATTCATAATTAGAAACCTTAAATTTTATTTTTTTTTTTTTTGAATCTTTCAACCATGAATACATCGTAATAAGAGTAATAACTAAATAGAAAATAACAATAACAACAACAACAACAACAACAATAATAATAATAATAATAATATGACTAGTCAATTACGCGGGCTTCTCTTCAACGATCAAGTCAATAATGGTTACAAATGGGGTCAACTTAAAGGGATAAATATGAATTTGTTTCACCCATCCTTTTATATGTGAGTGTCATACCGGTGATATTCTTTAATTACCTATAAGTATCCAATTTGATAGACATGCATTCATTGATTTCTATTGGTTGCTTTAACTTCAAATGGAAGGGTCATCTACTCAAAGTTGTCTATTGCTCAGACTAGATCTGAGACTCCTTATCAAAATAATGATAGTTAGTACGTTATTTATGATGAGATCGGGGTCGCTCAAGGTGACATCCTAAATCCATTGCCTTGGGATAGTGTGTCACCTAGTGCGTGCTACCTTCGGCTCGACCACATATTAGTAGATTATCGCTATCTTACAATAATAGTTTTAAAATAATTATCTTGACCTATTTTATCATAGGTGTGGACTAAACTCTTTCGACATTTGATTGTTATACGATTGAAATTGATTTTTTTTTAATATAATTATTTAAAAACTCTAGTTATTACTAACCTTAATTGACAAGAGATAAATTGTTGATCACTAGTGAAGGTAATAATATAGTATAACTCTAATCGACAAAACAATTATTAACTTTGATATACCATTGAATGGAAATTGTTTATCATCAATAAAAAGAATAATTGAGGATAGTAATTAATGGAAGTCTCGCTAATCAGGTAAGTCTTATAGTTATTTGAGCAATTGTCAATAGATTGAGTAAAATTTTTATTTATATAGATATGTATTATTTTTTAAAATGCATTATAACACTTTATTTTTGAATTGAATTGAAAGTAAACTCATATTATTTACTAATGACTATTTTGTTTTTAAAAAAAAAATGAACTTATTATTAAATTAAATAAACTTAATTATTAAGTTATTTCATTAAAAATGTGTGTAGACCCTTCTTGTTGGCCACCCGGATGAGCTAAGCATTTTCATTTTGGAGGAATGGGGGGACGGCTTCTATGAACGAGCTGCATGGGACATATGGCCACCTTGTCATGGTGGTGGTTGAGGATAGAGACTTACTGAAAAGTGAACAGTGAAACTGTTAGAAGCTTGCAAGAGAAGATAAGAGAAGCTGATATCAAAACCTACACCTTTGCAATTTGGGCCTACACTTTGTAGGTCACCTTTGGCATGCAATCCTATCACCACATTTCATCTTTTTTTAATTCTTCATATTTTGATATTAAAGTTTAATTTTCCAAATTTTCAATTTTCAAATTTAATTTCCAAAAATTATATTTTCAAATAATTGTCCAAAATTCCGATTTTCAAATCATTTTCGAAACTTCAATTCCTTAATTTAATATTCAAAACTCTAATTTCCAAAACTCCATTTTCTTTCAAAATCAATTTTCAAAACTCCAATTTTTAAATTTAATTTTTAAAACTTCAATTTTCAATTAATTTTCAAAACTCCGATTTATTTCAAAACTTCAATTCCTTAATTTAATCTTCAAAACTCTAATTGTCGAAACTCCATTTTCTTTCAAAATTAATTTTCAAAACTCCAATTCATAAATTTAATTTTTAAAACTTCAATTTTCAATTAATTTTCAAAACTGCGATTTTTTTCTAAATTAATTTTCAAAACTCCAATTCTTTCAAATTTAATTTCCAAAATTCCAATTCCTAAATTTAATTTTCAAAACTCCAATTCTCAAATAATTTTCAAATTTAATTTCCAAAATTCCAATTCTTAAATTTTATTTTTAAAACTCCAATTCACAAATAATTTTCAAAATTCATATTTCTTTCAAATTTAATTTCCAAAACTCCAATTCTTAAATTTAATTTTCGAAACTCCAATTCTCAAATAATTTTCAAAATTCCAATTTCTTTCAAATTTAATTTCCAAAATTCCAATTCTTAAATTTAATTTTCAAAACTCTAATTTTCAAATAATTTTCGAAACTCTAATTTTCAAATAATTTTTTCAAAATTCCAATTTTTAAATTTAATTTTCGAGACTTCAATTTTCAAATAAATTTCAAAATTCTAGTTTTCTTTCAAATAGTTTTAATTTCACTCCAGTTTTCAAATATATTTTAATTCTACAACTTCTCATCCTTTATTAGGGTTTTAGGTCACCAAAAATCCTGATTTTAATACGTTTGCTGTCATTCTTATTTTGGCATGCACTTGTACAAATTTTCTTTGATTTTCAAATAATTTTCTATTTCTCTTGATTTTAAATAAGTAAGAATGAATTTTTCATAATTCCAAAATAATGGAATTTGTGAGACTAATTCATACAAGATAAATTGGGCTTTAGTGGGGGCCCTACATATGAGTTTTTTCTTCTAATTGTCAATTGTTATGCTTAACGAATATTGTTTGATCTTTGTCTTACTCTTTGATACGCATGCGATAATTTTGTACTTGAGCTAACCGTGTTTCCATGATAGCGTACTATTACTTGCTGTCAAGATAAGCTCTCACTCCCACTTTGCTTATTCTCATACATGATTCATTTTACTATTTGATTATTTCATTGGTATCCATTGATTTCCTAATTGATTGTAATGTTTGTTTCACCTTATTTAGTAGAAACTCATTTTTAGGAGCTTAGAGGGGTGCTATGGTCTTTACCGTCTTCTCAATAAGTAACCTAACTCCAAATCCAGATTCGGTTTTTGCAGATATGTTTTTTTTTTTCAAATAAGGAGTCACATTTAAGATTTTCTTTCTTATTTTGTTTTCCTTTAAAAATAAAACAAAAATAAGTGGCGATTTCAAGTCTTTTCTAAAAATCATATTTTTTACCAAATAAATAAAAATTGAGTTTTGCCATCAAGTGGGAACGCATCGAGCGAAAATACGGAGTCCATAGTGTGATGTCCTATAGAGTTTAATTGTGGAGTGTAATTTATCCTTTTTGCCATATTATTTTCCCTACTAGGCTTTTGAGCTCCCCTCATATTTTGGGGTTGATAATTTTGGACTCCTCTTTATTAAATTTATGGAATCATGAATAGATTGATCGTCCCTTTTTAATTAGTTTAAGATTGAAAATTAAAATTTAAAAAAAAAAAACTTTTTAATTATGTTTGTGGATGGATTATTGTTTAGTTTGGATTAATTTAAAGTAATTAGTTTAACAACCAATTACATTATGGGTTTGTTTGTAAGAGTCATTTCGAGAGGTCGCGGTATCAAAGTTATAAATTATGGTCATATATCACATAATGATTATGAGAAATTTTTTAACACCAATTATATAAACAAGATTTTTTATTGGATGAATACATTTTAAAGTTGTGAAAGTTTATTGAATTTAAAGCATAAATATCTATATAAAAGGGAGTGAGTCATTTATCAAAGCTAATTCATGATACTCTATGAAATTTTGAATATCTAAGTGGCTTTGTAACCTATGGAACAAAGTAAACATGAAATGAATCCAAGGGTATAAATTATATAGATATATTATGTGTACTTGTATTTTTATTTATGTTAAATTAATAATCAAATATACAAAGCAAATTATGTATTTGATTATATTAAATAAATTATATATTTCATTGTAAAATACTTAGTAAACTTTTAAGTTAAAAATATTAATTTTGTGTTTAAAAGAAAAGGGTTTAAATAAAAATATATATCACAATTCAAAAGTTGCAAAAAGAATTTATATTTAAAGTTTCCTAGGCTATTTTTGGTACGAAGAAAAAAAATAAAGATACAAAAAATAAAATCAATAAATTATTTTTATATATGATTATAAATTGATTTTATTTATTTTTTTATCTTTTATATAAAAATTAAATAATCTATATATATATATATATAAATTAATTAAATTTGATTATATATATAGTGAAAAAATAATTTTCTTTGATATTTTTTTATTGAAATTATTTCTTTTTTTAATAAGATTCTTAAATTATTAATTTGTTAATCCTTTTTTTTCCACCTTTTTTTGATCTCCTAATAGAAACTAAAATGATTTTAAAAAATAAATAATTGAAGAACCTCAATAGAAGAAATGACATAAAAAGAAATAAAATAAAATAAAAAGGCAAAATCTGTTAATTATTTAAAATAATATGTATAACATTAAAATACGAAAAAATTAAGTCTTAAAATTCCATTAATTATTTTTTTTTTTAATGATAAAAATGAATGGAGGGTAGTATTGTGATTATCTCTTGCACAATGGGCAAAAGGTACAAGACCATAACTCCCGTAAGCGGGGCAGAGGGTCTGGGACTCTGGTTTTCCCTCACTGTAAAACCAAGTAGGCTGAGTCCCAACGGATAAGATTAGGAAACCATTAGAAAGGGAAGAGAAGAAGGCAATGGCGTCTACAGCGGCCGCTCTGTCTTGGAGTTCTTCTACATGGCTTCAAACTTCGGTCAATAACTTTAACCAACCCAGGAAATTCTCCGACAATAGAATGGTCTTTGTGGTTGTGGCTCAAAAGAAAGCTAAGAAACTTCGAAAGGTAAAGCGAAACCGTAGATTACATGATTTGGGTTCTTATGTTTTTCCCTCTGTTTTGGTTGCTGAGAAATTGGAGAAATGAAAATGAGATTTCGAATCTTGTCTTTCTTCTTGTTTGGGCTTCCTAAAGTTGAATGGGTTTTCTCAACAACCAAACGGGGTGTTAGTTACAGCCTTGTAATGGGATTGTTGTTGTGGGTGGATCACAGATAATCCTGAAGGAGGATGTAGCAGAGCTGGGAAAGAAAGGGCAACTACTTGATGTGAAGGCGGGATATTACAGAAATTATCTCCAACCCATGGGCATGGCCCAGATTGTCACTCCACTTCTTCTCAAGTAATGCCTAACTGAACCATATCCTCTTCGGATTATGTAGATTTTCACTGTCTTTTCACTACGAATTGGGGACTTTGATGAAGCAAGATAAGCGCTAATTTAGAGTCCGTTTGGCGGTGATTCTAGGAAGCTATTCTAGTCCAACAAGTGTTTTTGAAAAAAAAAAAAAAAAAAGATATAGTTGTTTGGAAGAATTTAGGAAACACTTTTAAAATTTTGAAAAATCAATTGTAATGTTGAAAAATCACTTATAGTGTTTTCCAAAGAAACACCGGATAGGTGATTCTCCTAAAAATACTTCCAAAGAAAACATTTCCACTAAAACCACTTCGAATTGAAACACGGCCAAACGCACTCTTATTTTGTTTGTAGGGGGACAAATTGTTTTTGGAAATGACTTGGGTGCCTAATTTCTTTCCATTGTTCAAGTATCATCTTTGTTTATGAGAAACATTTTCAAATAACACCAACATGTATTATAATAGAAGGATAGATAAAGTGGAGGGGCAACCTGGGAGTGGTATTACCTAGCTTGTTGAAGGACTGTTCTAAAATAGTGATAAGAACAACAATCTGTTATGGTATGAAATATTTGGTGGTAAAGGGAAATCAAAATCATAAAATGACCAAGGCCGAAATGAGGCTTGCATACACATGATGAGAGATAGCCGAGTGAGATGATTTGGTCTTATGCATGGAGGACCAATGACTGAAACAATGAGTTGAATTAATCCAAGTGCAAGTTATAGGGGAAGAAGGAAGTATGCTGATTATGGTAGTGAAGGAAAAACTTGTTTTTTGATAGTTTAACAGATCAAATAGCCTTAAATGGAACAGGGTGGTGAAATAATGTCAATTATGAATAGTTGGAATAAGGATTTGCTGAGAACAACTCGTGTCGAAGTCTCTGTTTAGCAGCATTGCAACATCAGGGCATATACTATCCTATAGGTGCCAATCTTTGATGGAAGTTATAAATGTGTGTTATCAAACAAAAAGAAAGAAAGAAACGCATGTTAGGAAGCACAATTGTGCTATATATCAAAGAATAACTCAAATAAAATAAGTATAACTTATATTTTTAACAAATCAAGCCACATGCCCTATAATCTGCAACACAAAATTATACATGTGGGGAGGAGGAATTTGGACTAATGTTTCAAATCCTTCAATTTGGATGGGTCTTTGCTAACTTGTGAGCCACACTGTTCTTGCTTCTGGTCACATGTTTGAGTGAACAATAGTGGCTTCTCTTAAAAGGTTAATGGTTTCAGTTATGATGACCTTCATTTCTATGCTGCTTTCTTCTTTCTAATATGTGCATGAATAGTTATCCATGTCTTCTTCGGCTTTAACTCATTGAAACTGCTATTAACACCAAACCTTAGATCATCAATAAATGCTCAAGCTTTAGTTATTTTTACCCAAAAAGGGGATGTCGCAGAAATCAATCATTTTTCTAAGTTGCAATAAAAAAAGAATGCTTTGTCATGGCATCCCATAATATCTGATATTTTTTTATTCACAAAACAAATGGGTTTAATCTTTCATATATATTCTTTTGTATTTACTAATTGATGACATTTTTTGGATATTTATGTATATTATTAGATTATTATGGAAGAATACATTTTTCTATTGATAAATAAATATATATGTATTATATATGTATATGGATAGGTTTTCTTTACATTATTAGAATCTAGGTCAACTCCCACTCATGTGACAACTAAAAATTTCATTTTTTGATCCTCTATTATCATATTGTTTTTTGCCCCTCATTTTTGTTAATTATTGTCTTAGCCACAATATCAACTAGCATCCAACTTGCTATATTTCCCTTGTGATAATAGCATCTTTCTTACATAAATCACTAACTACCTCCTATGATACAATACTTAATAAGTAAGCACAAGTGTTCTTTCTTTTTCTTAAAGAGGCAATGACATGACATTAAATGCTTCAATTATCGTGAAGTGCTCACTAGTCTTTGGACAAATTAGAAAAAATTAGAGTTGAAAACAGCATCAAGAGCAGAGTGCATGACCCTATATAATATGACTGGAAATTTTATAGATGATCAGTGATGAGTGGCTGCTGGAGGAAGTTCCAGAAGGCCCTGCAGTCATTATAATTTTGGCTGAATTTCTGTCTCAATTTTGTTCAAATTTTGATTGCATGCTCTTTATTCCATTTTTTTTTTTCAGGGAAATGCGAATGGAAGAGGAGAGAATTGAGGCAGAGAAAAAACGGGTAATGAAGCACCACATATTTATTCCTTTTTGCTGATACTGAAGTTATCTGGAGTATACACTTGATATGGATTCCCATAGTTAGAAATATGATTATGGACATCTTATAAGTTGATTCCTGTAGATATTTGGCCCATTATTTGTTTTGACTTTACAAGAGTGGTTTTGCAGATTTTAATGAACTATTTTTGTAATACGTTTTGCTTTATATAACTATTATGTGATGACAGTCTTGCTGCACTGCATTTTAAGGTATCTATTTTGGCAATTTCACCATCTCATCCAATATCTTGTTGAGTCCCAAGCAACATAATTTCTGTTTGTTTCTACTGAAAAAGAAACAGTAATAATAAACACTCCACTCTTGGGTTTTAGAGTGTCACTGGTTGTTTTAATGTATTTGTGACCCTTTTGACAAAGTGCAGGTTTTGTATTGTGAGAGTGCTTGATCTTCTCTTTCTTAGCGTTTATGGTAACTTCCAGATAATGTTTTGAAAGGACAACCATTTTGTAATTGATTTCTGTGTATAGTTAAGCAGTGTTAAATTGGAAGTGTAAGGTTACATTTTTAGACACCACAAAGTCACATGATTTAATTTTCTTTTACATGGCATTTCAATTTAATAATTTTGTTTTCCATCGGACTTGTAACAAGTCTAAACTGATTGCAGTGCAGTTAATATGCAAAGATCATTTTTAGGATTCTAAGATGTCCTTTAAACATTTTATCTTTTATGGTTATTGCTCCAGTTCCCAGGACAAAGTCTTATGTTTAACAAAAGCTGGTAGAAGCAATATGGAGAGATGTCATTTCTTTCCATGCCCAAATGTGCCATAGGTTTATGGATGCACTTATTTTTTCCTCACCATAAATGTGTACTGTCATAAATTTCCCTATTTGATAAATTTGACTTGTTTCTTATATTCTTCCCTGCAGGTAAAAGAAGAGGCCCAACAAATGGCTCTAATGTTTGAAACTGTTGGAGCTTTCAAGGTGAAACGCAAAGGTGGAAAAGGAAAGCAAATCTTTGGAAGGTAGGTTCAATCAGCTCAAAGTTAAGCAACTATTTTGTTTGTCTTTAGTGACCCATGTCTGATATGCATCTATATTGACAGTGTTACTGCTCAAGATCTTACTGACATAATTAAGGCCCAGCTACAGAGGTACTCTTTTCCTATATATTCAGGTTTATGATGCTGATATATGTCATTTTTACAAGCATTGAAACACACTGAAAAATTCAAGCACTCCCAAACTATATGTGTCTCCATCAGCCATACCTAACTTGGTTTCATTGCACATGATTCAATAGTTTATGAATCATTATATCACAAACTATTTCTAAATTATTTCAAAACTTTGAAAATATTAGTCATAATTTCAAAAGGATGATGAATGCTTCTTTTTTTGTACTGCACAATGTATTTCACTCAGATCTATTTTTGAAATTTTTTGTGATTATTCCTGAGTCCTGGACTTTTGTTTTTTTTTTTTTTTTTTTTTCCCATTACCACCAGCTTTTCAGCTTTCACCCTATGTCTGCAACCAATTTCCATACTTACCTTGATTATGAGTAACCATCCAGAATTTGCATATGTATAAGGTTACTGATGCAGATGGAACCAATTGATTGACCATATACAGTTGGTTTCATTCTTTGTTTGAGATGAGTATCGTATCGCTGTGTGATAAAACATGGTTTACCAATATAATGCTCTGATTGATTGATGAGAAGACATTATAAAGGAAATGCAAACTTCAACCTTTTGAAACATTAGGATGGAATAAGAGTTTTAGGTTAAATTGGCCCGTTTGGCCAAGAAAATTTGCATTTGGGCATCTTTTGAAACAATTGTTCAAAATAGCCCTATTTTTTTATAGAAAAAATTAAATTTGTGCTAAAGTAATTTTCCAATCATTCTACAATAAATCGGAGGATAAGAGAAAACTACAAATTGAAGTTTAATAGGCTGAATGGTGCTAGTTCTAGGCATTCAAAAGACTCCCAGCATCTATCTTTTTGAACCTGTTCAGTCCACGAGACTTCCAGACAGCTGTTGCTAGAGATCTTTTTGCAGTTATACAATTCAGAGACATCTCACTACCTGGACAATGGACTTCTCGCCTTGTGCTTGCAGGCATCAAATATAGGCACATCTATCTTACAAGGCTAATCTTATATAAATTGCAGTTTAGAAGATGGGTTGATGAGATTTCTTCTGCTAATTATAATTTCTAAAAAATTACAAAAAATAAAAAATTTGAAAAAAAAAAGGGGAAAAAAGAAAAGAAAAGGGTTCTATCTCAATTATTATTCCCCTTTTGTCACCGTTTTCTTGTAGTTGCTTCATTTCTACACCATTCCTTCTATTTTATAGGGATGTGGACAAGCGAATTGTCTCTCTTCCAGAGATTCGGGAAACAGGGGAATACGTTGCAGAATTGAAGCTTCATCCAGAAGTTACTGCTCGAGTGCGGTTGAATGTGTATGCCAATTAAAGATCAGCAGCTTTTGGGACCCTGTTCTGTGTTAAAAATTTGTTCAACCGGCTTGCTTCGTTTAAGGTACAAGCTACATGGGCATCTATCAATCAAATAGTTTCCTAATGAAAACTTTAATCATTCTACAAACTGATAATGGGAGCCTGACCCTGTGGACCCCGTTGTCTGGGGACAGAATTATTGGATATTTGAACCCTATTTGAGTAGAAACTTTGGGCTCACTTGGTTTGAATTTTATGCTGAGATGACCTAAAATGTCAATTTTTCTTGCGGGATAAAAGATGTTTCAAATTTCTCTTGGTCCAAAAAATCCAGCTGCCTAGTTGGTATCTTTGAGTTTTGTTTGGATGACATGGATACAGGCCTCTATGAAGTATGAAAAGAAATATTTCTCACACCATGAGCCTTTTTGTCCAAATGTTTGTCTGTTTCAAATTTGCTCCATGTTCTGTGAATAATGTTGGACCACTCTGCTTATTATTCTCTCTTTATATTTTTATTTTATTTTATTTTGTTTATTTATTTTCATTTTTGTGATTTGTTAAAGAGATGAGTATGCACGCACTCTCACCAACAGCCACACATGCATTATGCTGAAGCAAGAAGAAATGGGGTTTGAGATAAACTTTTTTGTTTTTGCAGGTGGGATGCTGTCAAAGCAAAACAAAATTTGGACATGCTCATTGGAGGGAACAAGATGTATAATTTTTGAAGTGGTAAGACACATAGTATCATATTTGGCCTCTGCTATTGTGCTGTGGTTTTATTGCTAGGAATAGTCATCTCCTGCTTAATGTACCATTGTCTTTAGAATATTCTTTTAGTGCTGCCATATATTGCAAAACCTTTTGGGGAATCCAATTGCTTTCCTCTTTTTTTCTCTTTTCTGCTATGACTGGTTGTCAATCCACCACTAATGAGGATTCTTCTCAAAAGCCATATATCCCTTGAGTGCAAAGCGTGGGGTTATATTCGAATGAACTTGACAAGCATTTAGAAACAAGGCAGAACAAAATAACAATTCTTCTCTCCAAAATACTGAGAACTGGTGCTTGATAGCTATCGAACACAACTCTTCTTGGCTAAATACAAAGCTGAAAGTTTAGATGCCAAACTGAATAGGCTTCTCTTCCGTGCAAACTGCTTTTGTAACTTCGAACTCGATTCCCTCAAGTCCACTGCATTCTTGAGAAATCCAGAGAGATGAGCAGAACCTCCAGATCAAAAGCCAGCTGATTTCTAGCCGGGTATAGAGTACCAATCTTAATGGAAATTTATTGCTGGAGGTTCGAAGTTGATAATGCATGAACCATTGACATAATCAGAGTATTTAGAACTTCAAGAATACAACTGTTTGCTTGTATTAGAGTTGATTTAGTTTTTTTGCTTTTATGTCTCTAGCAGTAGAAATGAAGACGTACTCCACATTGAAGTGTCTGTTTTTGCACTCTATGTAATGCATTCCTAATAAATCTCGAGCAGACCCTAAGAAAGATTTTTTGTTTTTTGCTTTTTGGTGACACCCGTATATGAAACCTTGTTACACACCAAGATCCTGCCTTCATATATTAATGCAGAGTTTAGAAATGGGATCATGATCAGGGGGAGAATCCTATCCTAGATGTATCAAGGTGAAGGTAAGTGGGTACTGTTGAAAGACGACTGGTTGGTGACATCACAGAGCAGCAGTACGCCCATGGTTCCCCCAAGATAAGCCGCAGAAGCAAACAATATCATAAAGAAAGAGATTGAATGATGGTAACCAATTTTTGGCAGTTGCCTCACGGGGTGTCAGTAGCCCAGTTGTACTTGTCCCTAAACTTCCTTGGCCGGATGCATCCAATATTCGGAGTATGATTCACTTCCCATCCACCCCAATTATCTTAATTTTGAAGCAATCCTAGCACAGACATCAATTTTTGAAAGCTGAATGGAATTGTAAAATGAATACCCGACTTCCAAACTAGGGCCAACAAAATTGAATGACTGTTTCAGAGATAATCAAAGGGCAAAAAAAATTGTTCTTGTACCCACTCAATTGTCTGACACAACTGTCACAATCCTCCCAGTATCATCTATCTCGGATGATTATGTGACGAACACTAACCGCCATCTCCAGACTGGGAAGCTTAATTAGATTGTGCCTAGATCAGTAGTATAGTGTGGGCCTTTGAAATACAAAATAGCAGTTTAGCTTAGCCTGAGAAAAGTCCCTATCTTCACTTTTATATCTATTTTGTACAGTGTGCACATAAGAACGGAATTCGTAAAGGTATTTTAGAACCCACCTTTCCCCACAATTATAATTATGTGGGGAATCATTTTACCTGTAAAATACCAACTGTCCACTGTTTCAAAACTTTCATTTTCAGGATTGTTTGTATGACTCTGTTCATACAAATGATTGATAAAAAAATTTATTGAAGATTAAAAAGTAGTTGTGGATGTCATGTAATAGTTGAATGAAATTTATCCATGAATCCCATGACCCAACTTGTTACTGAACTTCCACCGACCTCTTCATCCTGTGTGCTACCATGCCACCATATGCTTAAAGGTGGGCAAACTTAATATTTTTGTCATCAATTTGTAGGTAACCTAAACTATGTGCGACCGACCTGTCAGTACAAAATTCAGAATCATAAAAAGTGAGCATGCTTGCCTTGGTTGCCGGAGTACCCAGTCCTTTTCAAGGGCTCATCAATGGTTTCAAGGGCGCATATTGTTATGGTGGTGGCTGTCAACGGACATATATAAATTATAATAGTTAATCAACCCCAAATCCCAATTGGATTTGGGTCTAATCATGCTGTACCAGACCGGCCTCCAACTCAGAATACTAAATGGGTACAGTGCTCTGGACCTAGAACCAAAGTTTAGAGTAAAGCCAAGTACTAGAATCGAGGAACGTCCTCATTTAACGCGGAAATTGAGAGGAAAATTCCCAGCAAATACGTTTCTTGGTCATTAATTGGCTTAAAGACAGGGCAATTCACAGGAAGGAAACACCGAGAGGCATTTGTCCCTATCTCACTAAACAATGACTCTGCCACTCACAACACAGTAAAGCAACGAGGAGATGATCTTGAGGCTGTGCCTAGCTTGGCCATATCTTCACTCTCCACTCCAAACTCCATACAAGTTATAACCATCTGGCCAGCTGTTGGATTTAATTGGAAAGTACGCCACTTTGAGATATAAAAAATGAGGATATCATGCACCGGAAAAGCGAAAAGTATTTGTTCCATAATTTTCACAAAGTGCCATGAACCAACAGCTGTGATATGGGTACTTGGTTGGTTGTGACAGTTTTTGGGCTTTTATTTTGAACAGCTAAGGGTCCAAATCCTGGTTTGAATAGGAGGCAATAAGGGGACGGAAACACCAAAGCAAGCCCTTCCTTTTTTCCACCTAAGCTACCCATTTCTCTGGTTTAAGTCTCTCCTAGATTAGCTTCATTGAGTGGGCAATGAGAACAAGCTTTATAAAACGAGCAAGTTAACAATACTTTAATGTTTGTTTTCCCTTCTTTTGAGCATGGAATAATAATATATATAGAGAGAATATTGACAAAGTAATTAACCCCCACTACATGTGCCAATGTCAATGACCCACCCTCTCTCTCTCTCTCCCTCTATATGTATTTGGAGATCTCACGCAATGTGCCCACATGCTTCCATTTGCCAACATTCATCAAGACGTGCACATAACAAACTCTACAGAAGCGAGTGTGAGGGAGTTGAAAGCACACAGAAATGAACCAAATTAATGAAAACTGATGGGATTCAATATATATCACTAGAGCTACCATAACAAAAAAAAATGGGGGGTGGGTCCAAAAAGTACCCGGACCTTGTAGCGAACTCTTTGTGGCATGAGACAAGAGTACCTTTCTTGGGCACATCAATGGGGTGGGACTAGACCCCATCTCAATTTGGTTAAGCACATTACTTTGGATGTAAGGGATGGTGCAGTTGGGTAGGCTAAGAGCTGAAAGCGAGATGGACCATTAAAAAAAAAGGGGGAAATATATGTATCCAGGTGGGTGCATATGGGATGGGCAGTTACCAACTCAGCTTGCTATCCATTTATTCTTTGTCATTTAATGGAACAGACACAGGAGAGAGTTTTTAGCTTTATTGTCATCAAAAAACATACAAGAGGGAACCTAATCCACGACTTTTGGTTGTGGTGGTGGTGATGCCAAACCCTAGCCTTGCTCACTCTCTCTCTTGAGTGTTACACATCGCTCTCTCCACTCACAGAGAACAAAAATTAATTTTAAAGGGTAAGGGGGAAAAAAAAAAAAAAGAGGAAAAGATGCCCCATCACTCACTTTTCGTGAATGAAATGCAACCATCAACACTAACCACTTACTTACTCAAGGAATTCAACTTCAACATGTAGATCGTCTTCATGCCAAATTCAAAAAGAATTCAAAGAATTGATAATTATGAATTATGAATTATAATAGTAATCATAATAATAATAATGGATTCAAATAATCATAATAATTCACATTGATCAGGTTCTGATCATCGTTTTCTTCGTTTGCCCTTAGTAATGGCAGTCCACCAAGGCCGGTGCCGAGAAGACAAGGTGTTGTTGGTTGGAGGTGAACTGGAACTTTGAGTCCCGGTGGTGGAGTTCGTCCTCCGGGGCTGGAAGGTTGAGATCCAACGGTAGGACGTTCCTTGGCTCCTTCTTGTGGTGATCGTGGGAATCCATCTTGCCTGCTTCCATACTCATGGTGATTCGAGTGCTTGTGTTACTCCTGTGTCGCCGCATGTGGCCTCCCAAGGCTTGGCCGGAGGAGAATTCTGACCCGCATATCGAACATTCATGGACCTTAGACTTGTTGCTACTGTGTAAAGCTTTGTTGTTACCTATTTGGAGAGAGAGAGGAGGGCTAATCTTATTGAATTGCCCTTCTTCATAGTAGTCATCGTCCCATGAGGCGGTGGCGGCCGGCCCTTTCTTCTCTTCAACCACGGCCTTAGGCTTCTTGTGACTCGCTCTATGCCCACCCAGCGCTTGAAAAGAAGGGAAAGTCCGATTGCATGTCTTGCACTCATAGACGTATAAACCAGCCTTTCCGGCAGTTGTAGTGGCCATCTCCGTGAAACTTGGACTGCTTAACTTTTCCACGGCACCACCCTCTTCAATCTGCCTTGGACCCAGGCCTTGGGCCAAGAGAATTAAGCAATTAGCCATGTCTTCCTCCTCCTCGGTGCTCTCCAAAACCTCACCAGAGGACGTAGGAGAAGAAATCGAAGAATAATCCCCACCTCCAGCTCCACCTCCACCTCCCCCTCCGCCACCACCACTGGATGAGCTCGATGTGACCACCACCCCAAACGGGGACAACGTCCGTTGCCGCTTGGTGCGCTTGCCCTTAACAATCGGCGTATGATCGCTAGAGCCCATGAATTCTTCTGGGCCTTCCATAAGATAAAAATGGAAGAAGAAAAGAGTATCCAAAACAAACAAGGCAGCAAGAAAGCAAAGCGAGAGGGCAATGGAGGAAGCTAGGTGGGAGAGTGGGTGGTGTTATATATAGTGACTGGTAGTAATAGTACTATTATTAATATTAAAGGTCAAAAACGGAAACCGTGAACAGTTATCATGAATTAGTCCGCCACGCCAATCTCTCTCCCCTTCCGTTTCCAACCTTCAAACTATTATTATCAACACCAAGTGTGATTGGGAGTTTGGTTTTACTATACAACGAACAGACCTCTCCCTTAGAGTCAATTTATTAAACACAGAAATCAGAAACTGAAAAAAGTGGCCAAAAATAATAATAATAATTAATAAAAAGACAGCCATATGTACTGAGTCCGTTTCTCACAGTTATTTTCCACCCAGTCACGAATAAAAACAGCCATTAAAGCAACAGGTCTTGCACGTTAAAAGCGTGCTCTCCCCCCGCATTAAAACAAAACCACTCTTAACATCCATTTATAAGACCCAAGAAGACAGTCTCCACACACAAACTATTCAGATTCCGCTGCCTTTGAAGCTAACCCGTTACCTTTTCTTTCTTTTTTTACTTTTCCTTTTCTCATCCAAAGCTCGTGGTACTCGGGGCACACAAGTGCCCAAGTGGGCTAGGGTTACAAGTGGTTAATTTGCATGGGCATTTTGTGAGCATTGAGATTGGAGGGCACCCTCACTCCTCACGCCTCACGGCTCTCGCCTCACGGCTCTCGCTACTGCCCGGCACGTTGGCTCAATTATGGGGGTTTGGTTGCGTTGGGTTGGGTCTTTTTGGGAAAGCCTAAAACCTTGAATCTCATTGTCATTTTCGTATGGGAATTCGATTTCTTGGGTTTTAGTCTATATAAAGGTAGCCCACCGATTCAAGGTGGCTCATAGGTTCCTGACTTTATTCACCACTCTGCTTGTCCCACGGGTTCTTTGAACACCGACTTTTATAAGGTTCTATTTATCAATATTTTTCTACTTCTTATCATTTTCTGAATTCAACTATTTCGAAACCCTTGAACCAACTCGTAAGCTTGGAAGAGTCAATGAAAGTGAAACCAGATATGGTAATTAATGTTAATTTTTATTTGTTAGATGGATTAATGAAAGGTCCTTCACGCCTTATTTAGTGAACAAAATTAACAAAATGTCTACGTTAATTCGCTTGATTAGTGTTCAAACTAGTTCCACTCCCTTGAACTTCCTTGGAATAATGGAATATTTATTTTTCTTTTCATCATTTCAATCCATTTGTACCCTTAGGCTTTGTTTGGAAAGTATGTTCAAAAACAATTTTTTAAAAAATTATTTCTTGTAGAACAAAGTTATGTTTGGGAATTTAAAATCTTCTTACCTTGTTTTCTAGTTTTTAAAATACCTTATTTTTAATCAATTTCTACATTTATATAATTATTTTTTTAAATGGTCATTAGAAAATAATTAAAAACAATTAAAAGATGTCTTTTGAAAACTTCTTGTTTTTTGTTTTTAAGAACAAAAAACCCTTTTCTATTTTTTATTGTCAATATTATTTTTGGTTTTTTTGTTTTGGTAAACAAGAAACTCTTCAAAAACAATTACTAAATAAGACTGTATTATCTGATTTACTTCCCATTACTTATATATTTAAATCCAAGTGATCCATCCATACTCAGCTCAAGATGAAGGTTGAGTGAAACTAAGCGATGGTCAAAAACAAGCGATGTCAAAGAATCAAGTATGACTCGGGAATTGAACCCAAAAAATATTAAGATCAATGACTTAGCTATTGATCGTTAACAAAGTCAAGTTATATGAGATGTACATCATATTCATTGGCACTCGCCCTTAAATTTAACAATCCTAAGGATACACTACTCATTCGAAGACTTTATAGCAATATCTAACTATCTTGCTTTATAGTCATCCCAAGGTTATTTTTGAAGAATGATTTTTTCCGGGAAGCAACACTATTGCATACCTAATTAAAAAAAAAAAAAAAAGGCACACAGAATAATGTCCCGATGCACCTTAACCTAATTCAATAAAAAGTCAATGGCTCAAACAAATACATTAATGTTTTGCATCCTATATTTGGTGAGACATTTTCGGGTTTTTTTAATACCCATTGGCAATCGGTTAATGTACTGTTGACCCACCCATTCATTCTAATGATGCAACACTTGTCCCATGCACCAAAAATCACGCCGGTTGGATGCTCCAATATATGTGATTTTTGTGGTGATTCCCATTAACTCGAGTCCATCTATTATTCATAGGCATTGGACGCATTCATTACACTTAGCCTGATTTGCTCCTTGCTCCATATTATTTATGATGAGAAGGAACAGTGCTGAAGGTGGTGGCATGTGCGAAATATTTGTTAAACAAGTGACCATTAATTAAAATCAGTTGGTCACAGAGTCTGCGAATGAGGATATTCCAAAACTAATTTTATACTTATGGAAACAAGTCTATTTTCTAGGAAACTGGCCTCTAGAAAAGTGACAGATGCTTTGGTGAAGATGAAGCAAACCATGAAAGTGATGGTGGTATGACTTTGTGACAAACTTATTTGGATCTTCGTCTCCCTTGTACGTCTAACGTTAAATCTGCTAGTCCTGTGATTTGAAAAGCTTCATGATGGTATTTTACCCGGAAGCATATCTGAAAATAAGAAGTTTTCTATTTTAAGAATATTTTTTTAAAAATAATTATACAATTATATATATATAGATTTAAATTGAATAAAAATTACAAGGGTTTTTGTTTTTGGGTCAAATACTGGTACCTCTTTTTTAATAGAACTTGTTTGAGACGCAGATGAAGAGGATGTGGGGCCTGCATAGACGGAAACTTTGGTAAATGTACAGTGAAGAGCACTGAGCTTGACACTCACTCCACTTGAGACGTCACCCTGGGAAAGGGGCTTCTAATCCACTTGGGTCCGCACAACATGTTTGTTGCAACTAAGCTCTTCTTCTAACAAACCCTGTTAATTTCTCCTTCCTTCTGGATTCATTCAATCACTCACAAAATTCGTATACAATGTTTATTCTCTCAAGTCAACCCAACCCACTTCTAGAGGTAGATCACTTACCCCTGAAAAAATGATTTTTCTAGTAAAAAAAACACTTGAAATATCTTAATTCTTAACTTTTACAGTTTTGATTTCAGACATTAAACTAAGCAACATAAGAGGCAGAATTTGAAATTGCTTGACAGAGAACACAAGAGCATCTTGAATGCTTTCTTTCTCTTAAAGATACAATCCCAATCGAATTTCCAGTACTCTACTGCATCAATTAATCAGCCTAGAAGGGGATCACACCATGCCTCACACGCACACGTCTTGCTAGGTTGTCCTAATGAACTGAATGAAACTCTAAATAATTGAGAAGAATATTCCCCACTAATTATCTTTGGATTGATAAACATTAGGGTGCACATTGCCATATTCCCAGAAAAGTTCATTCAGTGTACTCTTTCTCTGCAGTTGTGGTTTATTCTTTACTCAAAAGCCTTCCCCATCTTTCAAAATGAAACAAGAGGGGTAATGTGCAAGGCACCCCTTGGGCACTTCCCCTAAATCATCCTTCCTTGAAGCACCCCATATCATCATGTGACTAACACTCCTAACATCTCTCAGTTACAAGCCTAAAATCTAAGTGCCAAAGCTACAATTAACCCGAAAATTTGTCAACAAACACTCATTTCTAAATCCACTTAATACAATATGTAGAATTGACGTGTTTCATGCTGAGCACTCACCCTAACATGGTGAAGAAGAAAAGAAAAAGAAGTGTCATCATTTCTGGGCAGTTTTTTTTTTTTAATGAGAGCAGCTACAAGTGGAGCAGCACACAAGTCAATATCCCAAAGGTTTTGTCCAAATTATCCTAATCTATGGATCCAGTTTTCTTTCTTACCATTATATTAAAAACAGAGGAAGACAGTAATGTGTTGTGACTATAAAAGCACCCAAGACTCAACCCCAAAAACTACTCCCATCAGTGAGTGCGACCCAAAAAAGAGTGTCAACAAAAAAAGGCAAAGCAAAAGAGACAGAAGCTCAGCTGTGCCACAAGGCTTTGTGAGTGTTACTGCTCAGGGTCTTAGAGGGAGATGGAATACTAGTGGCGTTGGTGGCATGGGGTAGTAGTAGTGGTAGTAGTGACGCCTTTAGTAGTAGTGATATGTTGGAGAACCACTTTGGGAGTTGTAACTATTGCCATATACAAGAAAGGTGCCCATCAAACCCCCCCCTCCCCTCCTTTAACGACAATGACTTTATGCCAACACAGCCCCAGATCCCACACTCCCTTCACACCACTCTTTTACTCCTCTCATCTACTTGTACTCTCTCACACTTGCCTCGTGAATTAACTCTCAATCAAAACCATTAACTCAAATACTCTTATCTCATCTCATCTCGTCTCGTCTCGTCTCTCTGCCTGCCATGCCCCTAGCAACTTGCATGTGTGTCAAGTGTGTGCATACGCAGCTTCGATCAAAAACCGACACATCAAGTCTATTTCTAGGCTTTTAATGCATTGTTTTTCATGGGAAACACCCTTCCATGTGAGGTCACAGGAGAACCACGCGGCACATCGTAACACATCTCCATACTTTGGTTTCTCTTATGAGTTCTTCTCAAACACCATTTTCAGGAATAGTGAGGGCTTCTCATTCTACTTTTGCTGGTTTTTGACCCACTTGCTAAAGCCTTAGATGGTGTATTGTTTACCTAATTGGGTTGCTTGCTTAAGCAAGTATGGTTAGTTGGATATTGTAATCAGAATGATGACCTCACCAGCTCCATCAGACCATCCATGTGTTGATGTAGAAACACAGCTTTTTATTATTTTCCTTATTCAGGATCTTGTCAAGAAGAAATCCTATCATTGCTTAAGGCTTCTGCCTAATGCCCATGTTTTAAAGTTGACTAATCTCATTAAAAATTTTGGGTTTACTTAGAACAGAGGAAACTATGATTGGCAGATACAAAACTCAATCGAGTGCCTGTAACACTCATAAGTTTAATCAAGTTTTCTTCACAAACTCAATCTATCATTATCATAATCTATTTCCAGGGCTCCTTTCTTATTTTCATTTTCTCATCTCTTAACCTCTCTGTCCCCCTCCTTTTTTTATTGGCATTGCCTGATTAACTTTAGTGTTTACGTACGTTGGTTAGGTCCACAACCACCAGCAACTCTTTTCATTATTCAACACTTTTTCAGAGGATGGATTTAGAGCATTACAACTAGGAAACCAACCTTAAACCAAGAATGAAAGCCACAGAATACCAGTCGAGCAGCTTGACCTAGGGCAAGTTGGAGTTTTCATATTTGGCTTTTGATTTAACTCAGCTGAGTTACCAAACGAGTCAGATTGATCAGTGCTAAACAAATCAGGCAAGTGGTCTGCTACTCTGACACAAGTATTTTATTTCATGTGAAGTTAGTGGCAATCCAGTTTCAGTTAAGAGGCACTGACCATTCAACAACACACACAGATGGCTTCCTAGAATCCCTAAGGTTTGTGAGGAAAAGTCACGAGCACTGAGGTCACCATCAAACAAGAATACCAATATCATTGAAAGGAGGAGCTGTGACTTGGAGAAGATGAAAGTTAAAATGGGGAAGAAAGTCATGGCTTGCAGCAGTTGAAAAGTTGTTAACGTTGGGATTGCAGTTGAAGACTTGAATATCAGTAAGATAACGTTAGATTAAATTAGAATTATTACTAGTCCCATTGTCATCATCTCCTGCAAAGCAAGTTGCCTAGAGCAGCCCGTTAGCATAACCAGTCAAGGCAGTTAGCCATACATTTTTAATTTTTTTATTCCTTTAAGACCGATGGGTGTTCTAAGCGTTACTCTGAGCAAAGTCAAAATCATGACCGTGGTTTCTTAGCCATGGTCCAAGCTAGTGAGCAACCTGGCCCATGCAAGAGGTTTTAGCACATCCCCTGAAAATTTTCATCCTTTCTTTTTCTCCTCCATCTTAATTTAAGTCGCAGCTTATACTGGACAATTATTATCATTTGTTAAAGCCCCAAAAACAAACATATGAAATGGAAAAAAAATACATAAATTTAAATGTGAAAAAAAGAAACCATGAAGTCGTTTTTTATGCAATGGAATGATATCATATTCACAAGCATATAATGGGTTCATGACCATAAGCTATCAAACACTACATGCTGCCACCATAGCTGAAGTAAGTTGAATGCCTAACTAATACAGAGCACATGAAAGCACAAATCTGGGAAGGCAATTATGAGAGATCATCATTTCCTGAATCCGCCTAGTCTCTAGCACCATTACCCCTGGGCCCCAAAAAAAATTTCTTCATAGGACCAGTACTTTGATCTGAGCATCACACTGTCCAGATCATTCCTGTATGCTCCTGTGGTCCTAGAAACCAGAACTGGAAGATTCTTTTCTATGAAACCAGACAATGTCCCAAGTAATTTTTTGTCTTTCTTTCCCCCTTTTTTATTTTTAATTTTTTCATCTTGATATAGAGAGATAGAGAACCATAAATTCAGACCAGCCACATAATTTGCTGCTATTTGGATTGGAACAATAGCAGAATCAATAGGCATTGCAGTAAGGTAAAAAATGGGCATGAAAATTTTCCAATTATATCATCCAATATGGATAGACCTGGAAAAAGCAGCCTGACCACTGCTCACTCCTCTTATGCTCTACTGGTTGGCAAACAACGAAAGACCCTCCCAAGAGCAACAGGGGACCATCCATACCACTCTACACAGTTTTAGCGAGACCAAAAAACCAACAAAGGGACACATTCCACAATCTATGCAGATAGTACAACATAAAAAAATCCAACTCCAACACATTCAAAAGACAATTATATCTCCACATGCACGAAACATCCACAGAAAAAGCTTTATAGGGTAGACTCCCACATTACCCAACAACATTTAAGAATGTCTGCAATATTACATCTAACAGTTGCTGTGCCACTACATGAGATGCATCCTCAGGCCTGAGCATGAAAATCACATTGAGCTATATGAAAACTGGCATGAGAAGCAGCCTATAGAATAAACCCGAACTGTAATCATATCGGAGTCAGGCCAACAACACCTGCATACAACCACTCAATATGAGAAAGGTACACATACAAGAGATGTTCATCATACTTGCTTTACTTAATTCCTAAATTTTAGTGATGAAGTTCTTTGCTTCCACTTCTAAAAAAGAACAAAGGTCTCGAAGAAATGAACCAAAAGTCAAATGTTGCGTTATGAAGTATCATGCCAAGTGGCAACATACAAAAATATTATCGCAACTAAATGAGATTGAATATTCAAAACAAGATTGGAGCAGAAGAGAAAGAAAGAAATTTCAGTAAATATTTAAAGAACATTTATAGAAGTACAAAAAGGAGTATCACAAAAATTAGCACAATGTGCTGTGCATGTCCAAGATTAAAATGCTGGAGGGAGTGTAACAAACACCATTCTTGCTTGTTTGATTGCATCATTGCATGATTCTAAACATTAAACCAGGATGGAATATTCCAGCAGCAGGCTACATAACCTAAAAAGGTATAGTATGATTTTCCTGAGTCCCACCCCAGGTTTTGAAGTCCATCTTCCTCCCTCTCTCACAAGTGTTTACACCCCTAAAACACTGAAAATCTACCACAATCCAAACTCATGTACATGGAATTACTCCAATTATACAGCCAGGGCTGAGATTTCATCTTAGTGAAGGGAAAATTTCATCCTAGACTGTATCACACAGTTCCAGCTACCTAAATAAACCTTCTCTTGCCTCCCAAAATTAGATCCCATCTTAGGATGGAGGAATGTATAGATTTCCCATGCATCTTCTCATTAGACACATCATTCATGCCCCTATCAATGAAAGTACCAATTTGATCCATTTCATAAATAAAACATGACCAATTAACCAACCATAGCAACACCTTGTTGCAAATTAAAATTTTGTCTTCCTACATTCCTCTTAACTTTTTGTACAATCATGAATGAAGCCCATCGTTTGATATGATACCACATAAGGGGTTGTCTCTCTGAAACAATGTTGAGTATTGCCATTTTATCAATTTCTGTTCCTCTACAACTTGTTATGTTCAACTTCATGTTGCCTTTGTTAATTGATGATGTGGATGGTAACCTGAAGAAACAGTTTATCTACCACTCCTGATGAGTTTCAGAGAAAGATGCGTGGACATGTCAAAAAAATAATCAGCTGCAAGGATTTTGGGTTAACATCTTCCACATTATTCAAGAATCCCCAATATATGTTTTGGGGACCCAAAGTCCCTTTTTTGAAAAACTTTAGAATCCTTTCCTGAAACCACCCAAACAAGATGTTTTCAGAAAAGAAATTCTCAGTTTCTTTTCTATCCAAGGTGTTTTTAGAAAAAGGAATTTCCCATCTCTTTTTTGGCCTAAACCTCTTACTAACACACAGCGCTGGGTATATGTGCTCTATTGAATAAAGTTCTCTCTCCAGGAAAATTTAAGGAAGCTGTAACCTGCTATTTCTAGAGAGAGTTTTTTGATTAGCAATTCATCAGTTCAATTCTAACTAGTGATATCAAATTGAGAGACAAAGCAAGCACAAGGTAATCTTCCTAGCTAGCGGATGATAAGAAAAATGGAAATGATCCCAGAAAGAAAAGGAAGAGTAAAATCCAATGTTTTGCCTACCACATGCCAATCTTCCACCTGCATTGCCAGTGGTAAGGCTAAGTTCATGCCCACCTACAGAGGCAAGACCAAAAGGAAGTTAGATGGAAAAATTAAGCATATAAGAAAGTAAGCAATGGTGTCATTCACACCTCATAAGAATATGTGGTTTTCAAGCATTCAGATGGCAAATTGCTTCCACGATTATGGTTGAAAATTTCAAACTACATTTAACATAATAAATATAGAGTTTTACCCTTCCCAAGGTCATCCTCAAGTTCATGAACCACCAAGGCTCTTCCAATCACTGCATTAGGTCCACTTAATGGTATCTGGGTATACACATTTCATTTGAAATTTGAGTAAATAAAGATTACAAATCAAGAATGAAAAAGTCCTAAATAACTCAGAAACCATGCTAGCACATGGAAAATTAAATTGTCCCAAAAAAAAAAATGGAAATCCGATTTTCCAGAAATACCTGGGTATCCACAATTGTTGCTTCAGCCACCCCTGCATTACAATGAACAACAAAAAATATAGCGCCTCATGCAGAAAAGCTAACAAGAATTTAGCAAAATGAATGAAACATTTTGTACCTTCAGCATTGGCAACTATGTTTCCCAGGTCACCCGCATGACGGACATCATCTTCAGGAGCACCATGTGTCATCCCATTTGGATTGAAATGTGCTCCTATTATTCAAAATTGAAAAGAAAGATATTCAAAATTAGTTTTTAATTTTCATCAATTTCACTAGGAAAATAACCAACAATTAACAGTCAAACTTGAACTACAATCAAATCCAACCTGTTGACATGCACCCATTTGTCGTGTCACCAAACTCATGCTGCAGAAGATAATGAAATTAAACTTTAGAATTCACAAAAGATTCATTCAATCACATCCACAGATATACAAAGCTATGATAATAAAGCACTCACTAGATGGAACCCATGATTCCCTGGAGTAAGCCCGGTAATCCGAACAGAGACAGTCGTTGGGCCTATATGGAGTAAAAAATGCATACCACCATCAGCCTTTCATTTAGTTTCCAGGCAAACGGGAGAATTATGTGTAAAAATACGATTCTGAATTTGTATCCTGCGTCTTTTTGGTTTCCATACAGATATGAGTTACTGCAATTGAGCCGAACACTTGTCTTAAGCTCAATAGACAGATTTCTGATTTCTTAAGTGAGAAATAAAAAAAAAACAGCTCGGACTCAATTCCTTTACAATTCTTTTCTCTTCCTACATTCTCTCAGCAACCAAAAGCACCATCAAAAGCAATTAGGCTTTGATTGGTTGGTGACGCATTGTAGGAAATTGAATAAACACTTGGAACTTCAGAACACCTACTTCAGCCAGAAACTGTTACAAGATTTCAAATTTCCATTTCCTTTCCAACATTTTCTCGGCAACCCAAACACAGCATCGAGAAAATGGAAAGGAATTATTCCCGATTTTCATCTCTTATCCTACATTTTATAGGAAACCAAAAAAATATTAAATTTCATCCAATTGCTCGGACGCAGGAAATGAAGCATAGTCAACCCATTACAAAACTCCTAACTTTTCATTCATTTCCCCACGTGGTCACAGAATCAATCAGAAAATCAAAGAACTAACCATCGTCCTCTTGACTCAAGGTGACGACGCCTTCAACGGAGGAGGTTCCCTTGAGGACAGCGACGGCTTTCTTGGTGACGGCGACCACGGACAGGGGCTTGGGAGCGGTGGCGAGGGGTATGGATTGGCGAGTGAGTTTGAGGGAGAGGCCATGGAATTGTGAATGGAGCTGAGGACTAGGGTTGGGGTTAGGGTTAGGGAAAGAGAGAAAAACACGAGATGGAGCAGTGGAGAGTAGCGTGTGAACAGCCATCGCAGCCAATACAGCCGCAGCTTGCATCCGATTGAGATAATGAGCTTCTGGGTCTCACTCTATCCGTCCGACTAACATTAATATCAATTTTTATTTGGTTTGCTGGGCTTCAAATTTGCTGCAAACTTTAGGGCCCATCTTAATACGGGCCGAGCCTTGATGGAGGTTTAACTATCACGGTCCATTCGGTACCACTAACCATGTCTATTGTCTTGCACAACAACCATGTCCATATTTGAAAATTGATTCAGATAATATTTCTTGTTAAAATTTAATTAAAAATAATAATATTTTATAACTAATCTATTTAATAAATTCTTCATGCATTTCTATATATTTTTTTATTATAGACTAAAAAAAAAATTTGAACTTCTCATCTCATTAAAACCCACTTACCCACCTACATCCTTCAATTGACTTCTTTTTTCTTTTTTTTCCCTTAATGATACTAATATTCACTTTATCCACTTATTTTGATTAATTTATTCAATAAAAAATAGATTTAGATGATGTATCTCCATTTTCTAAAAATAAAATAAAAACATGATAATAGCATGAGTTTTCATTTTAATTTTTTAATAAAAAGTAATTAAGATAATGTTTCTCACTTTACATGAGAAATGTATTGACAACAATTAAAAATAAACAGGGTTAAAATTCAACTTTTATTACAATTTCTCAAAAGGAGCAATATTGATATTACCATATTATAAAAAACTTTCTAATCCTTTAAAAATAGGTGATATATTAATTCATTTTTATTAATATATTTAATTAAAAAAAAACCCTTCAATTGATGTCGTGTGTGTTCATCCGATGTGTGAGTTGACATCTAAATCTTTTTCCATTAACAATTAATAATGCTTTTCAATTCACATCATGTGTTTTCAAATTACAGATATCCATATATTTTTAGTTCATATCAAGTCTTTTCAATTGATAACTATCTAAAATCTTTTTAATTTACCTATCTAAATAAAAATCTTATATTATCCTTTTATCCACTTGTATATAGACCTATGTTATTAACGGTTAGAAAGTTAAAAATCTATTTTATTACTTTCTATGTGGGTGCAACTTAGACAAGTAAACCTAACATAATATTTAGTCGGGTTTGAACAATCATTTTTAACTTTCATGTTGGGGTTTTTCAATCCAAACTTAATTTGGGTTGAACTCAAGTTAAAGTTTAAAAAACTTGAACCAAACTCAAACCCGATTTAATGTTTTATAATATATATTATTCTATATAAATAATATTTTATTTTATTTTTCTATTTTTTTAAATATTAAATTATAGTATATCATATATTTTTTATTTTTTTAGAAAATATATAAATTTATGAGGCTGTTTGAATGACTTTTTAAAACAGACATGTTTATTCTTTTGTTGATATTTTGAAAATTTGTTGTATTTATTATTTAATTTTTGTATAAATATAATAAAAAAAATTAAATATTATAAGTATATTTTAAATTATACAATCCAATCAACCTAAATTTAACTCAATCAACTCAAATCTAACTCGATTAACTAACGTCTAACTCGACCAATGTGAATCTAACTTGAATAACTTGAATTCAACATGAGTTTAGAAAAATAAAGTTGAGGTAGGTTTGGGTTAAGTACCTCATGTTAGAGTTCAAGTTGATTGTTTCTTAATTTGAGTTAAATTTAGGTTAGTCATCAACCCAATCAACCTGATCAAGTTCCAACCTTAGCTTTCTCTTTCTTCTCATAGAATGAATTAATGATTGTAAAATTTTGTTAAAATCCTATTTCCTTGCTTTCTCTTTCTCATTGTCGGAAAATTTTGTTGTAAGCTAGCATCATGAATGGATTGGTGGTCATTTGTTTTGGTGATACTTTTAGCATTGGGAATTGATTGGTGATTATCATTAATTCTTTGGTAAGTTAAAATAAAGGATGGTAGTGAAATAAAATGGCAAGTAATTAGTTAATAAAAATAAAAAATAAAAATAAGTGAGTGAAATAATTGGCATAACTCATAAAGATGACAAAATATTAGGTCTTATTTGATAACTGTTTTGAAAACAATTATAAGAACAATTTTTAAGAATTGTTTTTTAAAATTGTTCTTTAATATTTTGTAAAATCAAGTCTATTCGAAAAACCTACAATATTTTTAACCCGTTTTTAATATTTTTTAAAATAATTTTTATATCTAATATTTTATTTTTAATCATTTCACATATCTATATATTTATTTTTTAAAATAACTTTTAGAAAACAAGTAAGAATATTTCAAAATAACTAAAAGATGTTTTTTAAAAATAGAAAACAGTTTTGATTGTCAAACATGTTTTAAGAAATTGTCTTAGAAAATGGTTATCAAATAAAAACTTAATAATTTTTTTTTACTTCGAATATAGTTAGTATAACTCGTAAGTTATAAGATCACAAGAATAGCATTTTATTTATTTATTTATTTATTTTTTGTGGGGGTAGGAATATTTTGATATCATGCGTGTTGCCCAAATATACCATGCCTAAAGAAGAAAACATTCTGAAACCAGAATTGGAAGGCATTCTCTATTAGTTTAATTATGAAGATGAAGAAAAGTTAGAAAAAATTAGTGGAAATATGGGAATATGCATATGACCGTGATGTAGAGCATAATTAAATTACTGAAAGAAAGGCTACTGCCGGCCTCTGCGGCAACACTGAGCTCTCTTTCTCGCTGTGTGTTCCATGGAAGTCCAAGCCAAGTAAAGCAGTTGGTCGATTCAGGACTCGTCTCCGCATTCATGGATTCAGGCAACCCCTCACCGGTGCGAGTCCTAAGTCGCCCACCATCATCCCCTACACCCACCACCTCATCTCCCTCTCCAATCCCCTCCGCGCCGCCGCCCGACCCGCCTCCGTCCTCGTCGCTGCAGCCACGCCCTTCTGAGAACGTCGTTGTTGTGGGCTTCATTGGGCGCAGACCCGACGACGTATCCCACCTCATGAATCGGATCCTTGACCTGAATGCGTTCGGGTCGGGCAATCTGGAGAAGGGTTTGTGTATCGAGAAAGAGGAAGTGAAAGGGTGGTTCGAGAGTAGGAGAATTAGCTATTACCACGATGAGGAAAAGGGGATTTTGTTTTTGCAGTATTGTTCCACTGGGTGTCCGGCGATGGAAGGGTTTTTGCAGACGGATTGGGGTTTCGATTCGGCTTTGGAGGAACGCGAGTTTGGGGACCTTCAAGGAATGCTCTTCATGTTCGCTGTGAGTTGTAGCTTTTCATTTGATTGTTGTCTTTTTTTTCTTTTATGTGGGATATGTTTATTGTGTTTAATGTCGTATCTGGATATGCAATTTGGTGTTGTGATATAGATTGAATTGAGCGCAGATGGGTTGTTGATTGCCATCCTAGATTACCGTTATGTTTTATTTGGTTGCTGAGAAATCAGGGAAAAGAAAAGAAAAAGGGAAATTGGAACTAATCTATCCATCGTTTAGATCAGGGAAATTTTTAATAACTAAATAAAAACCCAAACAGTTATTTGTTTAGATAGGTCCAGGAGTTTGCATTCATAGGGATAGCACAAATTTCCATTCCTTTTTATGTTATCCCTTGTTCTTGGTGGCCAAATGGAGGATATTTAAGAAAAGAAAATGACACTCATTTGAATGTGAATACTGAGGACTCTTACACTTTCCCCACAACACCAAATCCATTAATTTATGGGCGTTTTGGAAAAATGAAGTGTTTAACATAAGCTAGAAATTAAGAAGTCAATCAGGTTATCTAAATGCTCAAGTTTGTTTATTAGGCAATAACCTCTTTTTGATGCATCTGACTAGGCCACAAACGCATGCATTGTATGGTAACATCAAATTTGTGAAGTTATAGGCAGTCATCTAGAGTTGCTGGTACAAAGTGTAAATATTCTTGAACCTGTATATCATAAATTATCTATAGTTGTTTTATTATTAATACTACTTACCTTTCATTAAAATATCATGTCAAAAGAGGGAAAATAACTTCATATGAAATTAACTTATCAATGGGACAAGGAGTACATTGGTATACAGGGGCCAGTGCAACAGCATGAGACCCTAAAGCAAAGCATTTTAGTTCATTGATTTTTGCTGCAGTCCAAAGTCTTCATAGTCTTGAATGAAAATTCTGTTACTTGATGAGATTTAGTAAATAACTGAACTAGCAATGCAGGTTTGCCATGTAATCATATATATTCAGGAGGGTTCGCGCTTTGATACCCAAGTTTTGAAAAAATTTCGAGTGTTACAAGCTGCTAAGCACAGTTTGGCTCCATTTGTGAGATCCCGAACTACACCAACATCAACATCTACATCTAGACCTCCATCGTCACGACCGTCTTTATCAGCCACCTCCTCTAATAATCCTTCTCCAGGCAGAGGTGGTGGCAGTTCAAATCGTAACACTTCGTCTATTTCTCTCATGTCAGGTTTAGGTTCTTATGCATCTTTGTTTCCAGGACAGTGTAATCCAGTCACCCTGTTTGTTTTTCTGGATGATTTTTCAGATGTGCTTAATCCCACTTCTAATGTAGATGAGTCAACAGATAACTCATTTAACCAATCTTCTAGTTTGAGCAATTTAGCTAGGCCAAGCCTGCCCACAAAAGGTTCTGGTTCAGTTGTTGTGCTAGCTCGCCCTGGAAGTAAATCGGAAGGCGGTTTCAGGAAGAAACTGCAGTCATCTCTTGAAGCACAGATTCGTTTTTTGATTAAAAAATGCCGAACACTCACAGGATCTGAAACTCATTCTGCGTCAAGGGGTGGGGGCGTTTCAAGTTCAGCACCTTTATTTTCACTTGATGCATCAAGGGCTGTTTCACTGTTAGACAGATCTACCAACCAGAAAGGTGAATCTCTTGAATTTGCTACTGCCCTTGTGGAAGACGTTTTGAATGGAAAGGCGACCTCAGATTCTCTTTTGCTCGAAAGCCATAGTCAAAATGCAAACAAAGAGGACATTCTATCTGTAAAAGAGTTCATTTACAGGCAGTCTGATATCTTAAGAGGGAGAGGGGGGTTAGTCACTAACACCAACAGTGGCTCAGCTGCTGGTGTTGGTATGGTGGCTGTTGCTGCAGCTGCTGCTGCTGCCTCAGCTGCTTCGGGAAAGACATTTACTACTCCTGAACTTCCAAGTTTGGAGATCTGGTTATCTTCTAGCCAACTTATTCTACAAGGAGTTCTCTCAGCAAAACGTGGATGCATAGATGAAATTGAAATGACTAAAAGAAAACCCCGTCAACGTAACAATGTGCCACCACAGATTGAAGGGATAACTACAAAAGGTGCAGATCCTCTTGACATTGCAGTATCTTGGCTGGAAAGTGGTAAAGAACTAAACGTGAAGTTTTCAACTTTGTGGTGTGAAAGAGCCTTGCCGGCTGCTAAGGAGGTTTACTTGAAAGACTTGCCAGCTCTTTATCCAACTTCACTGCATGAAGCCCACTTAGAGAAGACTTTACATGCCTTCCGCTCAATGGTTAAGGGACCTGCAGTGCAACTCTTCACAAAAAAGCTGGAGGATGAATGCACATCTATCTGGAGATCTGGGAGGCAACTATGCGATGCTGTTAGTTTGACAGGAAAACCCTGTATGCACCAGAGACATGATATTGAAACCGGTGGCTCACTTTTAGGGACAGCAGTCAAGCCACATTCTAGTGGATTTGTTTTCCTTCATGCTTGTGCTTGTGGCCGTTCACGGAAGCTGCGTGCTGACCCTTTTGATTTTGAAACAGCCAATATTACTTCCAATTGTTTTCCAGACTGTGACAGGTTTCTTCCTGCACTCCAATTACCAAAAATGATCGATGCAGGACCAATTCAACCCCTATCATGGAATTTGATTCGAGTTGGTGGGACAAAGTACTATGAACCTTCTAAAGGCTTACTTCAGAGTGGGTTCCATGCCACTCAAAAGTTTCTTTTGAAATGGATAATTTTTTTAGAGAAACATAGAATCCAAAATGGTTCTCCAGTAAGTGCTGTGCAACAGGGTTCTCTAATCAGGTCAAGTATAGACCCCAATGTTGACTTGATTGCCAATGTAGAGATAAAGAAAGCTGGTGCTTTTCAATTGTACCAACGAGACACACACAATACAGTTGAAAATGAAAGAAAACCTTTGGAGAATATTAAGTCTGATGATAAAAAAATCAGCTTTGGTAGAGGTCTTCCCAATTTTACAATGAGAAAACCTTTTTCTGAGGTTGTTGCTGGATCAGCAACAGTTGATTCAGGATTTCCTCCTCTTCAGCAGATGAAACAGCCTTCATTAGGTTCAGAAAAGGGTATCAAGCAAAGTAGTGCTAGGGATAGGAGTGCTGAACAGGTTCATGAAACTGCTGATTTTCAAGGCTCTCAAAAATTGGAAGAATATTCTTCTGTTCTGGAAACCTTAAATGGGAGCAATGCTAATGGCTACACAGGTAGTGACCCATTTTTACAAATAGGTAGTAATTTAATTCCAGTGACCGTAAATGGTGGTGGAAATATCAAATTAAACACTTCTTTGAAGCATGTAGCAGTGTATGTTGGATTTGAGCATGAATGCCCCCATGGACATCGTTTTATACTCACACCACAGCATCTAAATGAACTTGGATCCTCACATTCATTCCCTGAAGATTTCCATTTGTCTGCATCTATGGAAAATTTGGATCACAAAGTGGCAGATCCTCCAAAATTGGGAAAGAATGGTGGACATGGCAAAGGTCATCGACACTCAAATGGGATGGCTGCTACTGCTACAAATAAGCTGAGAAATTTTGATAAGTCAAAAGAGACATTGGCTAATGGCAGTCAGCACTTAGATGCTCTGGTGCAGTTCTCAGGACTAGGAAGGGAACAGAACCAGACATCAATTGGCTCGTCAACACTCCCTAATTCTGTAAAAGATCTTGGAGAAAGCGTGCAGTCTGTTAACCTTGATGATGGTGGAGGTGCTTTCTCCCTTTTGAATAGAAATTTACCAATATACATGAACTGCCCACACTGCAAGTTCTCCAAGAATAAGAAGGATCTGTCAAATGTTAAGTTTGCGGGCACAATATCACAGCTTCAAAGGATTTTTCTGGTATGACATCTCATTCATAAGCCTTTTTACTACATTGCCTTCAGATTTTCTCGCAACTAATCAGACATACTTTTAATTCATGATATTTTATTTTATTTTACTTTGTGGGGGGTGGGGGAAGATCAGAAGAGCCTGTTAACTCAACAAATATGCATGTTGGCAATTTTTCCAAAACATCTATGAATGTTAGATCCTCATATTTTTGTAGGCTAAATAGCAGTACATCCTGGGTTAAATAGGAAAGTTTAGCCTCTTTGGTACACGTTCAGAAATTTAAAGTAGCATAGAATCCTTGCTTTATACTTCTAATGTTCACCAGTGAAAAAGAAAATCAGTTATCTAGTGAAGAAAGAAAGTTTTTGAGACCTTTGCAATTTAGTTTGTCAGCAACAGGTTGTGCAATAGCAAAGGTAGTAGTAGGTTTAGTGCTTTCTCTAATGGTTGGTAAATGGTGAAAGGAAAATTGTTCAGCAATGGTGGAAATCAACAGCAAGCTGTTCTTTAGACTGATCTTTCCTTAGAAGCACTACACTAGAGACTGCAACTGCACAACTGGGGCCTCATTCCTCCATGCTAGCACATTCATTGGCTTTCATTGTACATGGCCAAACCATCCTGGATTACTCTCCCTCATCTTATCCTCTATTTATGCTACCTTTAACTTATACATGATTTTTTTTTCTATTTGATCTTTTCCTGTGTTGCTACTCATCCATCATAAAATCCTTGTTCAAATTGTTCATCTCCAAATGTGTTGTTTGTTAGCTGCCTAACTTTATGCATCCATATTGATTCTTTGGCCATCTTCTAGAATGTTTTCCTTTAACTTGATTTGTATTCTACACTTACAGAAAAACACAAAGGCAGTTGTCCACTTCAGCTATCTCACTTTAGTTCTATAAATGACATCCCCATTATTATCTCCTTATGAATAATTGATCCAGTTGAGCACGAGCAGCCACTTTGAGATATCTCTATTACGAGAGGGTGCTGGATTGTCTTAGTCCTTCTGAATCTAAAACACTTTTACTCTAGAGTATTTCTTCATAGTAAATTATGTCTTCATATTTCACTTGGTATGAATTCTATTATCACGGAAATTTTAGGTATCTTATGTGAGAAAGAATTTTTCAAGAATGTAAGTTTGCTATTCATATCTTTCACAAATAAATTAAGTTTGCAATTTTATTGAGAATGTTTTTTATTTTAAATGGAGTTTGGGCAGTTCACTTGATATTTTATGTTTTATTGGTTCAAATTTATGATGTGACATTGAAATGGGAATAATGTAAAACTTAAGAGTTGGAACTATGCTTTTTGATAATTTAATGTGAGGATTGTTTAAATTGTAAAAGTGCCTCTGTTAATTCCTTTTTTTGGATATTAGAATATGGTACATTTTACTGATATGAAGATGTATTTTGAAGTTAAAGTTCTTTTATGCGTTTAACCACTCTGCAACTTATTCATGGATACTTCTGTGTAGGTCACACCTCCGTTTCCAGTAATCTTAGCAACATGCCCGGTTGTACAGTTTGAGGTATTTCTTAGTTCCTTACTTGAATACGCATGCATAAACTTTGGTTTCTTTCAACCAAACACATAATATCATATTTATTTTCAACTATGTATAACTTCAAGTAGTTCTTCAGTGTTTGTAAGAGTTTTGACTTCTGAAGATTGATGACTTGGGATCGTTCTTTCTGTGTTATTTTTTGTGCTTTCCTGGGCAGCATTTACTAGAATTTTCCTGGCAGTCTTGACTAAGAATTCATGTCTTCTCATAATACTAATCGTATGACTATCTTGCTGCACTTAACTAGAAACATAGAATCAATTACTAGGTTAGCTGACAGGTTTGGGTGGCTAGAATCACTGAATTGGATTTTGAGTTGTGAAAGGAGACACTTTGCTCGAATATAGTAATTATGGGTCTGAAACATGCATTACAGCATTTGTCCATTGTTGCTGTGTAAATGATATGACTAGATCTCTTACTGTTTGTGCACATATTGTGTTATAATTCACTATAATTGGTTAGGTTTCTGCTGGAAGGTCCAAGTTTATCCTCCCTTATTTTAAAAGCAAACTTTTATTTGTAGGCATCTTGCCTGCCTCCATCCATTCCAGACCGTGAGAAACGATTGCAGTTCAGCCTTGGATGTCGTGTGATCCTACCACCAGAGAGTTTCCTTACACTTAGACTCCCATTTGTCTATGGTGTACAACTGGAGGATAGAAGTTTGCTTCCTCTTAACCCTTTTGATCATCAGCCCGAACTAACTGCCTGGATTACCAAGGGCACAACATTGCAGATCATGTCCAAGGGAAGCAATCTGGATGAGCAGTTTGGAACGTAATACAAGATTACTGTGACCTAAAAATTTGGTCCTTCCATGCTGAGTTTGCAGAAGCAGATTTGTATCAGCAGCTCCATCATGCATCAGGTGAGCTTTAACTGCTTACAACAATGCTTTCAGTACTGACTATTATCATCTTTCTTAATGTTTCATCTATGTTAATGTCTATTATAGTTAATTTTACCCAACTTCACTTGTATATTTACCTGTTGTTTTTCCTCATCTTTCTCTTTTTTGAACTTCTTCCCTGTTGTGCAATCCTGGGCGGTAGGATCTTGGCTGGGTTATTCTATTTCAGCCATTTTTATTTGTTAGAACATCAAGTGCAACCTTAGCGGCATGTGCAAATATGGAAGTTGAGTTAAGATTGGGGGGCTACATGTATACCTTATAGCAAGCAACATTGTCATCTTGGATAGGGGGATTAAATGTTATTTTCCACATTATCATGACTGTATGTTGATATTAGATGTCCTTTATGAGTTCCGTGTGAGTGTAGTTTTCTAAATAATATGAAGGTTAAATGTCGTTATAAACCTTAAAGCCACTACGATTTGAGGAGTCAACTTTCAAGAAATTCAGAAATCAAGTGTGATTGAGAAAGTGTGTCAAGGTGGGTGAATTGAAAGATTGATCAGCCAATGCTAAAAACATTTTTACTTTTGCAGCTATGATCCATATATTATCTAACAATGGATCAAATGAGGGTAGCCCAATGAAATGGAATTAGTCACTGAAGCTCAAAACCATGGTAATTCCAGCCACAAAACTTGGACATTTTGAGCATGAACATATATATAATATGATATGATAAAAGCACAAGAAGTGGATTATACATACATTTTATTTACATCTTTTGCTGTGCAGCTGTTTTGCTGTTCCTTTCTGGAGTCCATCTGCATTCTCTTTTTGATCAGTTTGTGCAAATTTGGGAAGGATTTCTCATCCTTATTTGTACCATCAATTCACATCAATGAATTTGTTTCTTTCTGATATAAAAAAACAAGAAGAAAAAAAATACTACCAATGAGATATTTTTAGTTGATTTTTTCTTCAAGTTACTGACATATAGAGATGAGGACGCCACTTAGACAAGAACATTGTTGAACTTATTGGTTGGTGAAAGAGTGGCTTTTCTTTGGCATTGCTTGGGTGATGCCCTGGTCTTCAAAAGTTTTTCCCTTGATATGGTGGGCTCAAGCTGGAATTGGAAGTGCTTCTAGGTTGGTTGTTTAGAAAAGATTCCCATTTTTTTCTGGTGTACATGGCCAGAAAGAAATAGGAAAAGTCGTAGGATGTAAAATCTTGACCACAAATTTATAGATGGTTTTGAGGAAGCTTTACATGTTCTTTGGAGAATACCTAGACCAAATCCTCCTTTCTTGCTTTCTTAGATTCTTCTTCTTTTCTCTATTTGGTAGCAAATGTAATTCAACTCATGGCACAGCTGTGCTCCGTGTCCTACCACATAAGTCATTCTACATGATTCCATGAAATTCTCTTGAGAAATTACACAATCGTACGCTTTGGACTGTCGAATACTAAGTCCACTATTAGCTAAGTAATCAGCAGCCTGTTTAGCCTCCCTAAGCACACGACTTATACTAATCCCCATTCTGACTTTTCAAGCAATTTTCTACAATCTTCAATAATATTTGCTTTTGCATGTGGATGTCCATAAATGTTCTTTGATCCTTGGATGACAGTTTGCTAATATTTTCTTTTGCACGTGGATATCCATGAATGTTCTTTGATCCTTGAATAACAATTCTGCATCTTGTAGTTTTCTGCTTTCTGTTTGTACTCCTTGCATGTACTTAGTTTGGTCTCTTGGGTCCTCTTTGGTTTTGAGTAGGATTAGAATTAAAACTCTTTTTAAGATAAACTTATGTTTGAATTCTCCTCCCCCCCCCCCCCACCTCTTACCTTTCTCCTCATTTATTGTTCCTTTGCACATGGTATCTGTGCTACTCTGTGCATGAAAATAATCCGTAGTCAAAGGTCATATTTATTTATGATGTCTAAGCTGAAGTTGATCTTTTCTCTTTATGGAGGATGTGTATGCAGGATAAATGTTTCATGGATCAACATGATGGTGCATTTGGTACGAGTCACCACCAGAAGATGAAAAAGGGCAAATATGAGAATGTTCAGTTGTCACCAGGTATCATTTATTTCTGACTTAATCACAACAAGGGTTGGGATGTATTCTGTTTACCTATTAGACATGGATCTCATTGGGGCTGCCTGTAATGCAGGTATGATTTTGACCTCTAGATGGCTGGTGTATGGGTTAGACGGTATTTCCTATCTTTGCGGTATGCTATCTGTGTCTTTGTGTGCTCTCTTTCACTTTCTATTTGATTAGACTTGAATGAATGCATGTAAATATTAAAAGTGGTGCTCTGGGATGTGGCAGAATTTGTTGTTTATAAATTATGTTGGAAGTTTAGTTGGATCAATGATGCTAGTGACTTGTATTGATGGTCAGAACTTGAGGATGTGAATCCGTATCATCTGATAAAGTGTTCTCTATTTACCTTTTGGCACAAAAACTAACTTGGTTTGGTGTTTAAATTTGGGGTCTCAAGTTTCCCCCAACAAGTCTTTAGGGCTGTGAATTTGATAGGAATTCAATAATCATGAAAAAGGCTAACATTTTTAAGTACTGGATTGAAATATTACTATTGTTTATTATTTGAATAGTCAATGAATCTAAGAAAATATATGTAATTAAAGAGAAATTCTTTACACTAGATAATTTTTGGTAATTTCAAGACAACCCATATGCATTGATGAAAAGGAATATGTCATCACCATAAAAAATGACAATTGTTTACAGAAATCGGCGGTTTAAGTATCAACTGAATATCCGTGCTAAGTAAGTTCTTTTAATTAAGTATTCTAACTAAGTTCTTTTAATTAAATATTTTAAAAAATTTAATAGAATTAAATGATCAGTACCTCAATCAAACAAAGAAGTCATAGTAAATCTGCATCCTGATAATAGTCCATGTGTCTTTGTGATAGTGTTTTTTGTGGTCTAAGGCATGTCTGTGTTCAGGGATGAATGGCTGGTGGGAGGGGAAAATCTATCACTGCCTTATTTGTGGTATGAAATACAAGTTCCACATACGCCACAATCACATTGGCTAGATGAATTCCTTGTTTGCTCTCCTATGTTCAACTGCAAACCAACTTTAAGGGTTTCCCTTTCATTTTCATCACATAATGAGGGGAAACAATTGACAGGGAAGGGGGTGCCCCTAATCCACTGCAGTGTAAAATGCTGGGAAACCTGTAAAAGTCGCACCATGAACAATGAGATGATTATTCATTGAAATATTTGTAAATTTAGTTCCACCTGAAGTATACATCTGCCAAGATATGTATGATTATGAATATCATCTGATTTCTTCTTTTTCTTATTTTCATCCTCATGGTTTCTGTAACAGTTTTCATCTCCATGCATTGTTGCTTATGATGCCCCATGTGCACCTGTACATACCGGATGCAATTATTCTATTTTGCTCAATATGAATGAAGTTGTGAAGTTGTGGTGCAAACCACACAGATCCTGGAGCATGCTTGCAGAGACATGATGGAAAGTGCTACAAGTTAAGAGAGATGTAATTTTGTAGGGCTACAGCTAATTCTTTCACGATTCAGCTGATGTTGTCACCTTCTTCCATTAATACTTGTTTCAGAATTGATGTAAACTAAAATTACAATAAGAAAATGATATAATTTTTGTTTATCTGTATATATGCAATGTTAACTATACTGTGCTCTTGTACTCTGTACTCCTCAACTGTGTTGCAGTGGTGTCTATTTGATCTGGTTATCCAAGATGGAATTGCACTATTGTTTCAGGGCTGTGGTTGTCGTTTGTGTTGAGGAGGAAGATCATAGAGGAACTTCCCTCACAACAGGTGGCCTATTTTCCAGCTTAGGCATGTGCCCGCCCAGTGAGTTCACTTTTCTCCCTGAATTATTTCCTAGTTTTCAAGTTCTCTTTAGGTGGGTCTATTTTCTATTCTGCAATTTGCTTGTCCACTCCATTTTTTCTTCTCTGCCATCATGCGTTTTTTGGCTCCATCCTGGTTTAGGCATAGCACATTGTGGTGGCTAGGATGTGCTTGTTGTCTGTCCTAGTTACTGCTAAACTGCCATTAGTGGAGCTTCATGAGTTTACCTTGACAAGGTTTACACTCAAGTTTATATTCAGGAGCCTTAATTTCATCACTTAAATTGTAAGTAGACTGTAGTCTGTACAGAAACCTTAAACAAGAGCACATGATGTATCATCAACACTGGAACCATCCCTCGTAAGATCTTTCCCTGGATGAATTGTTTTCAAAAGTTTTGAATGTTGTTGGTCTGCAGATTCATGTCTAATGTCCATTTATTTTAGCCTCATACTGCCGTGTTTGGACCCCAGTCTAAGGATAGATATGGATCTGAAACATTACTTATTTATTTATTTTTTATCACATCAGCCCATTCTGTGACGCCAACTACTGAATGATTTATGCTGTACTACACAACCTACCAGTCAAACCCCTTTTAAAGTCCTTAATTTAATAAGTTGGTTTGGCATAGTTTTGAATGGCATGCGATTTGACAGCCAACTCGTCAATGTATTTTTTCTTTGGTACCCAAAAACTACATTTTGGGTATGGGTGCCTCGTCAAAATTCTCTTACACCTAGCCCTCTAACATTTTTTACAATTTAGTCCCATTTCCTTATATATATCCTTTTACTCATCACTGGAATGCTGAGAATCAAAGCTGGGTAGTTTGGGTATAGACCTGGCAGAAATCAGAGAGCTGCAGAGTTCTCATGTGTGTATTTATGGTGGTTCTCGATAATCCATGGCCGGTCCTGAGGATGGGCCTGTACTCCTTTGTCTGGTTACACTCATGCAAAACCCTGCTGGTGGGTTAATAAATGTACAAATCCATGTGAATCAGCACTTGTAAGCCCTTACTATTTTCCTTTTTTTCCTTTGGCCTTCCACACCCACTACGGATTATTTGGTTGCTGGGGCTTGAGAGAATTGGCTATGGCTATAATGTGAGACATATCCACATACCACATGGGTTTTGGGTTGAATGGTGAGGCCCACAGATGAGGCTTTGATTTCAACTTCTCACCCCCACCAGCTGTCATCCATTAAACCGTTCAGTATTGAGTTGTAGTCAAGGGAAAGAAGATCAGTCGGACGTCCTTATCCTCTCCAACATCCCCATGAACTTTCGCTGCCAAAAATTAATTTTTTTACCAAATTATTTTAATTTCGAGTCCATAAATATTTTACTGGGGTAAAGTGTAATTTTCATTTTTCTTAACTTTTTATTTACGTTTTTCCTTTCTAATTTATTTTCTTCATACTTTCCCACAACCAAATTTAATCAATAAAAATAGATTTTAGAGCAAAAGATTAAAATAATTGTGAAAAAATCTCATATAATATAAATAATTCATAATAAATAAAAATAATAAATTATCTAATTTTTTATTATTAATCTTGTTATCATAACTATAACTTTTTAATGAAAAATAGTTCTTACAGATCAATTAAGTATAATTTATTTAGAATTCTAATTTTATTTTTTTAAATAACCAAGAATAAAAGATTTTATTTTAAAATAAATTAAATTTCGATATGAATTAATTAAAAATAAATTTTGATTAAATATAGATCCTATAAATGAATTTAAATAGAGTTTCATTTTTAGAATTTTAATTTTATCATGAAGAAACTGATAATAAACATTTTGATTTAAAAGAAAATAAACTTTAGAATAAAATGATCTAATAATAAAATCTTTATTTTTATGAGAAAATAAAATATGAATTAAAAATATTATGTTTTTTAAGTGATTAGTCAATTTTTTTTATTATGATTTAAAATTTAAATTAAATTATTATTAAGTTATTAACTTAAAATTTATTACTTTTTACTTTAGGTGTTGATTTTTTTTTTTTACTTTACCCTGGCAGCTTCCGGCGTCCACACCTTTCCTTCAAAATTTTCCCCCCTTTTTTAATTGGTATAACCCCTGTTACAAGCCAAATACAGTAGGAAGGACTCCATTACTAATTGCCTTAGTGGATGGATAGAACTGACAAGGCAGTGGGCAAATTCACTCATGTCATGTGATGGTCCCACCATCCATTGTCCGGCTGTCAGCAATCAGAGAGCCAGCCTGGTTCAATTAGCTCATGGTTATGTTTGGCTGCACAAAATACTAAAGAAAAAAAAATTTTCATTTGATGAAAAAAATTTAAAAAAAAAATCAAATATAATTAAAATTAATTAAAATTTTATATATTTTTAAATTATTTAATTTTTATATTAATGAGTTAAAATAAATAAAATGAATTTAAAGTAACAAAAAAAATTATTTATTAATTTTTAATCTATTTTCTTATTTTTCTTCATCTTTTTTTTTTTTTTGTATTTTCTTTTTCTTTTATTTTTTTTCAAATTTGATGGAACAAACATAGCTTAAGACTAAGGAGATTATACCACCATGTGATATATCATATACCCCGTACCCTCACATTTGATGCCAATCAAACGCTTTCTATTTGCGGGTGGCATTACCTTGATTTTAGTCCCCACAAATTGTAACTCTCTGCTTATTCTAATACTGACATTTATGAGTTTGATAGCAACATACGATTTATTAGAGAACCTTTATAAATCAAAATATCTTCGATTTCAAAATTTTGTAAATTGACCCTATTAAACCTCCCTTTTTGTTTTTTGCTTTTTCCACATTTAACAATTTTTAGATATTTTTACACTTATTTATTTAATTTAATTTTTAAAAAATTGATTTGAAAATAAAACTTAATATAAAAATAAGATAAACATCTAGGATATCCCATATCAGACGTCTCACACTATATAAATATGAATTTTCTCTTAACCTTGTAAAAGTATTGAAAGCCTTTTGAATTCAAAATAAACAATAACTACATGATTGAGTATGAATCATTATAAACAATATCAGAACTTATCCTTGGTCTGGTGTGGGAGTTTATTTGATTTTATAAAAAGTGTTTATATATTTGACTTGAAAGTGAAACTTAATATAAAAATAAGATAAACCTTTAGGATATCCCACGTCAAGCGTCTAACACTATGTAAATATAAAAATTTTTTCTTAATCTTGTAGACGCGTTTTAAAATATTAAGAGTTTTTTTGAGTTTGAAATAAATAATATCTACATGATTTAATACAAATTATTATAAACAATATCAGAATTTTTTTCAACTTAACGTGGAAGTTAATTTAACCCAATGAAGAATGTTTATTTATTTGATTTTATAATTTCATAGGATATAATATTTTAATGTTTATAATATCTCACGTCAAATATGAAAGAGAGTTTTTAATATTATATAAATATGAGTTTTTTTCAAATTTTATATAGACATGTTTTATTATTTCAAAATTTAAATTTTGTTAAATTAATTTTAAATTATATAAAAATAAAATATTTTATTTTTATATAAAAATATTTAGGTAGGTAAGGTTAAACAAAAAATGAGAAATAAAATTAAGAAGAGGAAAGCCAAAGAAATGTCACGTGGATGTGACAAGATATGTCTCCGAATAATATCTCTTTTGAAAAAGTAGCTTTGTACTCATTCACAACAACAACTTGTATCTCATTTCATCGTAGCCACAATCGGAAAGCTGCAGCCTGCAGATGAGCCAATGTTTGAGGATATAACATTTCAAAATACAAGTAAAAAAAAAAACATTCATTGTGAACTTACTACCCAACACATAAATTCATAGAACAATGTAATTTATTTTTCTTAATTTTCCATAACTATATGGCATGCCATTGGTGCATTAATAATTGTACAATGACTATTTACTTTTTGGTTTTGTCCTTTTTTTTTTTTCTTTTTTCAAAATATTTATCACGCCCAAGATTCTGAGTCAAGGACATGATGACAAAATATTTTTTAAAAAATAATTTATTTTCCTTTACGCTTGACCACAAAAATGTCATTGTTGTCTTCCATTTGATAAATGTGCGTTCCAGTTTCGCTTTTGTCTTATCTTCTTATAAATTAATTGCAAGTTATGTCACAGATATTTCACTAATTTGAATTACTCATCATAAATGGTAACATTCCTTATAATTATAATAATGCCTGCAATTTTTTTTTTTAAGAAGAAGAAGATTCTATAAAAAGGAGGAAAGAATAGAATTCCAGTAGAGTAGCTGAAAATTAATTACAAATCCAAATCAGGACAAAACTCATAACTAGATGACGCGGCTCCTCTACCTCACATACACGTGTCAATCCTCTATTATTTTGGAGGCTGAAATCTTAGCTGTATGGACGGGCTCCTTTGGTCCCCGCCTTTCCACCTCTTTCATAAAAGTTGTACAAATTTCCACATTTTTATTTAGTAAGTTACCGGGAACCGGCTGTAGTAGGTTGCACATACCCTTCCAATTTCCATTATAAAGGGTGAAGCACACAGAGAGTTCGTTTGTGAAGGAGTCAGAGGGTGAGGCTCTCCATTTTTTTCATCCTATCTCTTCAGCTTTTATCATCAAGTTTTCCACAATGCCGTTTCTTAGGATTGCCATCGGCCAGCCTCAGGAGACCTATCAGCCCGATGCGCTCAAGGCGGCGTTGGCGGAGTTTTTCGGCACCCTAATTTTTGTGTTCGCCGGAGAAGGCTCCGGCATGGCCTTCAGCAAGCTCACCGATGATGGTTCCACCACACCGGCCGGCCTCATTGCCGAAGCATTGGGACATGGCCTTGGACTGTTTGTGGGAGTGTCGGCGGCAGCCAACATCTCCGGCGGTCACATCAACCCCGCTGTCACATTTGGAGCCTTCGTCGGTGGAAACATCACTCTCCTACGTGGAATCCTTTACTGGATAGCTCAGCTCCTTGGTTCCGCGGTGGCCTGCTTGCTCCTAAAGTTCTGCACTCATGGCATGGTGAGTTAGTTATTACAGTTACATAGTTTATAAGTTATAGAATTAGTGAGGTGATGATTATAATAAAATGGTGCAGACAACATCGGCATTTGCGTTATCTTCTGGAGTAACAGTGTGGAATGCGCTTGTTCTTGAGATCGTGATGACTTTTGGGCTGGTTTACACGGTGTACGCGACTGCCATTGACCCGAGGAAGGGCAATGTGGGGATAATCGCACCCCTTGCCATTGGTTTGATTGTTGCAGCCAACATTCTGGCGGGTGGGGCATTCGACGGAGCATCCATGAATCCGGCTATGTCGTTTGGGCCTGCTCTGGTGAGCTGGGACTGGACCAACCACTGGGTGTACTGGGCAGGGCCTCTCATTGGAGGTGGGATTGCAGGCCTCATCTATGAATACATCTTCATTAACCACACCCATGAGCCATTGCCTGGCTCCGAGTTCTAGTTCAATAACATCGTAGATTCGTATGGCCGCTCCGGCCAACGGCTTTTCATTGTATCTATTTTATTCTGGTTCGAGTTTTTTGATTTCTTGTTTTCTTGTTTTCAATGGTTGTCGTGGATTTCAGCATTATTGTCATCAGGGCCGTCCATTTTATCTGATTGCGATCAAATGGATGATGCATGTAATTGGCGTTTTATTGGATTCATGTGCAAGTTACGTGTAGTTTTTGCATTTTGAGTAATGGGCTCTCTCGTCGTGCATTATACATTTTGAGTTTGGCGAAAGGGTAGTGACTGGTAGTACATGGGAGGTGTTGGGATCACCTGCATATCACACCAAGCCCAAGAATCGGCCCACAATGGGTAGTGGATGGGACATGTTTGTCATTTTTGGAGCCCCACCCAATTTCCAAAAATACTCATAAAAAAGAAAAAGAAAAGCCATTTACCTTTTATTATTTTTAATTTAAAAATTCTAATATATATTTAAAAAAACTGGCATTAATGCATAATTTTGCATTTCTTGATAAGGGCAAAGTTTAGGTGGTGTTTGTTTTTTTGGTTTTTCATTGAAATCAATTTATTTTTCTATTTTTTTATAACTTATTATAAACTTTTTAGTTTTTACTAAATAGAAAATTTATGATGGTATTTGTTTTTTACTTAATTTTAAATATAATCTTAATGCTTAATAGTGTTAAATATTAGGTTATTTGTTTTTGTAATATTTTATTTTTATTAAGTATTAAAAAATAAAAAAACCAATATATTATTTTTTTCTATTTAGAAGAAGTTACATATTTTGGTGGTATTTGTTTTTTTGGCTTTTTGTTGAAAACAATTTAGTTTTAGAATTTAGATCGTTTGTTTTTCTATTTTTTCATGACTTATTATAAACTTTTAACTAAATAAAAAAAGCCAAAATATGTAACTTTTTCTAAATAGAAAAAATAACATATTGATTTTTTTTACTTTTTAATACTTAATAAAAATAAAATACTATACAAACAAACAACCTAATATTTAACACTATTAAACATTAAGGTTCTATTTAGAATTAGGTAAAAAAACAAACACCACATTGATTTTTTCTATTTAGTAAAAAATTTATAATAAGTCATAAAAAAAGTAGAAAAACAAACAATATAAATTATGTAAACAACTTGCTTTCAGCAAAAAGTAAAAAAAATAAACATCATCTTTGTAATTTTTTCTAAATAAGTGTTTATTTTTTTATTTAATTTTAAATAGAATTTTAATGTTTAATAGTGTTAAATATTATGTTGTTTGTTTTTATAGTATTTTATTTTATTAAGTATTAAAAAATTTAAAAATAAATTAATATATTTTTTATTTAAAAAAAATTAAATATTTTAACTTTTTCTATTTAATAAAAATTTTATAATAAATCATAAAAAAATTAAAAAATCATCTACCTAAATTCTAAAAACAAATTATTTATCAAAAAAAGCCTAACAAATAAACACCTACATTAATTACCCCACCGTCTAAATTGCTACATCCACGAGTTAGTAATGATGAAGCGGAAAAAGCTGCGAGCGGTGTGGGCAGTGGTGGGCCACCCATGCTGGGCTGTACTATTTTCCAAGTTTTCTTCACGGGCATATTCGGCCGAAAATTCTGGTGCTCCTACTCCTTCTCTTTCACAATAAACACACATGCTTTATTAATTGCTCGTGGGAATGACCGGAGGATTCCCGAGCCATTTGGATAGAGTTAAAAGCTTTTCTTAATATCTAAGACTATTTTTTTTTTAATAAAAATTAGGGACGCAATGGACTTTTAAAAATGCAAAGAGATGATTCTTTAAATTTACTTTTTATCATATAACATATTTCTAAACATACTATTAATACTTTTAAAAATAATTTTTATATTCATTATTTTATTTTTAATCATTTTATATATTGGTATAATTATTTTTTAAAATAATCTAAAAAAAAAGTAAACATTAAAAGATGTTTTATGAAAATATTATATTTTACGTTCTTAAAAGAAGAAAATAAAAAAATAATTTTTAATTATAGAGGTATTTTTATAAATGTAAAATTTTAACAATTACTTACTAAGAATTAAAAAATTGAAGTAAGTATTTTCAGAAATCCCTTTTTCTCAAATACTAAAAGTAATGGTTTGAATGCCAAAACATCATTTTCAAGAATATTTGGAGGAGATAATGGTTGCATCTGCCCTTTGGTTTGGGTAAGTATATGATTGTTGTTATAATTTGCAGGTGGGGAAGAAGAGGATGGACGATGGGGTGGTGGGCATGTGGAGTGGCATGCAAAAGGCACTATGCCACTATGGGGTTGTGCAAGAAGGAAGAGACAGGCGCTTGGAAAATGACCTCCACCCCTTTCTTTTTATTTCCACATGACCACATGCGTTGGCATCACTAATTCAGGGGTCCAGCCCTTTGATTTCTTGGTTTTTGGGTGATCCTGTCCCATTCCGAATTGCACAGTGGTGGTATATGCTCCCTTCAAGTGGAGAAATATCTTAATGATTGGAGACATGGAATGGACTGGTCATGTATTGGATCTTCAGCGACTGCAATCGATAAGTCAAAGTTTGAATGGCAGTTGGGAGTTAGGAAGTTGGAACAGCCGACTTCCCTCTTCCCCATCACCTACTTTGGGGCCGTTTCACGTGCACTCTGACTCGGTCACTTTTTATCCAACCCCGTGAGGATAAGGGCACAGCATTAACCAATACAATCGGTTTTTAACATTCTCAAATCAAATGCCCAATTGATTTAAATTAGTTCTGGTTGGATTAAATCGGTTTCATCAATTTTTGTATTTTTCAATTTATTTTCACTTCCATCCAAAAATACACCCATCTATTCGAAGGTTTTAATTATCAATTTTTTATATAATTTAGTGGGTATTTGATAAATTAACTTAATAATTTAAAATGATTTAATAATTGAATTTAAATTATTAAATGAATTAAATATATTTGATAAAACAACTTAATAATATGACTTAAAATAAAAAATAAATTTAAATAATAAATAAAAATAATTAATTTCTTCATTGGTTTATATATTTATTTTACTTTTTTTATTTATATTTGTCTTAATTACCTTCATGATCATTTTTTGTTATTTTATGACCTCTATTGTTACTCGTAAATTTTATTAAATAAATAATCTTAATACTTAAAATAAGAATTAGTTTAAGGTGGTATTTGTTTTTTTGGCTTTTTACTGAAAGCAATTTATTTTCAGAATTTAGGTTATTTGTTTTTTTACTTTTTTATGATTTATTATAAACTTTTAACTAAGTATAAAAAAAAAAAATATGTAGCATTTTCTAAATAGAAAAAATAACATAATGATTTTTTTTTACTTTTTAATACTTAATAGAAATAAAATACTACAAAAACAAACAATCTAATATTTAACACTTTTAAACATTAAGATTCTATTCAGAATTAAGTAAAAAAACAAATACCACCTAAGTCAATAACTTAAGTATAATATAACTTAAAGTTAACTTAAGTTACCAAACACCACCTTAACAAATGACTTATTGTTTATGTAATAGAATTGGGCTTAGACAGTTCATGCTTGAATTGGGCTGGACAATGGCATGTTCCTTAACATGTGGGCCTTCTTTTGCCATCCTCTTGACAACCATTTTTGAGAAGAAAAAGATGGAACCCAGAACAAAACAAACCAATGATACTTCTCAACTCTCACCCACAAGATCAAGCAGTAAATTCCCATCTTGTGAGGGAGGCATCAACTCCCCTTAGTTAAGTTAGCTTCATGATCAAAATATGATACCACAGCTCTGACACTAATTAATCAAGCTGACTTTCACTGATTTGAATTGATGATACATGTCATCAACCATGTCCAAAATGTATTGCATCTGCGGCTACACGAAACCGGGGGGAAAAATTGATACTGGGATTCATGTACCCTGGGACTTCTGTACTGACTAATGACTTGCACCCATGTATGGGATTCGCTGCTACTTGTTATGGAATCAAGTCCATTTGAAATTAGACCTTATGATCACATACAGAAATTATTTTGTAGAAGTAAATTATGAGGATGGAAGTGTTTTGAACTCAAATCCCTGGTTCAGAAGAGCCCCAGTTAACCATAGCTTCAAATTTGGCAAGTTCATGCTTTCATCACATTCTCTAACCTGCATTTTTGTGACATTTGATGGATTAATGCTAAGTACCAGAAGAGAAGAGGATGAAGATGATGATGAATGATGACAATGAAGTGAAAGTGGAAGGAGAGGCTTACATTCAAAGTAAATGTCAATACAAAAGTCTCTGAAAATGTGGCCAAGTTAGAGCTCTGAATGTTGAAGCCGGTGAGGGATTCAAGCGCCTTGTACAGCGAAACCGCCACCCTTTCCCCCCTGTTGCACGCCAATCTCACATAGAACCCTCTTTCCTCCACTTGAAACACATCCATCTGCAAATCCACACCCATGTACTTGATGAATTTGTTAAGTATTTTGGAAGTGCTTTTCTTACTTTTAAAAGCAACCAAACAAACTTACAAACCTGAAAAATCTTCCCGCCCATGGGATGGTGGCTGCGTGCAACTTGAATCTTCTTGGGGATTTCCACTAAGCCATTATATCTCTCTGCTCCCAGCACTAATGAAGATTCAAGGCCCGCTATCTCAGCTTTTAGCTTCTTGGCCTGTATCTGCAGCTGCTGCACATACAGGACAGCATCTCCAACAATGGAGGCCTTGTCCATCTGCATACATACATATAAACATTCCCACTTAATCAACTGCAATTTCAGAAGAATTTGATTCAAAAAGAGGGCTGAGGGCTAGCCACCACATACCTTAGTTATGTTAGGAACCAAGGAACGTAACGCATAGAGTTTCTCCTTCATTCGAACTCTTCTTCTCCTCTCTGAAATCAAAGTTCTGGACCTATCAACCTTGGTCCCCTTTGTGGGTGTAGTGGTAGTATTCCCGGATGAATCCTCCCCATCAATCTCTTCCCCTCCCTTCATCTCCCCATCAATGCTCGGCAGTGAGTCGATAACCGAATCAGGATTCGACACCGTTGCAGTTGCAGTTGCAGTTGCAGGGTCGAACTCAAACAATTCTCCCACGGATGAGCCAAACTGGTTATCATCCAAACAACCATTCATGTGCTCACAATCATAATTGGGGCAGAACTTCACGAGAGAATCCGCGCTTTCTCCTCTGATGAGCTCAATAAACTGCTCGAAGTTAGGCTCATTGATGAAATCATGGAAACCAAAGTCGGTAACATTGGGCAAGGTGCCTGCAGATGCATCCCTCCGATCCATTGCTGTTCATGGAATAATAGCCTGCTGGTTTTGAGAGGTTTACCTAGTTTTAAATATACAAGGGAGGGAACATGGTTGATTATAATATTGGTGTGAACAGAATCATAGAGAGGGATCTGACGTTGGAACTCAATATTTATACCCCAAGGGGTTGACAAAATTTGTAACAAAAACAATGGAATTCATAGCAGTAGGTGTTTTCATGTTCTTGACCTATCTTATTATTCTCCTTCTACCATGTACTTTAAGATTCCTCGTAAAAACCGTGTCTACACCTGAATTTACATCCTAAGATATATACTAGGAGTTTGTCATCTCATCTTAGATATTGCTTATTTTTCTTCTTTTTCAATTATTACCATTCAAATAACAATCTTCCAAGCAGCCAAATATAAATAATTCAAAACAGCATCTTCTTCTTCTATGATTTAGTTACATCCATGAGTTCCCAAGCTAGAGTTCAAGTTATAAATTTTAATTTTATTTACTTATTTGGTATTTTTCACATTAAAATTAGATATAAGAAAATCATTTTCCTTAACATGTTTTTTTTTTCTTGGTACTTTTCAGAACCAAACATAGCCTACATTTTCTTTTCTTTTTTTCTACTTTTTTTCTTTATTTTATTTTATATTTTTCAAAACCAAACATAACCTTAATATTAAAAATTTACATTAATGCTATGTTTGATTCTTGGAAAATTTGATGGAAAATGTAAAGGAAAGAAAATAAAGAGGAAAAGTAGAAGAAAATAAAAAGTAAAGGAAAATAAAAAATAAAGTTAAAGTCCATAAATTATTTTTATTTGCTACTTCAAACTCATTTTATTTATTTTAACTCATCAATATAAGGATCAAATAATTAAAATTGCATAAATTTATAACTATTTTTAATTATATTTAATTTTTTTTGAAATTTTTTATAGGACAATTAAACATGAGAAAATAATTTTTTTTTAGCATTTTTTTTCTTTTCTTTGTACTTTTCAGAACCAAACATGACCTAAATATTAAAAAACTTCCTATGTAAACCAAAACAAAGCTTCTACAAAAAAGCAATATCTTTATAACTCTCGTGTCAAAATCCCTTTCACGGTACAAGCTTTTTGAATAAAACTAATCAAATAAATATAAAACTTTTATTAAAATAAAAAAAATCTTCTGAATTCTCAATAGAAAAACCAAACAAGACTTAAATTTTCTTGTTCGAAAAATATAATAGATGAAAATTTATTTGATCTGTTATTTCAATTGAAAGCAAAGGGTAAACTTAAAAGAAGCCTTTTTCTTTTTCTTATATCAGACCAAATAAATTAAACCGTTCAATCTTTTGGCAACTAGCAATGAATAATTAATATTGGAATGGCGATTCATCAATCGATATTGTCGGAACTTAGTAAAAGCTATGTGTGATAGAGGGAAGTCTAATCACTTTCCACTCTAATAAAATATCTTTAAAGCATGCCTCCATGGGGTTAGAAGATTTTTTAGGATTTATAGCCAATCCAATGTATACTGCCCACATCTCTACTCATCCAACGCTTATATTATTTTGGCTAAAATTAAAAAAACCAATCATGATTGAAATTGATTTCTCTTTCAAATTTTGTTGACTTATTGGGCAGATTGGCATAGAAATGGCAACAGGGCGGGCGGGACGGACGGGTATGATAAATTTCCATACCCATCCTATCCTACACCGTTTAACTTTTTTTTTAATTTTAATTTTTTTATAAAAAAATTTTTAATTACATTAAAATAAATATATTTTATAAATAATTAAATTATTATATTTTTATAACATATTTTATTAAAAAAAATTATTATTAACTATATATTAAAAAAAGTAAAATAAAATTTTAATTTAATTTTATTTTATATTTAATCGGGGCAGGACGGGTAATACCTGAACCTGTCCCGGATTTTTTTATAAAAATTCAAATTCATTCCAAACCTATTTATTAAAATTAAACCCCGTTTCATTAGGGTAGGAGCAGGGTGGATACTCAAAAAATCCACCCCATTACCATGGGCTTGCATATAAAATGTCAAACTTTTGGTCGAGTCACAAGGAAGGATGAGTGAGAAGATTTGATTGTTCTATCTTCTAAAAAACTATTATATAATGTATTAGATATATTTTTATAGAAATTAAAATATTAATATATTATATTTGATTAAAAATAAGGGTATGATTCAGGAATCTAGAATTATTGGAGTACAGCGGACGGCCCTGATGTAATAATCGAATTTGGTGGCCCAACTCTTCAACAAGCGCAAGCTCTCATATTTCACAAGATTAAACATTAAATTTAATTGAATTATGATTAAAATAATTGTTGTAGTCATTGTTTAGTTAGATGAATATGACACGTTTGCACGTGTGTGGGAGAGTGGCACGGCGAACTCAAGCACGCGTCTCAATGCCCACGCTCAATTCTCTTTTAGCTCAAACGCAATGTTTCCACGTGTCCATGAGCCTTTCATTCATTTAGTTTATAAAATAATGAAAAAAAATGAAATGAAATATATTATAGTTTTGAATGTTCAAATAACAATTATAATGTGTTGTAATATTTATTATTAAAAAATATGAAAATTTTGATACACTTAACCATATTCGTAATTAAAATATTTAAAAATTTAAAAACGAAAAATGTTTATATATATACACATATATTATTTAATATATAGAAATGATTTTAAAATATTATATATATATATATAAATATATATATATATATATATATATATATATATATATATATATATATATATATATATATATATATATTATAATACATATATATAATAAATAAATAATTAATATAAAAATAAATTTATGATAGATATGTATATTTAACTCAATTTAATATTAACTCATTTAACAAGAAATATATTTTTCTAAGAATTTAAAAGACTAAAAATAATCTCTATAAAATGCACTCTAAGTTATATTTAAAAAATATCAAAATAAATCATAGTTTTAAAAACCAGATTAAATAGACTGGTTCAACTGTTGGTCGGTTATTATTCCAGCTCGATTCGATAATTTGACTTGTCTAAAGTTTAGACTAGCCTCAAATCGTCCGAATTGACAATCGAATCGATAAACCAGTCGAATCAATCAGTTTCTCGAACCAAATAGTTCATAATTAAGTTTATTTTATTTTTTCCAATAAAAAATAATTAAGTTTATTTTTTTCATCATAAAAACAATATCATTTTTATACATTTGGCATTGAAACAATGTCGTTTTGGTTTTTCCACTTTATCGATCTCCCCTTTTCTTCCCAGCAACCCTAACCTTAACTCTCCACCCTACATACCTCCAATTGCACCACGTTGGAGCAGCCGTTGCCACTACATGCCTATCGACGAGTTCACCAATCATCCTCCAAATTTCTCATGGGATTTACAAAGTTTGGAATCTTGCAATTTTTTTCAAAAAAATATTTAATATTTTTTTACATATTGATTTATTGAATATTTATTGAAATTTCATTTGAATCATTTGTTTAGATTTCAAATTTTTGAAAACAATCAATGAATTGTTCCCGTTTTTAATTAATTTTAGAAAATTTTAAAATTATGTCATTATAAATATATAATAAGACATGATATATGAAGATTTCTATGGACAAAAAAAATAGAAAAAAAACTCTAAAAATAAAGTGGATATAGAATTTATTATTATTTTTATAATTTTAATAATATATATTTTATGTCACCAATTTCATTATTAGATTGTCGGTCCAATTAATAAAACGTAAATTGGTAACTGTTTCGGTTAACTTACGGACTGGTGGTGAAAACATTGGAATAAATAGAAGGTCGGGCCCACGGATAATTTAAGGTGGCGTTGGGTGCATTCATGCATTGGCCCCACTCCATAAAACAATCCTGAACAGAGAAACGGAGTTGCACGTCTCCAAACACGTCTAATCCCTATGAGTCTATAACATGTCACCTCCAAACATGGATATAGGCCAACAGCCGCTTTAAACCCACGCCCCTCATTCTCACGCACTTTCACCCACTTATTATTCGCCACGTTGAATGACGCTGACTCCCCAACCGTCACGAAATACGTGGTGGGTCCCATGCCTTGTCAGCTAACCATCAGAACCTATCCACTCCTTTTTTTATTGTTGCTTTAACGTTTAAACCCTCACCCTAAAACGACGTCGCGCTTCAGCGGCTGCCAGTGGTTTTCCCAACTCTCATGCTCTGGTTTCAACCAAAGGTCTCACCACGCGCTTCCGGCGGACCGTGTGCCATCATCATTTTTAAAAATAAATAAAAAAGACTTGCCAAATCATTAGTGTGTTTTCTTCTAAAAATAAAAAATAAAGAAATTAGAAAAATATTATTATGGCGATGGAGTGTGATTACACATTCCCTGTAAACGAGTGAGGGGCTTCAGAATCATCCAAAAACTTTGTTCCTGAAATGACCAAAACGATGAAGAAGACGTTAGTAGTAATCCGAGACCCACTCCTGTTACTTTCCCGCCATCCATTTGACTTTTGTGCCAGTATATAATCCGCTAACTCCCACCCATTTGCTCCTCAAAGCTTGAAGAAGAAGAGTTTGAGAACCCATTAACTTTGTTCCCTTGAACGCTGCGCTTTATTGTGGGTATGTTCCATGATGACCAGTTTCTTTTATTGGGAATATCAAGACGACAATTATAGGATTAGGGTCTGCCGTGTATCCTCGTCAGCCAAAAGATTTTGATTGAGGGAGAGAAATAGTGTGTGTTCTAGAGAGATAGACGGGTTCTTTTTTATATATACACCATTGCTGTTCTAGCCTTCATCGGATATCTTTTTCTCTCCCTGACCTTTTATATTACTGTTTTTGGGGTCCGTACCGTTTAATTTTAGAAGTTTTTAGACACCCTTTTGGCTGTTTTTTTTGTTGGGTTTAATCTTTCAGGCATCTTTTCTTGTTATTGAAATTTTCTTTTGTGATGTTAAGGAGTTCAGGTGAAGAAGGAGAGGTACTGAAAGATCGGAGGTTGAGGAAGAATGGAAGGTGGGGTTGATAGCAAATTGCTTGAAATTTGTGGAAGAGAGATGTCTGTCGCGGAGCTTGGATCTGGGAAATATGGGTATTTCTTATTCTCTTGATGTTTCTATTGTATTGCTTTGAATTTTATTGGGGAGTTGACTCTGATTGGCAACTGGGTTTTCCTTTTGTTGGTGGGGGTTAGGTGCACACATTACAGAAGGAGATGCAAGATTCGGGCTCCTTGTTGTGATGAAATCTTTGATTGTAGGCACTGCCATAATGAAGCCAAGGTGTGTGTTCATCTTTTCTTTCTGCATTTAAGAAAATAAAATTAAGAACCAATCTTTATTCTTCTTTATCTAAGAATCTTTGGTACGGCACTTCTAATTGAGCAGAACTTACTGGAAACTGATCTTCATGATCGCCACGATATTCCAAGGCATGAAGTTAAAAAGGTTTGCATTTTCTTGCCAACTCATTCATTTTATTTCTGAAACTTTGAATTTATGGCTCTCAATTGCCATTTTTATTTCCTTCCCCTTCATATGCATAATATGGTTTAGGAAGGGATGGCCATGAACAGGGTGGCCTCTTGAATTTTTTATGGCTCATATTGAACAACATGATTGGATAACCTTCTAGTCTGTTTTAAGATGATTCAAAGAATGGAACCAAAAAAGACATCTTCAATTGATACATTAGTTTGTGGATAAGGCATAAAATTTTATATATGTGGTTATAAATGTCTTCTTCCATTGATGTTGATATGGTTCACTATACTGATCTTTTCTCTTATGCTTTTCTAATTGTTTCGTCCTTATATTGGAATTACAGGTCATTTGTTCTCTTTGTGACACAGAACAAGACGTGAGTCTCTAAGCATGAAATCAAAGTTTGATACTGAGAGGAAAGATGGTTAGGAAAAATGAAATGGGTCTTGATCTTCTTGTCTTGTGCTCTTATCAGGTCCAACAGAATTGCATTGCCTGTGGCGTTTGCATGGGGGAATACTTTTGCGAGAAATGCAAGTTCTTCGATGATGATGTAACCCCCTTAGTGTATTTCTTAGTCTTTAACTTTCTTAAGTTGTGGTTTTACATTTAAATGGCTGCTTATCGGACAAACATTTTACGGTTCAGGTTTCTAAGAATCAATATCATTGTGAAGAATGTGGAATCTGCAGGTGAAATTTTGGTATTTTTGTTCCTCTGTTCATGTATGAAAGTATTACAATTCACTTTTGTTAGATAGTCATGGTGCCATTCTTTGAATATAATTGTTTCATGGCCTAATCTTCATTTTATCACTGTGCATATACTTCTGTAAAACTCAACCCTCTGTGTATGCTTTTACAGAACCGGAGGGAAGGAGAATTTCTTTCACTGCAACAAATGTGGTAAGAAAGATAGCTACTTGGCTTGATATTGCCAATTATGGCCTCTGTTTCTTTTCCATATCTGATTTTTGGAGTTTATAATTCTGGCTTCAGGATGTTGCTATTCAAATATGATGAAGGATACACACCGATGTGTGGAAAGGGCAATGCACCACAATTGCCCTGTTTGCTTCGAGGTAAAATTGAGCTATAAAACAAAGTTATTCATCGAAGGAAGAATATATATATATATATAGAAAGAAATATTTGATTCTCATTTAGATGCTTCTGTTTTAATTGACAGTTCCTTTTTGATACAACAAAAGATATTACTGTCTTACAATGTGGACACACTATACATTGGGAGTGTGTGAAGGAGATGCAACAGCATTTTTGGTAAGAAATTAGTTCAAAATACTTTCTACTGGAAATTCTCTACCTACTGGATTCTTATTCAAATAAATCTATGTAATGTTGCAGCTACTCATGCCCTATTTGCTCAAAATCCATTTGTGATATGTCCAGTTTGTGGGAAAAAATTGACCGAGAGGTATGCTGGCACTATCGACTGTTTTGATCATTCTGATATGCTAAGAGAATTGTTTTTGCTTCATTGCCTAACATTTTTTTACCAACTAAAATGAACTCAGGTTGCTTCAACTCCTATGCCTGAAATGTACCGAACGAAGATGGTAAGTAAGCAAAGACTATGCGCCTTTCTTGATTTAAATTGTATATTTTCTAAATCGGGTTTCCAAATATGTTTAGGTGTGGATCCTCTGCAATGATTGTGGGGCACAATCTGAAGTTCAATTTCATATTGTGGCTCATAAATGCCTGAGCTGCAAGTCCTACAACACCAGACAGATACAAGGAGGTCCAGCCTCTTCATGCTCATCAGGGATTGCTGGGATGGTGAGATGACTCCTGATTGAGCACAAGTTGTTCTCAACGGAACTTACAATTCTGTTTCTCCCATTGCCATGTCAAACACATAGGCCGGAAGGAAAGGCAAGAGAGAAATTTCTTGTTTCCTTGATTGTTCTGTCAATATTGTCTCTGTAAATTGCCTTAACTTGCTAGTTGTTAATCCTTACCTTACCAGTTTTTAATCCTTGTTACTGTGCTATGATAAGAGGCGAAACTTTCATATATATATATATATAGTGCAAATCTGTACACAGACTCCATCATCAAGGAGTATGGCAAAGAAAATTTTGTAGTGTTCAATAGAGAAACGCATAAGGAAGTAAGTATTTGAAATTATTGCTGCCTCAGATGGATCATTTTTGTTTTGTTAGGGGTTGGATTATTCTGTTATTTTGAAATTATAACCCATAGCTCTCAGTTTGAAACTGGCAAGTTAAGGAGATGCCCATTTCAACAGGATTTGTCATGGAAGTTCAGTCAAGGAGTTCCAACCACGCCTACTTTGTTTTGGGCCCCTGAACGGGGCCAATCCGAATTTGGGTTGGGTTTAGGAGTTGGAGATTGGACTAGATAAATGGGTATGGGCCTTTTAAGTTCATGGGTTTAACCAGAAGGGAATGGATAAGGGGACAAAGCAAAAGCATAGGAAGAAACTTGAGGCGATGGTTGGTATAGGAACGATACCCTAGGAAAAGGGACAAGACAGGATGGAGTGGCAAATATTTTATCTATTAATGAATATTGCCACAAATCCAATAATGCAACCACCAAAAGACAACCATTGTATTAAATGCCAACAACATCACCTCTGCTGCACTGGTTTCTGTAGGGAGACCCGCAATATGTGCTCCTCCTCCACTCGACATAAAATTATCTGCTGTGAGGGTCATTGAAGTTCCTCGGATGCTTTTAAGTTCTTAACTATTGGGTCTTGGACAAATCCTTGGGAAATTAAACCCCCAAGAAAAAATAAATTGTCAAGTCGGAAACACAGTACCCCACCCATCATGTTGCTTTGAGTAAGGTATAAGTCAAGTGTCACCAAAGAGATTCTCGGTCTCCAATGAATCCTTTGCCTTCACAAAAGCAAGAGAAAGGTCAACAGCTGCGCCTTTCCATAGGAAAAGCCTATTCACACTCCTCATTTGCGCTCCCCATCCGGGGTTTAAAACCCCAAACATCACACTAAAGTTTGTCCCACACGTGAATTTAGAGACCTTTTGGCAGTCCATTCCACTGCCCCCACTCGCTTCGTTCTGAAGTTTGAGAAAGAAGGAAAAGTTTGAAAAACGAAAGGGGGGAAATGCAAATGCCATCCCTGGACTCCCCATTGATGAGATTACTGGGAATGGCCAGACAGGATACAAAATAATTGCAAAAGTGAATATAATACCTGGAAATAGGAGAGAGCTAGTCCACCATCACCGTTGATGTGTCTGACTTTTGAAGAAAAATAATATTTGCCTTGTGAATCAACCGTAAATGCACCCATGGGCCATGAGCAACACCACCGTAGCTTTAGATATGGACACAAGCCCTTTTTTTAGAAACTACAGCTTGAGTTCAAAACCAAAAACGGTATTTAGAAACTGCTGAGCTCAATTCAAAGCAAAAACTGTTATTAGAAGGTACCGACTTCAATTCAAATTCAAATATCCCATTTGAAAAATATATTTCAATTCAATTCTCAGAAATGAGCTATGGCTTCAATTCAAATACCATATTTAGAAATCATGACATAAAAAATTCTTCTATTTCAATCCGCATTTCAAATTCATCATCTTTTAAATATGATGTTTTCATTTCAACTTTTTTTAAAATGAAGTGCAAATTACAAAATGATTTCTAATTTTACACTTAAAGAGTGGTCGAAAGTTATTTAAAAACCATTTTTAATATTTTTAATACGATAAAAATTTTTAAATATTAAAAACACTTTCTAAAATTATCAGAAAACAAGTTCTAAATATGACTTCCACTCATATAGAAAAAAATCGAATTGAAATCACACTTTATAAATCAAATTTCATAGTTAATATTGAAGAGGCAAATACTAAACCCACAATCTCCAATCGTACCTAAAAATCAAATTGAAATCGCAACTTGAAAATCTGACTTGTAATTTTAACTGAAACCACCAGTTGTAAATACCATTTTTTTTTTCTGACAAAAAATGCGATTTCAAGTTTTTATTTTTTAGGGAAAAAAAAAATGGGATTGACCCTTCAGTCTTTGCAAGGCAACGAGAAGACCATGTGATAGTAAGTTGGAAAGGGTGGCCACTGGGACCCAAAACTCAGCTTAAACTCCAAAAAATAAAATAAAAACGTTGGCAACACTTTAGACTTTTCCTGTCTCGAAATTGCAGCCTGGAAGGCAGCAACTGTTGTGAAACAGAAGCTGCGCAGGGACGATGATGGAACTGTAGTTACAAAAAAGTGCAAGCTCATTTAAGAAAAGCAATTCAATATTATCCCAGAAGTAGGTCCACTCAGGACCACCACCTGATGCCAGCACAACTTTGCAAAGATATGATTTCCCCCTCCTTTTCTCCTTTTCCCTTTTCCCTTTTCCCTTTCCTGTATTCCTGCTCTTTGCAGCGAGAGATGGTAATAATGGATGAAATACAAAGAATGAAATTAATTAACTATCAACCATCATTTCGAATTCAAACCAAAACTAAACCAAGGCAAGTTGTTTCACAGATTGAACAAGCTTTCCCGAAATGGGACCCCCACCCAAAGACACTCATTGCTCGGCCTTCAACAAGTTACATTTTAGGGTTTAATCTGTGTCGCAGGCGGCTTTGGTTTGAATTATAACCCGAGCTCCTGAAGTAAGCCTGTTGGAAGGAAATCATATTCCAAGTCTCAGCCAAATATTTAACAAGAAAAGTGGCAATGTATAGAGATATTTGAGCATCTATTACGTAAATGGGGAATTGAAACATACCTTTCTTCGATTTTGATCACATCTTCATCTTCTCTGAAGGAATCTAACCTCTTTGATTGTCTTTTCCCCAAGGAAGGTTCCGTGATTCTTCTACTGCTACCAAAGGAGACGCTGGGAGATACGGTTTGAGAGCTGTCGACTCCATCAGAGGAGTTCCTTGGTTTGTCCGAAATAGGGGACCTCATGGATTCGCTACGTGGATGCCTACTCAGTGAAGCTTTAATTGACCGTGGGATGCATTTTGAACGTCCGGCCATTGTCTCCCCCTTGTCCTCAGCTGAATCTAATTGCTTACAAGTCCTGCAATTTCATCGAATTCCACCATCAGCATCAACAGTAAAAAGTAGCAAGGGAAGCACAGAATACCCTACCAGTTACATTTTACATGAGTAGTCTTTTTTATTTGATATAGCACTCTTATAGTTGGAGGAGAAATGACAACCACCTATGTGCAATCAAATTGTCACTAAAATCCAACCAAAAATATCAAACCCATTGATTGATCCATGAACCCCATCCAACCAAGACAACTTACTTGAGCCTCTATAATCAACAAAATAAAATACACAACTTCCTTTTCCCCAGACACTAAAGAATGCCCAAATATCCAATTTCTACAAAATGAATTAACTCTTCACTTGATTCACTAAGATGTATAGACAAACTTCACAGACTATATTATTCAAATATTAAAGGACAACAATATCCTTGACTTTGTCCTGAAGCAAGAACTCTGAAATTCCAACAAAAACTTGCCACTTAACTGATGCATCTCCTCTATCCACATCCTAAAATATCTCCCTAGGGAGGTGATCAACAGAGGAAGAGGGGAGGATAGACCAAGCTGAACCATGCATTGTGCTATCCAAGGTTGACTTGGTTGATTTAGGATCAAGCTCAACCTAAGTTTCCATCTTGGTTTATACATGCCTTGCCAGCCTCAAGCATGTGCACAAGCTTAATCAATCTTGTCCACTAATCCAATGAAAGATTTATTTTTTATGTTAGAATCTAACACTTGGTGATTACAAGTTACAAAACATTTCAAAACCTTAATTCTTATCATACTCCATTACCTAAGAAAACCATGCCCAAAGACAGTGCTCAAAAGATGCTGAAAAAAATAAAATAGAACTGAGGCATGAAGAATAGTTGCATGGGATTATCAAATATGTTGTATTAGATTCTAATGTGAAAATGAATGCTTGAAACTTTGGCTTGAGCTTGGCTTGTGTGTTCAGTGAAACAAATCTAAATAAGCTTCATTGCAAATTCAGCCCAAGTTGATCATAATGTGCTTTATTCATTTGGCAACTCCATATAGATTAAACTTTGAAAAAGATGGTGCAAAAATTAAATGATCAGTACGTAAGATTTGGGGGCCTGGACAGTGAAAGAAATTGAGCCAATACCCACATAAGGTTATTTCAAAACTGAATCACGAATTCTAAAAATGTGAAGAGAACACTAACAATGGTACCTCAAACCACAGTTTGACCCAGATCTATAACTTCACAGGACCCAAATTCAAAATCCAAAATCCGTTACCTGTGTAGTTCCTCTCCCCTGCCCTCCATGGGCCCCTTATCCTTGAGCATGTTGTTGGTGAGATTGGGAAATTTTTATCCCTTACTATTTAGTGTCAGGATAACACTAATACTGACTAGGTACATCATTAACTCTTTATACTAAGTATCAGAATATGCAAGATAATTTTGTAAACAGAGTTATCATGTGCTGATGCAAACAAAGGACATCCAAGAGATTCATAATTGTGCATAAGAATTGAAACCAGACTAACCTGTCTGCATTGTAGGAAGAAGAGCGTTTCAAACCAGTGAATCCATCACCTTCCTTAAGCATTTTAGTCTCAATCAAACTCCCACTGAAATACTCCTTGTCCTCCACCTTCAGGCCCATCATTCTTGGATTCTCTGCAAAGCAGTCAAGCTCTCCCAACATTATTGATGTAGAGAACAATGGGGAGGGAAATTTTGAATGAGAAAACCTAGGCCTGTAGGTTGGAATGAGGCCAAAACTGTGATCTTTCACTGATATTGATCCACAGGAGATGAGCTGCATCAGCATATTTGTAGCCTTCAGCTTTGTAGCAGGAGCCATTCGAACCTCTTCCTCTTCAAGTATCCTGAAGCTATTGATCTTACACGCATCAGCTCTGATAAGAGAGTCCAAGGTCTCGGTCTTCCCGCCTGAAGATGATGCACTGGAGGTGGACAGAGGGGAAATTGATTCTCTGCAGATCTCAGAGTTCTCTTTCATGCATGGAACCTGATTTTGATAAATCTCATTGCGTTCAGCTTCTAAAGAGCCATCATCTGTTGAAACACCCCTTGTACAAGTTTCTCGAGCTTTAGGCTTGCTTACATTTTCTTCAGTCTGTGTCGAAGCATCAGTTGCCCCATCACTCTTACAAATCTTGTACTCAGTCAAGCTTAGAGAGCCACCCCAAGAAGAATCTTTTGCAACTCTGGACCCTGGAGACAAACCAGACGATCCAGGACGCTGAAGTGGAGGGGACAGATCATCTTCTTGAGAATTCTTGGTTTCTTTCCCATTCATGCTAGAGGTTGATGAAGAATCGTCATGGCTTCTGGAAGATGCTGTTTCTGGCAATGGTCTTGGATTCTGGATTTTTATATTTCCCACAGGACTGAACCGCCCTGCAAAGAAAATTTACAGCATTCAGAATTAAAATTCCTTTCCATATTGTGAAGAATTTAACCACCTTTGATCACTGAGAAGTGAAATTTTGATCATATATGTGTCCACAAGAAATGAAACAGAACTCAATTCGCTCAAATAAAGCAAGCACTTGACCTAGTTAACTGGAGTTTCCCTGTTCTTAGGTTCTTCACAATGACGAATTTAAGAGTCAAATTTTTTATTTAAGAGTCAGAAAAAGAATCCATAATGCATTTGGGCGCATTTTCTCAGCACCCAAATGCAGGGAAAATTAAAACTATATCTCCTTTACCTGAATTAGATTCGAAGAGTTCTGAACCTTTGAGAACATATTCATTACCATGAGCAGGAAGAATTATATCATCTTCAGAAATATCATGCCAAACAAATCCATTCTTGTAGCTTCTGCATCAATTAGTATATCAAAATGAGTGAAAAAAAAAATAAGGGCAGAAAAGAGCAGCGTGTCTCTGTTTCGTTGCAGAGAAAAGCACTGAAGAGAAAATAAAAGGAAATTTAAGCCTTACATCTGCTGTTTGGTTCCTGAGAAAACTGTACAGGACGTCCTTGAGTGGACTTTTTCACTTTATGAATTGAATAAAAAACAGAAAAGTTTTTTTCAAGGCCTAAATTTTCATTTTCTCATCTTTTCCTTCAGTTTCTCTGCAACCAAACTAAGCAAAATGCGGTCAAGGTTCTCATAAGTCTCACCGCTTACAGGACCATGAGTACATTGAAGCCATGCCTCTCCCTCTTAGAACATTAAGCCTATCGATCACATCTGCATCACAACAAGATTTTCAGAAGCAGAATCAGAAGTAAAGTGTGATCTATTTTATTACCCAGAAATGCAGGAGCAGAAAAATAAAAATCAAATTCTCGATACTAATATTTTTTACTGTTACTAGTTTCAGAAAACAAAAACCGAGCGCAGCAATTTGAGGGAGTAGTGTTTCAATTTTTTTCCCCCTTTTTGAAAACCATACCATCATACCAACATGTATTTTCACTGTTCCTAGTTTCAGAAAACAAAAACCGGAGCGCAACTATTTGAGGGGAGTAGTGTTTCAATTTTTCTTCCCCTTCTTGAAAACCATACCATTATACCAACATGTATCACCACAATCCAAATTTCATATTCTTTTCTATTTCTCAGCTACCAAACGCATACAGAAATCCTGTCAAGCATTAACAAAATCGCTCTCGCTTTGGCTTCACCTCTCAAGTAGAGACCCTCCGTTGAAGATAACGGGACTTCGATGAAGTGTGGATGTTCCAGTTGCCTGTTTCTGCAGAGATAGTAAACCACCGGAACCTTCCTACTCTGCTGATACTTAGGAGACTTCTCCGTCCACACTTTGGCCCTCTCCGGACTCACTTGCCGGTACTTCTTCATCCTGGCCTCCATTTCACCTCCAAAACCACATAAACTCCAAAACGAAGCGTTTCAACAACTTCAACCGCCTTTAGCTCTTTCTATTCCCTGATTTTGCAGAGATTACACTCGTCACCACGCATAACCAAATCAACTGGATCTGACAGTACTCTCCAAACCCCTCAAATACTCAGCGGATCAAACACCGAGAAATGAAGAAAATAAATTAAACAGTAAAATTCAATATAGACACGAAAATGCAGAAAAGGAAGGAATATGGATGGAGAAAATGGGAGAAGTCGGAGAGAGAGTGTGTGGAGATCTGAGGAAGAAGAAAAACAGTGGAAAGTGGTTAGAAGAGAGGATTGAAATTAGGGCTAATGACGCCCGCATTTAAAGCCAGAGAGAGAAAAGAGAGGGAGGAGGAGTGGTATGAAAGAGAAAGAGAGGAGTTAGGGTGGTAGCGGACGAGAGAGGGAAGTGGAGATGACGGAGACTGGATGTGGATACGACAGAGCAGAACCTTTTCCTTATTTTCTGTTCAGTTTTTGGACAGCTCCACCCCCTTTCACTCGCTAGCCCCTTCACTTTTCCTCCCCCTCTCTCTCTCCTTCATCAGATTCTCCTCAGTTCTCACCGTTTACCCTCCCCCTTTCCCAGCAAACAACAAAAATTATTCAACCAGTTAAAATTTTATTATTGTTAAGCTACGGTTTCCAAAACAAATATGATTTTTTCTATCAAATGTTACTAATATATAGTTATATTTAATATTTTTAAAAATAATTTTTATTTATAATAAGATACTCTGTATTTATATAACTATTTTTTAATATAGCATATGAAAAATAATTGAAAATAACTTAAATATATTCTCCCAAACCTATTTTAAGTAAAATGGATGACCAAATATATTTTCATGTTTTTTTATTCTTAACAAAAATTATTATTGAGAATTTCTTCACGTGCTTAGCAATAATGGGATCAAAGAAATTTTGTTTTCCTTGTTAAAAGTATTTTTTTTAATTTAAATAAATATGAATTATGATTAATGTGAAAGGCAAATAAGTAATGATACAAAAAAATAATAATAAATAATCATATATAAATAAAAAGAGTATGTTAGAAAAAATATAAATTTAGATTTTATAATGATTTGGTGCATCGACTTATTTTCACTGTTCTAGAACTTTAAACCAAATGGAAGGTTTTATCATGAATAAAGCTTTTAATACAAACCTCTAAATATATAATTATATTATGATTCAAATCAATCATTCTGAAGTTAACTGTTTGATCACCCTATGCAATTAAGACTTCTCAAAATAGTCTCCAAACTTTTTGTTTTAGATTATAATTTTAAAGTACTATCTTTAGATATGGAAATAAAAATATGATTTATAGTTTACCATATTTATTTAAATAGATTTGAAAAAGTGTGAGCAAACTCGATGAAAGAATATCTAAATATATGAAGTAAGATGTACTCAAAACACATTTTTAGAACTCAAATAATATTCAAGAAAAATGTTGAACTATCCTCTTGCAATACAAAATTAAAAGTTTTTTAAATAAAGGTTAAAAATTAAAAATAGTAGTTAGACATGATTGGAGTCCAACCAATCAATTAATTGATCAATTGATTACTAGTAGTTAGAGATTGTTGTTGCCTAACTAGTTCTCCATTCATCCCAGTTAAAGGTGCAACATATGTGGAAGCACAAGTTTGAGTAATCGTTTTTAATACTAAAGTTGAAGTAAGATAATATTTTTTCAATTTGGGACTCAAGTTAAAAGGTTTAAACAACTCAAGTGTAATTCGAACATGATATAATGTTTTTATATATATGATCCTATATAATAATATTAATTTTCTTTTTATATTTTTAAGAACAAATATTAAAGTTTTTTTCAAAATTTTAAAGAATGTACAAATTTATGTTTATTTTTATATTTTATAGCTATTTTGAAATTATATCATTTTTACTATTTAAGTTTTCATATAAATGCATAAAAAAAATTACATTTAGATACTAAATTATACAACTTGAATTTAGGGAAATAAGGTTGGTTGGATTTGGGTTAAACACCTTAGGTTAAAGGTTGGATTGAGTTAAACTCGACTCAATTATTTCTCTAAGTTAATTATCAATCGGACCAATCTATCCAAATTACGGCCTCAATTCCAACTATTTTTCTAATATTTTGTTAGAAAAAAAACACTGTTATCATTATTTGTCAAACATCACAAAGCTACCTGTGTGTCATTTATTTGTAAAATTTTAGGTCGATTTATATAGAAGAATTTATTCTTAATGCTTATACCAAACTTGTAGAATTATAGGGAATGTTTGGTTTAAAAAAAGAAAAAAAAAGAAAAAAGAAAAAAAGCAAAAACGAGAATGAAAAGAATATATATATATATATATATATATATATAAAATTTACTTTTTACATATTTATTTAAATCATTTCACTTGCTTTCATCCTCATAAATTAACTAAACTTGAAAAACTCATTCTTCTTAAAATTTTAAAAGTTAGGACATTATCATACAAACATAATTTTGTCGCAAAACCGACATCCTTTTAATATGCAAAAGTTAAGGATGAGAATTATAATGAGATCAAATTTTCACATTTATGATTTATTCATACTTTTAATATGTCATATAAATCCAATTGAAAATAAAATAAAATTTTTAATTAAGAATAGGTATAATAATGAGATGGATTTTTCACATTCATTCATACTTTTAATAAGTCATACAAATCAAATAGAAACAAAATAGATTTTTAATTCACATTTGTATTTGAGCAATCAAAACGTGCTCTGCACTCAAATTTCGAAGTTTTATTTTTTCTATTTAGTTAATAAATAATATTCAACCAAAGTGGATTATTGTGAAGAATGGAAACAAGTTATTTTCAAATCAATTCAACTTTGAGATTTCACCATCATTCCTTTCCTTGTTTTCAATCCAAATCATGAGAGTTGGAGGTTGTTTATAATTAGCATAATAAAGTATACGCATACTGGTGGTTGGGGGTTATGGTGGATGGAATATAAGGAGAAAGAGAATTATGATGAAATGGTCCAAAAATGGGCAAGTTGACAGGGTGAGGTCACCACATTGCTTAGGTGGAATTGGGTTGATGGTCGGACCAACCCTTTAAGTACTATACTTATGATGTCCTATGAGAAGCACATGTGCGACAGTGTTGAGTAATGGATGTTGATCCCTTATTTAATGGGTGCAGGTGGAAACCTATACTCGACGCCATACTTGATTGTTTGGAGCTACAAAAAGAAAGCATATTAATGGTGGAGAGGGTTTGGAAGCCGTCACATTCGTCATATTCACGCCATTGAAACAGTGCTGGTGCCGTTTTGGAATGCAGATTGGGACTTGAGCATCGGTTCGGTCTCCTTCTCCAATGATTCAGAGGTTGTATTGGGTGCCGGGGAGGCTACATATAAATTTGGTAGCTGCGGATATATGCTAATGTATTGATATCAATGAACCAAAATCTAATAATGATTGGTAGTGTTTCTAATTGAAAATAGTAATGGATATATTGTATAACAACGTAATTTATAAAAGTGTTATAGAAGAAAAGATTTTTAATAAAAATATTGTCAAATAAACTTTTAATTTACTTTAATAAAATTAAAGGTTTTTTTTTTAGTAATTTTCTTCTTTGTATCATACAACTTTGGTTGGTTCTTATTTGTTTCATATTCCAAAAATTCACCAAATAAAAAAATTTTAATTTTTGATTTATTGATAAAAAGATCATAAGTTACGTTCATATACACTTATTATTCATGTAGACTTTATTATTCATATAGGATTTTTTTTAAAATAATTAAAGTAAAATTCACTTTATATCAAAATTGTAAAGATTTTTTTTAAATAAATAAATAATAGAAATAAGATTAGACTGCTTTTTTGTAAATAAAATTTGACAAATGGGTTTTTTTTTTTTGAAATAAAATTGGGTAAACACTTTTTAATAAGTTCAAAATCTTAAAAAATCTTTTAATAGAATCAGAGATAATTTTTTCAAGTTGTAATAAAATTGAAAAGCCTTTCTATGACTCAAACAAGATAAAATCTTTTTCAATAAATCTTTTTTTTATATATATTTTATAAAATCAAATAACAAATCATTTTTGAAAATTAGAAAAAGAATTGAAACATTCTTATAAATAAAATTGTAAAAGTCTTATTTTTCATAAAAATAATAAAAACCAATTTATTTGAAAATAGAATTGAATTCAAGTGTAGTATATATTTCAATTTAATATAAAGAATTATTTTATGTTGCATTTTTTTCAACTATAATTTCAATTGTTTTACAAAAATGTTTTATTTTACAAAAATAATTAATATAAAAATTGAAATATATATATATATTAAAATGAAGTTAGATAACATGTCTCATATTCATTGAATATGGGAGAATTGTGTTTTGGGCCCAAAAATTAACAAATGGTCCATATATGTTACAAAATTAAGCCCAACACCCAGACAAAGTCTCAAAATTGATAAGAAGGCTATACAATTTATAAGATGCCGAAAATGCCCTTTGTTGGCTAATGTAAAAAAAAAAAAACAAAATCCACGTTGGATTTGGAATTCGTTTTCCCCAAAATTGAGAGGCGTTTTCACATTCCTGAGTGTTTCCCTCGTTTCCGCCCAAAGAATGCCTTAATCCTCTCTTCATCTGGAGTTTGCCGACCATCCGATTAAAAACAAAAATCGACGTTGGATTTTCATTTCGTTTTCCCCAAAATTAAGAGGCGTTTTCACATTCCTGAGTTTCCATCATTTCCGCCCAAAGAATGCCCTAATCCTATCTTCATCTGGAGTTTCCCGGCCATCCGATTTTAGGTGTAGATGGTGGAGTTTTTCATCTCTGTCAATCCATTGGTGTCGACGATCACCATCGGATTTGGGTTCCGTGGCGAAGTAGTTGATAGTTGAGGTTAGTAGGTTTAGCAATTTCAGTTTATGCTTCATTTCGGCTATCCTGACCATTTCATTTAAGCCCAAATACATTGCCCTAATTTATCTGGCGATTTCAGTGTGCCATTAATCCCCACCGTGGGTGCCGTCCCGTGCAGAGCATTGAGGAGGGAGCTTCTCTGACCATCAGGTAAAGTAGTATTTTTTTTTAAGCTTAAAGCTTAAACCCCGTAACAGGCTCTAAGACATGGCGTGGGTTATGGTGTTTTTAAGACATGGCTCACAGTTTGAAATAGTGAGGATCCTCATGGGCTAATTGCATCTGCATGTCGTGGTATCAAAAAAGCTTTTGTTTAGATAATTATGTTTGTGTTCAATTTACATGATTGATAGCCTTGACATGGAAAAATCACTTCTTTTTATTAAACTGTGATGTCACCATGATTCACTTGTTTCTCCATCAATATGAGAACCCTCGATTGCCATTCATGATAATTGTGATGATGAAGACGACATAAAAATATATTTTGATTTTCCTTGCATTTTACTTGGTTCACTTATGTTTGTTTGGTTTAGCATTGCCTATTGAATTGAAAAGTTAGTTTTATAGGTGCAATTTTATTCTAATATATGATAAGTAAATACAAATAGATTTTCTTGTTGCAAACATATTTTTCGTCCTTTCGTTCAAATTATATCATTGAGCATTATATTTACTTCCTCGTGTGGCAGTCTAGTTTAGTACGCTAGTTCGCCTGTTACCTATTTTCGAAAAAAACCCCAAGTTCTTTGAACCCTATAGTATGAGATATTGTGGGATACCTAGTATGTGTAGATAGATTATCATTTCGAACTTCATGAAATTTGTAGCTAACATGAATATAAATGCGAAATAAAGAAACAGATCAGTTCAAAGGCAGTTTAACGAGCCTTAATTCTATTTTTGAAATCCAAAATTAAGGGAGTCAATACATAAGAAACCAATTAAGGGATTTCTCGTTGAAATCCAGAATGGTTTCCAACAATCATCGTAGTGGCCAAATACCTCTTTCCATGTTTACTATTCACAATTGCTAAATATCAAACGCATGCAACTCAATATTATTTTCAGCATACAATTGAACCAAATTGAAATTAAGTTAAATTTGAAGTTGTCTATTGAGTATGAGCCAAAACACTAATGACATTGGCATGATCTGTCCATTTATAAGTCTGAAAAGTAATTGTGATGTTCCTATTAGGATCTAGAGGGTCATAGCAATCTGCAAAAACAGAGAAAGAGTCGACCAACCAGTTAAAAATAGAATAAGTGAAGTAACAGAAGGAAAAGTATATGCATAAATGATGCGTGATAATCTGGACATGGCGACTAGTAATAGTGTGAACTTCAAAGCAAAAGGCCAGATGAGAGAAAATATGAAGGCCATTTTCTATAATATGCATAATTGTTTGGTCTATAATATGATATTTGTGCTATGTTTGTATAGGTTAATGGACGCAAGTAATAGGATATATTGTTACATTTTCGTGGGTGGCAAACTTGTCCAAAAAAATGATGGGCAATGGGAATACTTGGGTGGAAGAAGTAAGCTAGTTGATGGCTCATTTCCTTGTTTATGGTGTTATATGCATAAACACATATATTCTACCTAAGCATGCTGTGCACATACATATATGGAGAGAGCTCATGTTTCTGCAAACTTTTAACAACTAAAATGGACATGTGGTTTGTGGTTTTAGAAATTCTGTTTTGAACCTTCTTTTCGAAAAAAGACATCTGTGAGACATGAGCACAAGAAAGTATTTTAATACTCGTTTTGAATATATGCATAAATATATGTACTTGCATGCTTACTACATATATAGAAAGGAATCTTGTTTCAACATAACTTTTGATGGCTAAATGAATTTATGTGTTGTGGGTTTTAAATTTTGTTTGAGGGGCAAGATATCACCTCAAGAAGCATAAAAATACCCATTTTTGAATAATACCACAATTAATGAGTAAAATGCATTTTAATTGACATCCTAACTAGAAGGTTGGTCGAGTCTTGGGGCTTCAGATGAGGCACAATCACTTTGATATGTTGAACTTACAAGATATTTGCCTTTGCCTTGACATTGGATGTGATAATGCTGCAAAATTATTCCTCTCTCATGATCTTAAGTGTTTGGAAGTAAAACTATGAAAGAGGCTGGGTTTTCCCAAACTTAAAATTTTAGTGTTGAATATTAGGACTCAATTTCAGTGTTTTTCGGTGGATACTCCTCATAGCAAGAGGACCTCTATGCTTGGTTTTGTTAGAAATATTGTATATGCATCAAGTACTACAATACACTAAAATCTTCCTTCAAATTTTTATGTATTGTTGTATGGTATATGATATGGGGTTGTTGATTCTCGTTTTTATGTATTGCCCTATTTATAGGCACGATGCACTATTTTGGAAATTTTCTTATTTAGAGTTGCTTTCAGTAACCAACTTAATTGAAAGTGCACTTTGAATGTGGTTTCTTTTTAGTTGTTATTTAATTTCATCTCTGTGTCTACATTATCGAGCATTTCTTATTTGGAGCCTCATTAAGGATGACAATTTCTGTTACATTATTTTACGTATTGGGGTGACAAATTTTTTTTTCAATAAAGCGAGACTTCCCCTATATTTATTTCCAAGTTGTGAATTAGTCCTGTTATCGCATTATCTTCTAGTTGCACCTATTTCAATGTGCCATCAATTTCTAAGACATCATAAAAATTGTCTTTCAATTTGTCCTCAATTAGATATACTTGTTACACACGTTGTCCATATGGTTATTATCTAGTAATTTATCTGGTTGCCGGTTGGATAATCGATCATACACGTGTTTGCTTCCAAACTGTAAGCGTTTTCCTAAAATGCCATATTGTTATGTATTTCATTTATTTTTTCCTTACAACTATGATTATGGAACACCATTACCAAATTAATCAAACAGATTAATTGTCGAAATAGTCAATTGACCTTTCTCTTTATTATTAGTTTCTCCAGGTCATCAATAACTGCTATAACACCCATTTCCAAGTGCCCGTTCTTCCAAGGTTGAAGCTTACAACAATCATTTCATTCTTCTATGGCCACTACGGAGGTGATGTACGCTAAAACTACTTGTTATTTTACACATTCAATCCATTTGAATCACATTACAATTTGGTTATCATTGCTATATTGTTAATAACTTCTAATCAATTTTCTTTTAACTAGTTTGAAATTAAATTTGCCTACGCCAATTCGTTAACATGTGACAGGAAATCTTGGAGAAGTACTATGCAGCAGAATGCACAATAAATTCATATCAAAAGGGCATTCAGCAGCAGCTTGGCATCATGCGTGGTCTGATCCATAGATTGGATGCTCGAAGAGAAAGAAGTGTACATTCCCCTACTGCTGGTCACTCGGGCTATGCAGCAGAATTTTAATTGGAATGAAATGCATAATTACATGTCTCAAAACGTATATGATACTATTTGATGAAAATAGTTACAATGTAAAAACTTAAAAGAAGGTTGGTATCTTATTATCTAACTCTTAACATAGATTGGCTTCCTATAAAATAAACTATCTTGATCATCTAGACTTCTCTGTTTTTCTCTTCTCATCTTTCATCTGATGTTAAGCCTCTTATTTTGAAGTATTTGTATTAATCGTGACAAAGCTCTCACTTCAAGAATCAACCCACCTGCACACATAAAGGGAAAAACAATTAGTTCAAGGATAAAAGATCATTTATTTACTTCATCTAAAAACGAAAAGGAAAAGGTGCAATTTGACACCCTCATGTACTCGTTTGAGTTCTCCTATTATTTGTCACTCCATACTGTGCACATAATTTTCAATTGATGCAGAGTCATAAATCCGTCTTACAAACAAAAGAAGTGAACATACTCATAATTTAAGAATATTGGAAGGATGAAAATTAAGAGAAAATAAACCTCTAAAGCCATAGAATGTGAATTAACTATCTGATTTTGCATGAAGCTGTTGAATTAGATACCTCAAAGATATTTGTCCTCACATCAACATCAAATGAGTCTATTGAAATTATGTGTTGTTACCCAAGATAACAAGGTCAATAAAGGGAGACAGAAATTGTTTGTCATAACACTTACCAACAATAAGTAAACACTACCATCAATGAATTTTTTTCAAAAAAATTTGAAATCCTTCAATGTAGGTAGGGTTGTACACACTTGTACAGTTAGCACTTTTGGATTGTACAGTTAGTGTAAATGGCTTGTGTAGTTATGCAATCCACCAAAGGGATGACCGAACAAGTGCATATGGGTGGGGCAACAATGTTTCCATTATCGTGGATAAGGGAAAATGAGGAAAAACCCTCATTTCGGTTCCTACGCCTAAGTAATGTAAGGGAGCTAAAACAATGAACTAACATTGTACAAATAAAATAATATACGTGGAAGGAGTGTGTTGTCAACCGATATGTGTGAGGAATGTTCACGACGAGTGGAAAATGTTGATGACTAAGTTCTTCAAAATCACTTGAAATACCTTAAGATACACACCCTTGTACATTTAGTACATTGCCATTGTACACTTGGTGTAAAGGCCTTGTACAGTTGGAGCAATTCCACTTAAATACAACTGAAGGAGTGCATATGGGCGGGTTAACCACATTCCAAAGAAATGGCTGAGTGAAAAAGGGGAAAATGAAACCCAATTTAGGTTCCTATGCAACATAAGTGTGCTACCACAAGGCATTTGAATGTGTACGCAGGGAAATGAGAAATGACTGTGAGGGATGCCCCCTAGCAAAAAAATAAGGAAATGAGCAGCGATTTTTTTTCAAAAAAAGTTGAAATCCTTCAATATAGGTAGGGTTGTACACACTTGTACAATTAGCACTTTTGGATTGTACAGTTAGTGTAAATGGCTTGTACAGTTATGCAATCCACCAAAGGGACGACCGAACAAGTGCATATGGGTGGGGCAACAATGTTTCCATTATCGTGGATAAGGGAAAAGGAAGAAAAACTTAACCCTTATTTCAGTTCCTACGCATAAGTAATGTAGGGGAACTAAAACAATGAACTAACATTGTACAAATAAAATAATATACGTGGAAGGAGTGTGTTGTCAACCGATATGTGTGAGGAATGTTCACGACGAGTGGAAAATGTTGATGACTAAGTTCTTCAAAATCACTTGAAATACCTTAAGATATACACCTTTGTACACCCTTGTACATTTAGTACATTGACCTTGTACAGTTGGAGCAATTCCACATAAATACAACTAAAGGAGTGCATATGGGCGGGTTAACCACATTCCAAAGATATGGCTGACTGAAAAAGGGGGAAATGAAACCCAATTTAGGTTCGTTTTGGTTTGTATATTCATAATGATACCATGAGCGCTTTAGGGCGTCCCCAAGATATGTTTTCAGATACTGCTATACAATTATGCAACATAAGTGGGCTACCACAAGTCATTTGAATGTGTACGAAGGGAAATGAGGAATGACTGTGAGGGATGTCCCCCTAGTTAAAAAAAGAAGGAAATGAGCAACGATTGTTTTCAAAAAAAGTTGAAATCCTTCAATATATGTAGGGTTGTACACACTTGTACAGTTAGCACATTTGGATTGTACAGTTAGTGTAAATGGCTTGTACAGTTATGCAATCCACCAAAGGGATGACCGAACAAGTGCATATGGGTGGGGCAACAATGTTTCCATTCTCGTGGATGAGGGAAAATGAGGAAAAAATGAACCCTCATTTCCGTTCATACGCATAAGTAATGTAGGGGAGATAAAACAATGAATTAACATGGTAGATATCAAATAAAATGCATGCAATGAGTATGTTGTCAACCAATAAGTGCGAGGAATGTCCCCCACAATTGGAAAAAGTAAATGAGCAAGTTCTTAAAAATCACTCGAAATCCCTTAAGATACACACCCTTATACACCTTTGTACAGTTGGTGTACATGCCTTGTACAGTTGGTGTAAATGCTTTGTACAGTTGCAGGAATTCGACCTACCTACAACTTAAAGAGTGCATATGGCCGGTTTAACCACATCCTAATGTCATGGCTGACTGAAAAGGGGGAAAATGAAACCCAATTTACTTTCCTATTCATCATAAGTGCGCTAACTAATCCCCACAGCTCACCGTCTCCACCATACCCATTTATTGCCTACACTATAAAGCCAACAACCAGATTATAAAGTGAAGAATTTTCAAACAGGTGAAATGCCATTTAATAGGAGATCTTTTCGAAAATATTCACTGTAAGTTTCTTCAATTTACTTACCTCATGCTTCATTCCTATGACCCAAGATGGATATGATCAAATCAAAATGTGAGAGAAAATAATTTACACCCACCGTCATTTGGATTTTGAAATGATGATGATGATAAAATAGATGCAAGGCTTTTCTGATTTCTGACTTGCTCACAACCCTTGCCCGTCGAAGAAATCGGTTGGGGGACATTCACAGTGGCCATCCTCTTTGATCATGGTGTTTACGGAGAGAGATAAAGGGGTAGGAGGGTGGTGACCCTTTTTGCAGTCAGGTGACATGGCATTTCACATTTAACACAATTCTCCCTTTTAATTTACAACAATCTGACTTGGAAATTTGAAGGGTATATAGGTCACTCAATATCTCATAGCCTTTCTATTAATTCTGTAACATATATGGACCATTTGTTAATTTTTGGGCCCCGTTGGCCCTTCTCCCTTGAAATATTCTAGGTTTAAGATCAGTAGCGTCCGGAGCAACGCGGCGTCCATCTATTGGAAGACTCCCAGTCCATCGCGGAAAGTAGCCGTAGACAATCACAACAGTGAGTTTCCCGCCATTTCTACACTTTCGTCTCTCTCGTTTCTCTTCGAGGGTGTCTCTCTCAGCAGTTGATGTTGGGTCTGCGTTCATGCCACTGTCTCGGCCACAACCCTCTCTCTCGCAATCTCAACCTCCGCTTCTCTCCTCCTCTTTCGGTCTCATTCAAATCCTTCTCTCTTAATTCTTTATTCTCGTCAAGCCCTAACCCTAAGACTAAACCTAAACACCAACCTAAACGTAAACCCACCATGTCCTCTCTCCCCTCCGCCTTCGATGCTCTCATGTCCAAAGCCCGAGCCGCGGCCAAGAAGAAGCCCCAATCCCAGTCCGAATCCCAATCCCAGTCCGAATCCCAATCCCAATCCTCGTCTCCGAAGAAGCGCAAAACCCAAACTCAAACCCCAGACCTTGCCCCACCTAAAAAATCTACCAATTCCCAAACCCCCGATTCCAAGATCGAGCCATTGGATGCGTTGCCGGCGAAGAAACCGAAGAAGGTTGACGTCGAAGAGTGTATTGGGCAATTGAGGAAAAAGGCGGCGGATTTCAATCCCAAAACGGCGGCGTATTGGGAGGACAAGCCAGTTCCATTTCTTTTTCTTGTCAGGGCTTTTGATATGATTTCCAAGGAGACGGGTCGGATTGTGATTACGGATATTGTGTGCAATATGTTGAGGACGGTGATGCACGCCACCCCGGACGATTTAGTAGCGGTTGTCTATCTTTCAGCCAACAGGATTGCACCGGCGCATGAGGGCTTGGAGCTTGGAATTGGGGATGCGTCAATTATTAAGGCACTTGCGGAAGCCTGTGGAAGAAAAGAAGAGCAGATTAAGAGCCAGTACAAGGTAAACTATTATCCTTCTTGTTAAAGGGGCCCTTTGGCACGCCTAGCCCAAGCCTCTCCTTAGTTGTAGAGCCTTTTGTCTTATTTTATTTTATTTTTATTATTTTTATTTTGCACTTTTATTCTTGAAATTTATAATTCCGTTGGTTTTTTTTGTTGAATTGACTCTCACTTACTCTCACTTCATTTGGGCATGCCTTGCACCTTTCACAACTATGACTATTTTTTCATTTTGATTTTGATTTTTTCTTTATTAGTTGATTTTTGCTCCCACACTCAACCATAATTTGTTTTATGTTTTTTATTTTTCAAAATGTGGAAAAAAAGCAAAAATCTTTTCACTAGACGTTGAAGAGAAGTAGAAAGGGTACTAAGTTAGGCCATGCTGAAATTATAGTTTTTCTTTAATAATTTGGGTATCTGAAGTTAAAGATGCTCTAAGAAAGATGCTCTAAGAAAGATGAAAACGGAAGATGCTTGGAAATGTTGAGTGTAAAGTTAATTGAATGGTATGAAACTTCAATTCCGAGTTATTGAATTTCTACAATATATGCATGGACAAAAGAAAATATGAAAACAGAAACAAAGACTATTGAGCAAGTAAAATGTGAAAATGCAATTGGTATATTGACTAAACAAAAATAAATGATTAGTCTTCCATGTTCAATGGGTGATTTGAAATTGATTTGGCAAGAATCATCAATCATGGAAGATTGTGTGATGATTTGTTTGGAGAATCCGAACTCTTGTACCATCATCAATGCCCTTGACCACAATTCCTCTCTCATCTCTAGTAACACCACCACTCAAATGTTTATAGAATATTTTCTGAAATCATTGACTATCTATTTCCTTATTAATGAAACTGCTAGAAATAGTAGTGGAACAAAGATTAAGACATGAAACCTTTGTTTGGAAAGAGAAGAGTGTGCTGTAGATTATAGATTGGTTATCCACATGTATTATGCAGCTGCACTGGTGTTTGAATGAGAGGCAAGTAAGTTATATTCGTGGTAAGCTTATATTGAGTGTAGGAGTTAAGCCTTTCCTGATGGCATTATTAGTTATAGGTGTGCTTACTTGACATATACGGGATGAGATTGGATGGTATATGTTTTTGTTGATGTGACTGGCATGGGCAGTTAGAAATATGGAGAGACCTTAGCATATGAACTTTTGACGCAAAGTTGGACTGAATGGGAGTATATAGAATGTAGCTTTAGTAAAATTGATTGAAATGAGGAAACAGTAAGAATTGTGATTATGAGATTCTGAAAAGTGGTTATGTTAAAAGTGGGTGGAAGTTAGCTTGTATAATTCTCTGCTTTGTTGTCCTTTTGTGCTGGTTTGCTTCTTGGTGCTTTTTCTATATCTTCTCTGTACTTGGATTGCTCCTATTGAGGTGATTGCAAAGACCTGTTTGGTTACAAGATGACTATAGTTTTTTTTGGCTTAATGACTCAGAAGTTCTGAAGAAATGAATGTTGAGAAGTGAGCCAGCCAAAATGAAAAGCAACACAGAAATAATGAGTGATTGTATGTATGAGTAGATTTACCACTAATTAGGGACAAGACTAATTAGACTTAGTCACTGATTTTGTCAAAATTGAAGTCACTTAAAGGACAAGAGGAAGAACAAAAGGAACTTGATTGGGGGCAGTGAGAAAATTCTTGATGGTCCTTAGTTTAACAAGAACATGGCCCAGATAGAGTTGAATGGAGGACCCTCAAATAGTTGGTTTACTATTTTGCTGCTGTGCTTCTTTGTTTTATGCATTTATATGGTATTGGACGTTGATTTTTCCCATCAGAAACAAAACCTCTGTTATTTCTATAAATCAGAAGGCCAAGAAGGATGTGACATCCTTCCATAGAATATGAAATCTGATAAAAAAAAATGTAGAAAAGCGCTACAAAGAGAAGTAATACAAGTTTTACTCTTCAATAAGAAACAAAACCAATTCAAGAACATACCAAAAGCTTTACTAATTACAATTCAGAAAGTCAAAGTGTTCTCTACAAAACATACCAACAATTTTGATCCTCTTTTAGCCATAAACTCTGCAACTTGATTGGCTAAGCTGTATAAAAAACATGGGGAATTGACCAACCATACCTCCATTGGTCTCTTTCCTTCTTATTTACAACTAAATTTCCTTCCACTAGAAAATCAGAAAGACCTAAAATTTGAGCCAAACACAAGGCCCTCCAGAAGAGCTAGAAGCTTAGCTTTAATAGTGAAACCTTTTGCAGGTTTAGAATATGCTTTTATCAATGTAAATCTATGATTTTAAGCGTTTGTCCAATCCCTAGTTGCATTGATATATTCAAAGAACATCCATCAAATGTTAACTTGACATAAATCTTGGGAGGCAATGATCATATTGGAAAGGTCTTCTCAACCAATCTCCTAGACCTGCATGCAAGGTTTAAATCTAATGATGGAACTATGGAAGGCTTAAAGGAGTGCCTGTAAAGGCTTCATTAATAGAAGCCCAAAAGGAGTAGAGAGAATAGAATAAGTCCCAAACTGCATCTGGCATCCTCCATTCATCTTTAAGGATCCTTGCATTTCTTGCTCACCATATAGTCCAACTTAGGGTGAGGCTTAGAACCTTGGCCCTAGGAAGTCTTTCAAAACCCATAAAGAAAATGATTAAGACCTCTGTTACATTTATGTGTGCCCTTTGACCTAAGGAATTGCTTCTTGATTGTGTGATTATTATATTGATTTGGGGGTTTACCGTGCAGCTATTTATTTTTTGTGGATTCTGTTCCTTTTACCTGATGTTAACTGGTTAGTTTGTTTATGACTGTGTGGCAGGCATTGGGAGATTTGGGGCTTGTTGCAAAAGCATGCCGATCATCCCAGTCTCTGATGCGCAAGCCTGATCCATTAACCGTTGTCAAGGTTTTTAATACATTTGGACTTATTGCCAAGGTGCATTATCTTTATCTTTCTCTACTTAGACATCAAATTTGTGCGTTACATGTGCGCTTTCTGATGCCTTATCTTGTTTGGGCATGGTGCTGATTTTATTTGTTATTTTATTTTTATGTTTTTAATGAGAAAGGAAGTGACAAATCTTTAATTTGTAAGTTGCCTTAGACCCTATTTTGTAACTGTTTTTAGAAATAGTTTTTTGTTTCCCAAAATAAAAAATAGGAAAACACATTTGACAATAAAAAAGGGAAAACAGTTTTGTGGTCTTAAAAATAGAAAACAAAGTGTTTTTAGAGAACATTTTTTGTGTTTTCAGTTATTTTTAGTTGTTTTAAAAAATAATTATATAAATGTGGAGAATGATTAAAAAATAAAGCACTGCATATAAAAGTTGTTTTTAAAATATATTTAAAAACATAGAAAACAGGTTAAATGTTGGGTTTTCAAATAGACATTTGTTCCACAAAAAATCAGAAAATAGTTTTTTAAAATTTAACTCAAAAGCCATTTTTCAGAACTATTTTCGAAAACAATTACCAAATAGAACCTTTGTTATTTAGTTATTGTTGTTATCTAAAGGTGGACATGTTTACTGGAAAGCCTAACTCTACGCATTGGCCTGCAAAAGTATGGTTTTGATGGCATGTTTGTGTAGAATTTCTTGCAGGAACAATAATAACTAAAGTAAGGTGTCAGAAACTATGGTGTCCTTGATCCACCAAAGGCTTGCCTCAAGTGGCATGTAAAGGGAAAAAGTTACCTATCTGAACAAAAGGAGCTTAATGCAGTTAATGCATAAAAAGAATGATTCTTTGTGCTTGAATTGATTCTGCTTCTTAGATAATAGTAATTCAACCTTTAACTTATGTTTGAAAGTTGAACATCAAGTGTCTATTATTGATGACATAGTTTGTAACTTCCTTATCTTATTATTGATTTTTGTCCTGCTTTGGAACTCATTAGGAATCTGGAAAGGATAGTCAAGAGAAGAAAAAGAACCATATCAAGACACTTCTTGTTGCAGCCACTGACTGCGAGCCACAGTATTTAATTCGTCTACTTCAGGTTGATATCTATTAGACACCAGTTCATTTGGCCCTGTTCTCCTTATGTAAACATATATTCCTCCTGCAGACGAAGTTGCGAATTGGTTTGGCAGAGCAAACTCTGTTAACTGCATTGGGACAAGCTGCTGTATATAATGACAAAGAGTTGACACAACCACCTCCACATATCCAGTCGCCTCTAGAGGAGGTGAGTTGATGTTCTTTTAGATCAAATAAAATGCTGCCTTTTTGTTCTGTAATTCATGTGATGAATTTTGTGCTTGAATGTTTTTGAATAAGTGTCCACTTCATATTGAAACCTGTTATGGGCATGATGTGGATGTTTCCATGTTTCTTTGTGTTTATATTTTGGGATGTTAAAAAAATTGCACCATATATATTTATGCATCATAGGCCCTTAGCAATGTGATGCATATTGTTTCTTGCTTTTGGAACCACTGTTTTTAATATCTTCACATGTGGAAAGGATGCTTGCTTGTTTGATTTAGGGTTGGAATTTTATGAATAGGAATGTCTTACTTTCTGGGTGCATGGAGAGTTGGTTTCAGGAGCAGGATGTGCATTTATGTCTTTCAAATAAGAGTTACTCATGATGGATGGTATTGAAAAGTAAGGCAAAATATGGTAATTAAAGTTGGTGTTTCTAGCTCTTAATGCACTAGCTAGCATTTTGAATGATTCTGAAGCACAAGCGGAATATTGGCTCAAAAATTTCATTGACTGTAATTTGTATATCACCATTTCTGCTTATTGTGCGCATATAAGAGTCGTACCCTGTGAGTTTGGAGGCCTGGATGCCCTCTGCTCTCTGCTAAGTATCATGTGAACTGTGGTGGTTCATCTTTTCATGTCCTCCTGCTCCCCACCTTTTCCTTTTATTTATTTATTTTTGACACGAAATATGGGATGAAAATAATAATTTCTATCTATTAGATTGACTATACACACAGTTTATATAGGAGATTAGAAGAGAAGAAATAGGAAACAAGAGACATAATAGGAAACTAACTTATTCCTAAACTAACTTATTCCTAAATCATAAAACTATCTAGTTACATAAATAGGAAACTAATAAATCTATCTATTTACAAAAATAGGAAACTAACATAATAGGAAAATAATTCTCCTATTCTATTTACAGCTCAACAATTTTTAAAAAATTAACTCTAAAAAAACTCTAATATTTCTTTTTGGAAATAAACTGACATGTGTATGAGCTGCTGCTTACACCCCTTTCCTTAGTACCTTACTAGTGTACAGTGTACTAATTAGTGGCAAATTATTTCATATGCAAGGGTGTTGGGCATGCTACTTGATGATCAGAAAAGTAAAAAATTACCTAGTTGTGTGGTGATACACAAACATACACCCCCTACTATATTGAGATGAAAACCCTAAACCCTAAACCCAAAATGTAAGTCTAGAGAGAGAGAATGAGATTAATCACACTTGCCATATAGCTTTCTTGTTCATACATGCAGAGGGAAAGAGCCTGCATTAATGAAGGTGCATGCTCATAGTACACACAACGACCACTACATCAATATAGCTCAATTTATTTTAAACAGTTATTAAAAATTTTGGAAGTGATTTTTAAAGACATAAGGTAAATCAAAACTTTTTGTACAAGTGGCTGTACTTTTTATAGAGAATTTATTACTAATTTCTATTTTTAAAACAAAAATAATAAGTGTACTCAAACAGACAGTTAGCTACTTCTTTGGTGACTCCTTGTCTCTTTTGAAATAACTGAAGATTGAAAGTTCAGAAAACCCATTTTCTTTATTTTTTTTAAAGTTCAATTAATTACTAAAAAATTCTAACATGCCGAATCTAGCTATTAATTTGCCTCACTGCCTCACTTTATTGTGGATTGCGTGGCAAAAGAGAAATGCTAGGATTTTTGAGGAAAAGTGGAGGTCGGAAGGGATGTTGTGGGATTTACCTCACTTCTACTCCTCTCTTTGGGCCTCTTGTATTGTTGCTTTTAGAGGAGTTCCACTTAATGTTATCCAAGTCAGCTTGCTCTTGGCTTGTGATTCAAAAGTTTGAGATAGTTAGAGGATGTCTTTGTATATAGTTTTTTTTTATAGAGGGTGTGTCTAGTCTTACTCGAATTAGGATTTGAAGAAAATATTCTTCTTTTTTCTGTGTCAAAACTGAATACAAAGTGACCTATATATATACAAGTGGGATTCCTAATCTAAGCCATATAATATGCACAATCACTATCTCTAAGGAAACAATAATTAATTAGGAGAGATTCTCTCATCCATAAAAATAGAAAATGTCCTAACACAATCCCTCTAATCTTGGCACTTAATTACAAATCATAATCCCATATTTCCACACTCCCCCTCAAGTTGGGTAGTAGATGTCTAGCATTCCCAACTTGCTTTTCATGTTTTCGTAGGTGGCCTTTGGAAGTGCCTTTGTCAGAATGTCTGCTGTTTGACGACTTGAAGGAATATACATAAGTTTGATTGTTCCCCCTTCAAGTTTCTCCTTGATGAAGTGACGGTCTATCTCCATGTGCTTGGTTCTGTCGTGTTGAACTGGATTCTTTGCAATACTTATGGTAGCCTTGTTATCACACAAAACTGTCATAGTGGAGTTTGATATAATTCCAAGTTCCTTGAGTATTCTTTGGAGCCACATTCCTTCACATATCCCATGAGCCATTGCCCTGAATTTTGCCTCTGCACTGCTTCTCGCCACTACAGACTACTTCTTGCTTCTCCAAGTCACCAAGTTTCCCCACACATAGGAACAATACCCAGTAGTCGACCTCCGATCTGTCAAGGATCCTGCCCAATCAGCATTTGTGAATACCTCAACTTCCCTACTTGAGGTTTTCTTGAAGTAGAGTCCTCTACCCGGGCTCTTTTTAAGGTACTATAAAATTCTGTATACGACTTTCATGTGTCTTTCAGTGGGATTGTTCATGTAGCGGCTTACCATGCTCACAGCGAAACCAATATCGGGCCTTGTGTGAGTTAAGTAGATCAACTTTCCTACTAACCTTTGGTACCTGTCTCTGTCAGTTGGATGATTGTCATTATCTTTATCAATCTTACCAATAGGATCCATAGGCGTGTCCACTGGCTTACAACCTAGCATCCCAGTCTCCTGAAGTAGATCAAGGACATACTTCCTTTGCGTGACCACAATTCCCTCCTTAGTTCTGCCAACTTCCATGCCAAGAAAGTATCTGAGTTGTCCAAGATCTTTGATTTCAAATTCTCTTGCTAGCAGCTTCTTGAGATTCCCTATCCCTTCTTAATCGTCTCCGGTAATTATAATATCATCAACATAGATAATGAACAGAGTCATTTCACCTTCCTTAGAGTGCTTCATAAACAGTGTGTGATCTGCTTGACATTGGATGAATCCATGTTTTTTCACAACTCTAGTCAGTCGATCAAACTAGGCCCTAGGTGATTGTTTTAGACCGTATAGGGACTTTCTCAGTTTACACACTTTTCCTCAATTTTCTGGAGTTTCCATACTAGGTGGAATCTTCATGTAGACTTCCTCTTCTAGTTCTCCGTTGAGAAATGCATTTTTGACATCAAGTTGGTGCAGATTCCAGTCCAAATTTACTACAACTGACAATAACACTCTGATGGAGTTGAGCTTTGCTACTGGTGCAAATGTTTCTTCATAATCAATGCCATAGGATTGAGTAAATCCTTTAGCCACTAGTCGAGCCTTGAACCTGTTTATACTTCCATTCGGATTGTGCTTCACGGTAAATATCCACTTGCATCCAACAGGCCTCTTACCCTCTAGTAATTCTGAGATTTCCCATGTCCCATTTTTCTCCAAGGCTTGTATTTCTTCTTGAACAACAGTCTTCCATTCAGGTTGTTGAAGTGCTTCTTGGATGTTGGATGGGATATGATCATCTTCAAGAGAAGTGATGAACGCTTGGAAATTCTGTGAAAGCTTTCCATAGGACACATGATTACTGATTGGATGCTGAGTGCAGGATCTTACACCTTTCCTTAAAACAATGGGTTGATCAAGATCATCAAGGTCATTACTGGAATCTAGATCATAAATTGTGTTACCTGGTTGTGAGTTTGGGTTGCTTGGATCCTGGTCCAATTCTTGGTTCTGCTCAGGTGGAGTGCTGTCCTCGGGCTCCTTTTGAGGAGGTTTCTCGAGCTTTTCCTTTAAATTTTTTCTAGAATAAACTATTACCTCTTTACTACCTTGTGTAGTTGACTCAGGTGTGACAGAAGGGACATCCAAGGAATTATTTTCGGGGACAGAAAAAGTACTATCTGTTTGAGGAGGCAGTGATGAACTCAAAGGAGAAGTAGTGCTGATATCGGTTTCCCAAAGTTGGAATTCATCTGTGGACCAGTTCTCCTTCTGAATTGCAATTTTGGGGTAGAAAGGTTGATTTTCGAAGAAAGTGACATCCATGGAAGTGTAGAATTTCTTGGTTGTTGGAGAGTAGCACTTGTATCCTTTTTGGTTTGGTGAGTACCCGAGAAAGATGCATTTAGTGGCTGTCAGATCAAGTTTACTACGTTGGGACTTATGGATGTGAACGAAAGCAGTACAACCAAAGACTTTGACTGAGATAGACGAGATTATTCGAGCGGATGGATATGCAACGAGGAGGATTTGACACGGGGTTTTAAATTGAAGAATCCTAGAAGGCATTTGGTTGATCAAGTAGGTTGCTGTGAGTACAGCTTCACCCCATAATTGTTTAGGCACGTTTGAAGCTATCATGAGGGATCGTGCAACCTCCATCAAATGTCTATTTTTCCTTTCTGCAACTCCATTTTGCTGTGGAGTATCAATGCACGAGCTTTGATGTACGATGCCATTCTCCAGAAGATATGACCCAAGAATGTTGTGATAGTATTCTCGAGCATTATCTGTCCAAAGGACTTGAATTTTTGCTTGAAATTGCGTTTGAACCATGTTGTTGAAGTTTTCAAATATTTCCCTCACTTTTGATTTCTTCTTCATAAGGAATACCCAAGTCACTCGAGTGTGGTCATCAACAAAGGTGACAAACCATCTAGAATCTGTAATGTCGTTGATTCTAGAGGCCCCCCCAAACATCACTGTGAATCAAGGAAAAATGATGAGATGGTTTGTATGGTTGAATGGAATAGGAGTTGCGAGTATGTTTGGACAATTGACATATTTCACATTGAAATTTTTTGGAATTTTTATTGAATAATGATGGATATAGTTTTTCAAGATAGGAAAAATTTGGGTGACCTAATCGGTAGTGTCATAACATAACAACACTATCCGTCTTGGTAGTAGGGTTGGAAACTACACAAGCAGTCTTCATTGGTAGCCTTCGAATTTCCTCAGCTCTTAGAAGGTAAAGTCCAGCACGCACCTCAGCATTGCCAATCCTCTTTCCAGAGTTCAAGGCCTGAAATTCACACATGTGAGGAAGGAATTTAGTAACACAATTAAGATCCTATGTTAGTCTACTTATAGACAATAAGTTGCAATCCAATTTCGGAACATAGAGCATGGAGTGAAGAGTAATATCCTTGGAAATAATAACTAAACCTGTGCCAAATACCCTATAAAGGGTTCCATCGGCAATTCGAACAGAGGAATTGTTATGGCAAGGAGTATATTCATGAAAAACCATGAGATTCCCAGTCATGTGATCTGAAGCTCCTGAGTCCACTATCCATGTAGTGTGATTTTCCTGTCTAACATTTAGGGCATGGGAAAAAATACCTTTCTGGGCTACAGATGCGGTACCAATAGTTGTTCCAGTTGATTGAAGAGTCTGTTGGAACATTTTCTGTAGTGCCTCCAATTGCTCTTTGCTAAACGGACCAGGATTTGAGATAGTGCCAGATGTGCCTTCTTCGGCTGCAGCGGTGTAACCCCGACCTTCTCTGTTTTGCTGTGGCCGAGAAGGTTTCCAATTAGCAGGTTTACCGTGTAGATGCCAGCAAGTCTCTTTCGTGTGTCCAGGTTTTCTACAATGGTTGCACCATGGACGATTCTTCTTCGTTTGGTGGTTGTTGTTGTTGGATTGGGTTCCTCGTGCAACTGGGGCTGAGTTCTCAAGATTTTTGGAGGAATTTTGGGTTCCCAACATCACTTTTTGTCTGCTTTCCTTTCTGCGAATTTCAGAAAAAACTTCCCTAACACTAGGTAATGGCTTAATACTTAGAACTCTTCCACGTACCTCATCTAAATTCTTATTAAGGCCAAGTAAAAATTTGTAGATGCGTTCCTTTTCAATGACCTTCTTGTATAGGAGTCCATCTTCGGGACACTTCCAAACCAATTCTTCATAAATATCGAGTTGTTGCCAATACCGTGTAAGGATATTAAAATATTCGGTAACAGTTGAATCTTCTTGTCGAAGATCTTGGAGAATACTCTTGATTTCGAAAATCGCCGAGGTATTATCGATGTTGGAGTAGGTCTCTCTAGCTGCATCCCATATCTCCTTTGCTGTGCCATAATACATGAAGTTTTCTCCTATGTCATTGGTCATAGAGTTAATTAACCAAGACATCACCATACTATTTTCCAACTTCCAGGTTCGGTATCCTGGATCATCTTCTTTCGGCTGAACAATGGCTCCCGTAAGGTATTCTTTCTTACCTTTCCCGTAGATGAAGATCCGAACAGACTGAGCCCATTGAATGAAATTCTGCCCATTGAGTTTATGACCTGTTATGGGAAGAATGATGCCGTCTGTGGTGCTGGCACTGCCGGAGTGAACTGCTTCAGGTCTGGACGTCACCTCCGAGTTTGATCCTTCCGTTTTGCTCTCCATGGAAAAAGATGATATTTTTTTATACGTGGTTTAGATCTGAATGCTCTGATACCATGAAGAAAATATTCTTCTTTTTTCTGTGTCAAAACTAAATACAAAGTGACCTATATATATACAAGTGGGATTCCTAATCTAAGCCATATAATATGCACAATTACTATCTCTAAGGAAACAATAACTAATTAGGAGAGATTCTCTCATCCATAAAAATAGAAAATATCCTAACACAATCCCTCTAATCTTGGCACTTAATTACAAATCATAATCCCATATTTCCACAGGATTTGTATTTTGATGGAAGGACCTTCATTCTTCTCTTGTACCTTTGTTATTATTGATATATCTTTTGTTTCTGATAATTTTTTTTTTTGCCTCACTACCCTCTCATTTGTTTCTTCCCGGCATGAATGGTGAGCGATAAGAAGTCACTAAATTCAATCTTTCATCAGCATGTCAGAGCTAGGCTTTTTTGAGCCTATGTCACCCCTTTACATTTTGGCCATAATCTTTATATTGGACATATGACATGTGTAGCAGATCAGAATGTGATATGGTTAGGAGTTTATTCTACTTTGTGTAATTGCACTAGTTATGATTCTTAACATAATCAAGATTTTTAGTCATTATGTGTTGCAGCCATTATACATTTAAAGAATTTCTGTGGCGTAGTTAGTAGTTGAACTTGCATAGATATGCATTGTATTTGAATGCCTCTTATGATAAGCATTTCTGTCATTGCGTGTGTCAGGCTGCAAATATTGTTAAGCAATCGTACTCTGTACTTCCTGTTTATGATAAAATAGTCCCTGCTCTTCTTAGCGGTGGTGTATGGAATCTTCCAAAGACATGTAGCTTTATGCCAGGTGTCCCTGTTGGACCTATGCTAGCAAAACCAACCAAGGGGGTATCTGAAATCATTGATAAATTCCAGGATATGGAATTCACCTGTGAATACAAATATGATGGAGAACGTGCTCAGGTAATAGTACCTAGATAAACCACTTCTGTTTACTGTTTCTCCTTGTGTTATATGTTCCATGCTATGACTATGTTCATCCAAGCAGATACACTACAAGGAGGATGGGTCAGTTGAGATATATAGTCGCAATGCTGAACGAAATACTGGAAAGTATCCTGATGTTGTTGTTGCAGTTTCAAGGTAAAATTTCCTTGTGATTAATATTCTCCGTAATGTATCGGTCGTTGAGAATTTTGGTATTTAGCTTGTATGTTTGGAACACGTACCATGTTATAAACTTTTATGGGTAGGTCCTGTGTTTGCTAGTGTACTGGAGAGATCTAAGTATAAAATTCAACTGGTTTACCTGAATGGCTTATTAGATCCTTTACTCTACTACTACATTATATGAGTTGCTGTGTTAAACATTTTATGCCATGTAGTGGGGCAGAATTTTGAATGGTGGTTAATTGGTGAGAGTTGTTAATTTGAACTACCTGCATTTATTTGTTAGGTGGTGTTTGATTGGTGTTCAAAAGACATTTTAACATCAAATACAAAACTGGCTATAACTGATGCTGTCTGGTTTCATGTAGTTTTACTTGATTTTATTTTTGGGCTTTTGGGGGAGTGTTGTTGAGTGGAGAGTAACCCTTTTTTATTATTATTATTATTTTTTTTACTTTTCATTTTTTCCTTTCTAGGCCATAGCCACTTTTGTTTTTTGTCTTGCTTTTCATTTTTCTTACCCTTTCCTTTTCTTTAAATTCAAGAAAGGTGGGAAACATGAGTTCCTATCTTTTAGAGCCTGAGAATGATTTTTCTTTAGTGATGTATTAATTTATTATTGTTGTTGTTTTTTCATATATGTAGATTTGAAAAGTCTTCAAGAAGAATTTGGGTTTCATATTAACAATTCTTGTAAAGAAAGATTTTTGAGAATGACTTTTGAAATATTTTCACTTGAGACCTTTTTGTTAGCTAACTTAGCTTCAGATAATTAATGTTTTAGTGGATGTGAGATAGCTTTATTTGAGTTTACAAGCTGAAGTTGAATAGGCATGTTATTTAATTTTGAGTAATGAATATGTACAATCTTATAGGTCTAAAAACTATCTTTCTAAAGTATCTGTGCTAAAATTTAGGAATCAAGGAAACTATTATTACATGGAAAAATAAGTAATTTCCTAAATTTGAAAATCAGCTAATAATCAGTCTTTGACTTCCCTATTCTATAGGGATTCTGAATTGATTCATCAACACTTTGGCTCAAGTTGGTGAATAGATATTGTCTATTCTTAACTTGCTCGTAATTATCTAGAATGCTTGACTTGGAAGTCTTTTAGTTAAGGTATCTCCTATACCTCCTTCCATTGAAACATAGGGAGTGCAAATTAAGTCACTCTCCAACTTCTCTTTGATGTGACGTATCTGTCAATTTCCACATACTTTGAACATCGTGTTGGATAGGATTGTGAGTAATATTAATAGCTTACTTCTTGTCACAATAAAACTTGGCTGTTCCTTCCTGTTTCACTTTAAGATTGTCAAGAATAATCTTCAACTGAAGAAGCTCATGTATTCCCTATTCCATGGCCCCGAACTCCAGAATGGTGCCCTCTTAGATTGGTTCTAGCTAATGGAAAAATAGTGGATCTGGCTGGGGTTGAGTTTCTGGTGTTGTTGGTGCTGTGATGTCAGAGGATGGGAGAGAGATAAGGGGACGAGGGACTTAGAGGATGCTCTTTGTGAAGGGGCAGTTTTGTAGGATGATTGGACCAATAGTTCTTTAGCTGCTTTCAGCAAGTTTTTGGGGATGCCTACTGCAGGTTTTGAAGAGGAGATCTTGGCGCTTCTGATTAAGATGAGATGCAGAAGTGAAGTTTAAACATGGGGAGTTTAGAAAGGGGAAGAGATTGGCAACCTCTTCAAAGTTTGATAGGGAGCTCAAAAGGTTGGAGACCTCCATACTTCATACTCTTCAAAGCTATTTCAAAGCTATTCTTTACTTGGAACAGCTTCCTTATTTTTCTAATCGCTTTCTACTGTCAAACTCCATACTCTTCCATCCTTTCACCAGAATATCACCCGCCCTCACCAAATTTATTTCATGTAACCTGCCTCCAAGACGTGTCCCTACATAGAACAAATTTCTAGCTCCACTTATCCATTTGTGCCTTGGTGAGAATAAAAAGACTTCTAATGCATAGGTCACCTTTTGTCTTATCTAAACGCATCATAACCAGTTAAGTGAGGTTTCTTCAATCTAGGCAGTTCTTATCTATTTTTTTTTTATTTGAGCAATAAAACAGCTGAATGTTGTAATGCTGGGTCTGTTCTTGTTATTGGTTTATATTAGCCTTCTGCTCTTTCTTCACTTTGAAAACATATGATGATTTTCAGAATTGGAAAATAGACTTTTTTATGCTATAATGCTCTAGAATTCCAACTCTAATTAGGGGCAAATAAAGTAGCTGATGTAGGACCATCCCTAAAGTAGTTTTCTACCATCAAATAAGATCAACTATGGTTTCACTCTATTAGGATTTAAGAAAGGGGACAAGGATTTAATATTATGGCAGCGGAAAAAGAAAATAGGTGAAAGTGAGAAAGAAAAATAAGATAGCAGAGGGAAGAAATTTTTTTTTTTTTTTGTCTCATGAACCCCTTAATAAGAGTCTCACAAAGGCCTTATAAGAGACTCATCTAGGAGAGAAACAATTGACTCTCACTATTGCAAGTTGCAAAATATGGGGAGAAAAACCATTTATTCATTGTTGGTTACATCAAGTAGTCTTATTTATGGGCTTTAGAAAACCCAAAAGATTCAATAAACTATAGAAAAAGGAACCTAATATATATGTTAAGTTATCATGACTTTTAACCCTTTCCTGAAACTATTATGCCTTCCATTTAAAAGAAAATATCTGTTTTATAGAATAGAAAATTCTTATAAACTAGAAGTTTCTAGAAAATGGAAACTTTTAAAAAGTAAAGACTTTAAGAAAATAAAAAGATTTTAGTACATTAGGAAATTTTAAAAAACAAAGATTTTTGAAAAATAAAAATATTTAGGAAATAGAATATTTTTAGAAAAAAAGACTAGGAATTAGAGTTCTTAAAAATAGAAACATTTATTAGAAGCTGTTTAGAAAATAGATGCTTTTAAAAGGTAGAAACATTTTAGGTAATAAACACTTTTTAGAAGTCAGAAACTTTTAAAAAATAAGAGTTCTTTAGAAACTGAAAATGTTAAAATCTGTGAAATTACTTATATCCTTGATAGCGTAATTTTTGTTTTTTGTTTTTTATTGTTTGCTTCCGTTCTTTCTTGAGTAGACCTTAGAGGGACTCATCCTTATCAGTAGCTCTAATCTCAATGTGTAGTCATTTACGCTTGGGAAATGCTGGATGCCATGGCTTTTTTTTCCCTGATTTTTCCAATACAATGATTGATAATTTATGGGAAGTCATGCATATCAAATAATAAATAAAGGTGCATGAATAAAGTTTGTATGAAATAATAAGATAAGATTAAGTTGAAAAGTAAAATTTGAAAAAAGGGAGGCCTAATTAGCTCCCCAATAACAGTAAACTATACTCCTGCTAGTATTCTGTGCTTATTAAGAAAAAGAGGCTGTTTTATGGAAGTAAAACCTTTGAAGAACTTTGTTCCCTGTATCTGTTGTTTTGCATGTTGATGTGGTGTAAACTGGTTTGCTTCTATTGAAAGTCTGAAATGAAATAATTGTTGTCAGCATAGTTATTGCTAATGTCTACTGTCAGATTGCAGATTAAAGAAGTCATCTGTGAGTTCGTTTGTTTTGGATTGCGAACTAGTTGCCTATGACCGTCAAAAGGGGAAAATTTTGCCATTCCAGGTAATATGTTTTCACATCAAGTTGTTTGTGATTCTTTGTAGATGCAATCTTAGGATCTTAATTGCTCCTGGAGCACCATACCGCTCTCATTTTAGTTTGCATATGGTAGAGATGTAGAAAATTCCAAAATATTTTCTCCCTTATCATGATTTGAATGATGACCAGATTACAGTGCTTCAGGAGGATCTTATTTATTTATTTATTTTTTTAATTTATTATTTTTATTTTTTATCTTTGCAACCTATGATTCAGTGTTTAGATGTCTTATCTCATTTATGTACAGTTTTTTTATTACATTTGTTTATGTACATTTATTGAAGCAATAAATATGCATCTTTATGTTTTGCTCCTCCTTTAGTTTTATCACCATTATAAAATAATATCTTACTTGAATGTATTGGTAATTGACTTTCCATATGATCATTTATTTTAATATTCTGTAACTTGAAATGCTGGAACAGAATGCATATATAAGTAAAATGCCTGATGTTGAACCTCTATGTATTAACTTACAGAATGCCTGATGCTATCATGATAAACTAATTGCATGGATGTTTCCCACTCGTGGACTATTTGCATGGATTCTTGTATCAGATTGATTTCATCATTAATGGATGGTTAAAGGCTTAATGAGCAAAATAGTGCTATTTTTTTATTTCAAGAAACTTTAATTTACTTCATATTTATGGACTTTTAATTAGTAATGTCTAGGAAAATAAAAGAAAATTTGTGGGGTCGTACCAAAATCTATAAACTGTTAGAATTTGATGCATCCTTCACATGGGTACTTTCTCATAACCGTGTATGCAACATTGACATAAATACATAATTCATGCAAACCTTCTTATTATTTTCTTTGTTTGAAGCTATTCTCTTAGTTCATTTATGGTTTTGCAAAAGTTATCGAATATATGAAATGCTCTGGACTTGTGAGATTAACAATTGCATTGTTAGTATATTATTTTTCATTCTCTTTGTTGTTCGTATCATAATTGCATACACCAGCTTTACTTCACATACCGTGCTCCCTTTCCATCTTACTAAGAGTAAAATACTCTATTTTTTCTCCCCCTGTGGCTTTAAAACCTTTTTTGATAGGTCTATATATAGAATATTCAATTAGACAATTAGATGTTTCATGGAACCTTTTCAACTTATTTGTTTATACATTTTCTTCACAAATAGATGTTTATGGCAGGTCCTCAGCACCCGTGCTCGTAAAAATGTGGTTATGAGTGAAATCAAGGTTGATGTTTGCATATTTGCTTTTGACATTTTGTATCGTAATGGCCAACCACTTCTTCAAGAGCAGCTCAAAATTCGTCGTGAGGTACATCTAATTCATTGTTGCTCAATTATCTCACAACACTTTTCTTCATTTTGAGAAATAAAAATTTGTGTTTCCCAGGTTTAAAATTTAATGCTTTTCTAACATATTTCAAGGTTATGCATGTAACATAATGTCATCATATATCCCAATGTTTTTTTTACTCTCTCTCTCTCTCTCTCCTTCTTGATAGGGAAGTAATATTGAATATCATTAAAAAAGCTCCAGGAAAAATGATGCACTATCCAAGTGCACAAGATGTATGAAAAGAATGCTGGAAGGCAGAAAAGAAAGAAAAAAGGTGGCTCTCTCCAAGTACAAAAGATACTTGGAGGAGTTTCAATGTCTTTGGTTAATATGTTTCTTAATATGCCAACAATGGTGGCACTATTCATGTTTCTCTGTACTTCTCTAACATATTTTATCTTCAAGGTTATAGTTGGCTGTGCTGTTTATGATCTTCTTGTGCTTGCCTATCAAAAAAACTATCCAAGCACACAAGATGCATACAAAGAGTGCTAGAAGATAAAGAAATAAAGACACATAAGAAAGGGAAAAATGCCCTACACTCTTCTAAAAAACAACCCTTCTAACACCACTCAAATAAAATTTGAGGAAGAACTCCTTCAGTATCTTTCAAAAAGCTTCGTTGTTTCAAAAATTCTGTCATTGCAGTTTTCCAAATGTACCAAAATGACCAAAGGCAAGCATCCTTCATACCCTGTTACACCACTGCCCACAAAGTTCCAGTGCCACCTCAATTACAATTCTTTAATCCACCATAGGAAACCCATAAAAAAATCCAAATAAGGAGTGCAAAAGATCTCACAACATGTGAGACAAGGCAGAAATGACGAGAAAATGGTTTTCCATCTCCTTGTTCTTGTTGAGGCAGCATCAGATAACCAAGATTTGATGGACCTCACCTTATGAGCTGAAAGTATGTTAGGATTGTCTCCTAGGGCTGGGCTGTGAGGGATAAAGTTGTTGCTGAGTGGGGCTAATGATGGAAAATTTATTGTTTATGTTGCTAGATGGAGTCTAATTTTGAAGGTCCTTTCACAATCAAAGTGGTGTGGGGCTCATGAAACCGGGTTTCTTTGCTTGGGAGGTGGCATGGGAAAAAATATTGAGAATGGAGGCCTTAGCTAACCAATGCTGAAGAGCAATGAGGAATCAATGAACCAAATTCTTCTTCATTGCGAGATAACAAGGAATTTGAGTTTGGGGCATCTTCTATTCTCACTTTTTGGTTTATCTTGGTTGCTTCATTGGTTGTTGCATTAGGTGTTTTTGTAGTAACATGAGTTGTGTGGGGAAGAAAACTAGAAAATTGTGGAGCTTGATCTTTGTTGTGTTTGCTTTGAACCATATGGCAGGAGCATAATCATTGAAAACCATTCATAGAAAATTGAGGACATCCAAAGGAGTGGGGAGTTCGGTTACATCATTGAAGGGCACTTGTCCAATCCATTTTTCTTTGATCCAAAGCCTTTCTGGGTGCAGATTGAATAATTGCTAGATTTTCTTGATTTGATTTAGCATTGCTATTGTAGTTTTGGATTTTTTCCCCCTAGTCTTTTGGCACCTATGTATACTTCTTGTGTACTTGGCAGGTCCCTGTTTTGATTGGCTCTTCTTAATAAAATGTCATCTGGTTATAAAAGAAAAATGATCTTCTCCTACATTGCCTCCCAAGCAAGCGTGGCTTAAAAGGTGCTTATTTACCTCACACTTCCTTAAGAGGGAATGAGTAGGAAATCCCATAGGATAATAATAGCATGACTTAACATTAGAAGCACCTCTTGCATCCATCCATATTAACCTATCCTTAATACTGCCTTAAACAACCAAAGAATGAATGTGTTGAACAACAAGCCCATCGTACTCAAAGCCTAATAAAGAAAAATCTCATAAAACAGAGGTTTCCTTGTCCTGCTTGACACATCCTACCCATAGAACTGCCATCATAGCTTTTTTATGAGAAGCAAGTTTAATAAAAAAGAGGATGTAATCTTTCAGAGGGACTCTAAACACCATTATCAAACCAAAACATGGCCTTCAACCCATTTTCCAATAAAGTGCTTGTTCTAGGCCAGAAATCCTTCCAACCTCTTCTAATAGCTTTCCACTTCCTATTATGAACCCCTTCCCCCCTTCCTCGGAACACCACTCCCATCAATCTCCATAAATTAGGGAATGTGATTCTTGAAGGAGAGAGGGAGGGAGTGCTAAACTCTCTTTTAGATCCTCTAAAAGAGGTGAATGGAACAAAATTAGTGAGGGATAATGGGGGTTAAGCATTCAAGCTGAGTGGATAGGGGAGCAACTTTCGTGTGGAGGTGAATAAAGCCAAATTATTGAGGGGTGATATAGGCATTCAAGTTGAGGGGCAACTTTTGTATGGAGTCCTTATGTTCAAGAAACAATGGGATAGGGCACCAGCTTATAATAGAACCAAACTGGTTGTTTCTAATCCAACTACCTATACAAATGCTTCAAGTCATTCCCATCATTTTGTGGTCGGTCGTGTCCTCCATTTGCAAGCATTAATTTTTTATGGAGCTTTGGGCAATATCTTTGATGTAGGACAACCCTAGGATGGTTGCCTATACTCAAGGGTAGGTGGGTTAGGGTATAAGAAGAGGAACAAAGAATAAATTTTATGGTAGAAAAAAATATAAGATAAGAAATAGAGAAAAAGAAAAAAACAACGAAGAAAAGATCAAAACCTTAGAGTCTCACTAAAGCCTTCTAGGAGTCTCACTTAGAAGAAAATCAATGGTGTCTCACCATTGAGGGTTGCAACCTTGCAATGAAAGAAAGCATAATATTATTAATATCAATCATCTCTTTGATTTACATTGATTAGCCTATTTATAGGCTTCTTTAAGAAATCCAAAGTTTACTAGGACTTTAATAACCTATTATGATTCTAATTCCAATTATAATATCCAAAGTATACTAGGACTCTAATAACCTATCATGACTCAAATTCTAATTATATTATAACTTAATTAGCTAATCCTAATTAGACTCCAACAAATACTAATGCTAATTCAATTCTAATTAATATTAATCCTAAAAGTTTACTTAGGTCTTCCCTTTCCTCCTTGAATAAACTTTAAAAGGCTTTCCCCATCATTCCCCCGACTTGAAAGAACTTGGCTCCGACGAATTAGATGCTTGATACTATTAATAGAGATCGGGGTTAAGCTTTTGAAAATCCGTTGTTGTAATCCATGTATTCTCAGAGTGTGGTTTGCCTCACCATTTCACCAAAAAATTTTGGTATCCACCTTGTCGAGTAGACACAAGTTGATCATTAAGAACATACTCGATCTCAAGATGTGGGCTAAGAGTAGGTGGTAATTGAAGATCCAACTCTTCACTTACATCATTGTGATGGCCATGATAGATGCGCAAATCTTCCACATTAAATATTGGACTAAAATGCAATTCTAAAGGGAGCTTTAACAAATAAGCATTCTCACTCAACCGCTTTAGTACCTGAAATGGGCCCGTTTTCTTAGCTTGAAGCTTTTGATATGTGCTCAAATGAAATCTTTTTGGACGTAAATGAACCATCACTTGATCACCTTCTTGAAACTGAATATATCTTCAATGTGCATCTGCTGTCTCTTTATAGTTCTCATTGCTGATTTTGATTTTTTTCTTGTACCTTTTCATGTATATCCCGTATATGACATGCAAATGCATCACCATCCTAGCTGGTGCAGATAGAAGTAGGTAATGGTATAAGATCAATAGGTTGCTTAGGTTTCAAGCCATATGCCACTTCAAAAGGTGAGTACCCAGTAGTACGATTAGTGGAATTGTTGAAAGCAAACTCGGCTTGTGGTAAGACATTGTCCCAATTTCTTAATTGATCTCTCACAATGCATCTCAAAAGATTACCAAGGCTACGATTGACAACTTCTATTTGTCTATTAGATTGAGGATGAAAAGAACTTGGAAATTTTAATTGAGTACCTAGCTTGGCCCACAAGGTTTTCCAAAATTGATCTGATACCCATATTGATGTAGGACAACCCTAGGATGGTTGCCTACACTCAAGGGTAGGTGGACTAGGGTTTTATTTTTAGGGTGTAAGGAGAGGAATAAAGAACAAATTTTATGGTAGAAAAACTTATAAGATAAGAAATAGAGATAAAGAAGAAACAATGAAAAAAAATCAAAACCTTAAGAGTCTCACTAAGGTCTTCTAGGAGTCTCACCTAGAAGAAAATCAATGGAGTCTCACCATTGAGGGTTTCAACCTTGCAATGAAAGAAAACATAATATTATTAATATCAATCATCCCTTTGATTTACATTGATTAGCCTAGTTATAGGTTTCTCTAAGAAATCCAAAATCTACTAGGACTCTAATAACCTATCATGATTTTAATTCTAATTGTATTATAACTTAACTAAATAATCCTAATTAGACTTTAACAAATATTAATCCTAATTTAATTCCAAGTAATACTAATCCTACTTTAATTGTAACTAATACTAATTCCCTTTCTTGATATATATCTTGGAGATTCATCCTCATCAATTCCCCTTGACCTGAAAAAAAACTCGACCTCGAGTTTTAGTGATTTTTCACAGTCAATTGAAATTTCAAGTAATGCCTTCCACCATTTCTTTCTTCGTCGTCTCTTTCCCAGGGTAAGACAAGATCTCAAAATCTCTTGAACTTGTTCAATTTCATGCAAGACAAATACTGGACTTCGAAAAACTTTTTGATGTTGTACAACAAGTTGATAATTCTCGAAATAATTATGTGTCTTTAATAAGCTTGTGAAAAGTTGTTTCCCACATTCTTCTTGTACATTGTCTTATGGAAGAATAATATTTTTGAATTCCCTATGATTAAAAGAAATTTTAGCAAATTCTTCATGTTGGCCACTCATGATAATGTTTGGCCTTGGGAAGTTAAGAATCGATTCTTCTGAAGCTTCTACAAGTTCCTTGAGCTCTTCTATTGGTTGCTCTAGAATTAGTTCCATCACCTCTTGCTTTCTAGATTCATCATTGATGATTTCTTCCTCCTTTCTAGTAACTTCGACTTGCTTTTTAGTAAGAGTATTTGATGACTCTTCTAGTTTCAAGGGTGCTAATTTTTCCTCTGGTTGCTTATGTGGTGGAATTTCCTTCATTGAATGAAGGATCTTCTTACGCCCATTACACACAAGTGTGTAAGCGTTCTCATATCCATCATGTTGGACCCTTTCATAAAAAAGCCATGGTCTTCCAAGCATAATATGGGAATTGATGGGGGAAAACCCATCAACCTTCAATGATGAGACTCTATTGATTTTCTTCTAGGTGAGACTCTTAGAAGGTCTTAATGAGACTTTAAGGTTTTCGATCTTTTCTTCGTTATTTTTTCTCTTTTTATTTCTTATCTTATATTTTTCTTTACCATAAAATTTATTCCTTGTTTCTCTTCTTACACCTTAAAAATAAAACCCTACCCCACCTACCCTTGAGTGTAGGCAACCATCCTAGGGTTGTCTTACATCAATTTTGGTATCAGAGCAAAAATTCTTGGCATGAAGGCATATGTAATTGAAGAGTGGAGCAAATATGCAAACATGGTTGAAGGCTACAACTTTTTTATGCAGCCATTGGTGAACATACCGAGGCTAAATGAAGAGGAGGATCGCGATGTACTAGCATCTTCCGTACTCGTGTTGCTTGCCAAGGGAGACTATGTACTTTGATTATTGATGAAGGTGGTTGTTTCAATTTAGCTTTAGAGGAGCTTGTTGAGAAGCTTAATCTAAAGACAGAAGATCATCCAATTCCTTATCAAATAGCATGGGTAAATGACACATCTATTTTGGTGAGTTCTCATTGTCTAGTGACGTTTAATTTCAGTAATAATTTTGAGTTATCAGCATGGTGTGATGTTTTGCCAATGAAAGCTGCCCATATTATACTTGGAAGACCATGACTTTTTGATGAAATGGTCCAACAGGATGGATATGAGAACACTTACACACTTGTGCGCAATAGGCGTAAAAAGATCCTTCGTCCAATAAAGGAAATTCCACCACATAAGCAATCAAAGGAAAAATTAGCACCCTTGAAACTAGAAGAAGAGCCATCAAATACTCTTACTAAAAAGCAAGTCAAAGTTACTAGAAAGGAGGAAGAAATCATCAATGATGAATCTAGAAAGAAAGAGGTGATGGAACTAATCCTAGATCAACCAGTAGAAGAGCTCAAGGAAGTTGTAGAAACTTCAGAAGAATCAATTCTTGACTTCCTAAGGCCAAACATTATCGTGAGTGGTGGCAAACATGAAGAATTTGCTAAAATTTCTTTTGAACATAGGGAATTCAAAAATGTTATACTTTTACAAAACAGTTTGCAAGAAGAGTGAGAAGCAACTCTCCACAAGCTTGTTGAAGACACAATTATTTCGAGAGTTATCACAACTTGTTTTACAACATTGAAAAGTTTTTTGAAGTCTAGTATTTGTATTGCATGAAATTGAACAAGTTCAAGAGATCTTTAGATCCTGTCTTAACACGGTAAAGAGACGACGAAGAAAAAAAGGAAGGCATTGCTTGGGATTTCAATTGATCGTGGAAAATCACTAAAAATCGAGGTTAAATTTTTTTTCAAGTCAGGGGGAATTGATGAGGATGAATCTCCAAGATATATATCAAGAAAGAGAATTAGTATTAGTTGCAATTAATGTAGGATTAGTATTACTTGGAATTAAATTAGGATTAATATTTGTTAGAGTCTAATAAGAATTAGCTAGTTAAGTTATAATATAATTAGAATTTAAATCATGATAGGTTATTAGAGTCTTAGTAGATTTTGGATGTTATAATTAGAATTAGAATCATAATAGGTTATTAGAGTCCTAGTAGACTTTGGATTTCTTAGAGAAGCCTATAAATGGACAAATCAATGTAAATCAAAGGGATGATTGATATTAATAATATTATGTTTTTTTTCATTGCAAGTTTGCAACTCTCAATGGTGAGACTTCATTGATTTTCTTTTAAGTGAGACTCCTAGAAGGCCTTAGTAAGACTAAGGTTTTCGATATTTTATTCATTGTTTTTTTTGTTCCTTTTATTTTTATTTCTTATCTTATATTTTTCTCTACCATAAAATTTATTTATTGTTCCTCTTCTTACACTCTAAAAATAAAACCCTAGCCCACCTACCCTTGAGTGTAGGCAATCATCCTAAAAATGTACTTTCATGAGCCCTAGTATAGTATTTCTAGGCTTTGTTGTGTCTTCTAAGGGCATTGAAATAGATCTGGAGAAGATCAAAACTATTGTTGATTGGCCAGTACGAACAAGTATCCATGAGGTGTGAAGCTTCCATGGAATGGCTATATTCTATCGACGATTTATTTGAAATTTCAGCTCTATTATGGCCCCGGTTACTGAATGCATGAAACCTAGTTTATTTATTTGAACCAAGGCGGCCAACAAGGCATTTGAAGAAAATCGATGGAGTCTCACCATTGAGGGTTGCAATCTTGCAATGAAAGAAAACATAATATTATTATTTTTTTTTTTGATAAGTAAAAGCAATTGTATTAGAAAGCCTGAAGTACATCTGACAGTATACACGGAGTATACAAGGCAACTAGGGCAAAGGGAGAGAAAAAACAAAAAAACCCTTACTTACAACCCAACCATTCAATAAAATCGAAAATGGACCATGAAGCACAGTTTACATGCACCCTAACCTAATCTGAGAACATGTACAAAAAAGACTGTAAAATAGCTTGATCCGCTAATTTAGAATCTTCAAAGATTCTTCTATTTCTTTCCTTCCATAACGTCCAAAATAAGCATAGAGGGGCTGCATTCCACGCCTTTTTTCTTTTCTTTCCAACAAAGGTGCCGTTCCAACCAAGAATGGTTTCCTTGATAGAATTGGGCAAAACCCAATGAACACCAAAAAGAGCAAAAATAAGGTGCCAAATCATAGTTTCCTTGGGACAATGAATAAGCACATGATTAGCTGATTCTTCATCCGCTTTACACAAATAGCACCTACTTGGTAAGGCCTAACCCCTCCTTTTTAATTGGTCCATAGTTAGAATTCTTCCCCAGATAGCCTCCCAAGCAAAAAAACTGACTCTCTTTGGAACCCAAGGATTCCAAACTAAGCTTGAAGGGAACTCTCTACCAATGCAAGGAGCTAGGGAAGAAAAGAAAGATTTAACTGTAAAGATATCTTTCTTTGAAACCCTCCAATACATGACATTCTCAATCCCCCTTCTAAGTGCATGGCCATGTAACCTTCTGAAAAAAGTTTCCACCTCTTCCATCTCCCAATCATTGTTGGATCTTGTGAAAACAGGGTTCCAACAACCCAAATTCCCGGACTGATCCCATAACTGAGCTACCCAAGCAGCCTTGGAGGAGGCTAGATTGTACAACCTTGGAAAAGCCACATCCAAAGACTCTTCTCCGCACCATCTATCCTTCCAAAAACGCACTCTTCTACCATCCCCCACCTTGAAAGCCATCCTTTTGTTGAACTCCAACCACCCTTTCCTAATCGTCTTCCAAAGCCCCACTCCATGACTCTCCCTTGAATCATTAGAGCACCAACCTCCATCTTCCTCCCCAAATTTCCTTACAATCACTTGTTTCCATAAAGAGTCTTGTTCCGAAGCAAATCTCCAACACCATTTTCCAAGAAGGGCCTTATTCAACCTAGAAAGATTTCTGATACCTAAGCCCCCATCCTTTTTCTCCATGCAAACAATGGACCAATTTACCAAATGCGGCTTACTTTGAGAAACTCCTTCCCCCCAAAGAAAGTCTCTTTGAATCTTTTCCAGTCTTAGGCTCACCTTGCGGGGAATGATAAATAAGGACATAAAGTAAATTGGAAGGCTAGAGAGAGTGCTCTTTACCAAAGTCAACCTTCCTCCATTGGACAAATACTGTCTCTTCCACAAAGCGAGCCGCTTTTGAAATCTCTCCTCCACTACATCCCAAACCTGGGATGATTTGAAAGCAGCTCCCAAAGGTAGCCCTAAATAATAGGAGGGAAGAGAACCCACTTTACAACCCAAAACCCTAGCCAAGTCCTCAAAATTAGGAACCACCCCCACTGAAATCAGTTCACTTTTGTGAAGATTGATTTTTAGCCCAGAAATCGCTTCGAACCACATAAAAACCCAACTTAAGACCTCCACATGCTCCTTGCTTGCATCACAAAAGACTAGTGTGTCATCAGCAAATAAAAGATGAGAAACAACCACACCCTCACCTCCCCTCCCACCAGCCATGAAACCCTCAAGATAGCCTCCTTGTAGAACCCTCTTCAATATAGAAGACAACGCCTCCATTGCTATAATGAAAAGGAAAGGAAAAAGAGGATCTCCCTGTCTTAGGCCTCTAGAACTTTGGAAAAAGCCTACTGGAGAACCATTGAGCAAAATTGAGAAACGGATTGAAGAAATACACCACCTCATCCAATTCACCCATTTAGTCCCAAACCCCATCTTATCCAAGATTGCTAATAGAAAGCCCCAATTCACATGATCGTACGCTTTTTCAATATCCACCTTGCAGATAATTCCACCCTTTGCACTTTTTAGTCTTGAGTGTAAGGCCTCATTTGCTATAAGGACAACATTCAAAATTTGTCTACCTTCCACAAAGGCATGTTGGGAATTCAAAATGACATTTCCCACCACTCTTTTCAATCTATTAGCCAGAACTTTAGCTAGAATCTTGTAAAGACTCCCCACTAGGCTTATAGGACGAAAATCCTTCAAATCATCTGTACCCCCTTTCTTAGGAATGAGAACAATAAAAGTGGAATTTATGCTTCTCTCAAAACGATCAGAACTGTGAAATTCAGCAAGAAAGCCCATAACTTCGTGCTTGACTATATCCCAGCAAAATTGCCAAAACGCCAGAGTAAACCCATCCGATCCAGGGGCTTTATCCCCATTCAAACCAAAGACTGCAGCCTGGACCTCTTCCACCGAAAAGACATCCTCAAGGAGCCCTGCCTGGTAATATTATTAATATCAATCATCTCTTTGATTTACATTGATTAACCTATATAGGTTTCTCTAAAAAATCCAAAGTCTACTAGGACTCTAATAACCTATTATGATTCTAATTCTAATTATAACTTCCAAAGTCTACTAGGATTTTAATAACCTATCATGATTCAAATTCTAATTATATTATAACTTAACTAGCTAATCCTAATTAGACTCCAAAAAATATTAATCCTAATTTAATTCAAACTAATACTAATCCTACTTTAATTGCAACTAATACTAATTCCCTTTCTTGATATATATCTTGGAGATTCATCCTCATCAATCATACTCATGTACCATCATGGTGCAGTTTCTTCAAGTTTTGTGGCCTTAAAATTTTTGGTAAGATTCTTGTTCATGGGTGACAAAGGCCACCAAGATAAGTAACCCCAAATCTTGAGACGCAATGCTTCTAACTGATAAGGAACCTTTCAGTTGGGACACTAAGCCATGCCTTTAGGACATGTTTCATTAATGAAGTTCTTAACTTACCACTTCTTCATGGATCTGTTGTTATCCAAAGGGGCCTTTACTTAGAGTGAAGGATAGGATGGATGCTTTGAATTGTGCTTGGACCAATTTCTATTTTCTGGTGATTGGGAGGTCCACTTCTCTTTCATATTTCAATTGTTACTTCTAGAACTTGTGTTTGACCACTCACCTATCTTGCTCGATTTTAGGGGGCTCATAGAGGGTAAGGCATTCTTCAAATTCAAAAACATGTGGAGGATGGGTAGAGGGCTTTGGTGAGCTAGTCAAGGCTTGGTGGCAAAGTTATGAGGTTAGGGATAACCCTAGTTCTTTGTTTGAGATGAAGTTGCAAGCTTTGTAAGGTAACTTAAAAAAATGGAACAAAGAGGTTTTTGACTATGTGTCAATTTGCAAAGAGATCACTTTGGAGAAAACAAAATTTTAGGACAACAAAGGAAGGGAAGGTCCTTGTCTGAAGAAGACAAGTTTCTTCACTCTATGGCAAAACATAAATATAGCCATTTAGCAATCATGGAGGAAATTTCATGGAGATATAAATCAAGGGTTTTATGAGTTAAGGTAAGGGACAAAAACAAAAAGTACTTCCATCGGATGGCCAACACTCACAAGAGAGCCAATCTCATAAGCAAGCTTAAAGTGAATGGAATTTGGCTTTCAAAGGACATAGATTTGAAGAGAGGAATCTCAAATTATTTTCAGTCCATGCTTGAGAATACCCATCTAAGGAGACCTAAGCTAGAGGGAGATCTATTCAAGCTCAGTCAAAGCTCAAAATGTTTGGAAAACCCCTTTGGGGAGGAGGAAGTGGTAGCCTCTCTTTTAGAGTTGGGAGGCGATTAAGTGTCAGGTTTATATGGTTTCTCCATGGCATTTTGGAAATTTTGTTGGCCTATAGTGAGCAAGGAAGTGATGGAGATTTTCAAGGGGTTCTACTTGAAGGAAACTTTTAAGAGGAGTCTCAATGCCACATGTTTGTTTCTTATTCCTAAAAAAGGAGTGGTTTGAAGATATTAAGGACTTCGGGCCGGTTAGCCTTGTTAGGAGCCTTTGTAAAATCCTAGCCAAGGTTTTAGTGAATATACTAAAAAAGGTGATTGCCAAGGTGTGTCAAGGAATCATAATGCGCTTGTGGAGGATAAACAAGTTCTTGATGCAATTTTGATTGCTAATGAGACTAGCTTCGAGAAAAAGAAGCTCTAGAGTGGGATTGGTGTGTGAGCTAGACTGGGAAAAAGATTATGATCACATGAATTTGAACTTCCTCCTTTTAGTCATGGAGAAAATGGGTTTTGGTTCAAGATGGTTGAGGTGGATTCAATCATGCATTTCTTTAGTGAGAATGTTGGTTCTTGTTGGTGGCGCTCCAATGAAGTTCTTTCGAAGCTATAGAGTTTTAAGGCAAGAGGACCCTCTTTCCTTTTATCTGCTTATTCTACTTATGGAGGCTTTTAGTTGTGTAATCTCTAAGACTGTTTAAGAGGGTTTTTAAAGTGGCTTTAAGTTTGAAGGTACAACTGTTATAAGTGTGGATGTCTCCCATTTTTTGTTTGCAGATGATACCTTGTTTTTTTCTCGAAGACCAATGTTAACCAACAGAAATATTGGAACTGGACTCTTCTATGTTTTGAGCTCATGTCAAATTTGAAAAGGTTGCAAAAGAGTGAGATAATTCTGATTGGTGAAGTGAAAGTTTTGGACATTTGGATTCTTTGTTTGGGTACAAGGTTGGAGGGCTTTGTTCCATCTATCTTTGTTTGTGTTGGGTGCTTCTCGTAAGTCTTGTGTAATACATGATTTAGTTGAGGAAAGGTTTAAAAGAAGATTGGCGCCTTGAAAGAAACAATATTTATAGGGGAGGAAGATTGAACCCTAATAAAAAGTAGCCTCTCAAGCCTTTCCATATACCTCATGTCCCTTATTGTGATACTTAGGAAAGTAAGGGGAAGGCTAGAAAAACATCAAAGAGATTTCTTATGGGATAGTCATTTTGAAGAGAGAAAAATGCACCTCGTGAACTAGAGGATACTGTAAGGGTAAGAGGAATAGTGGTATGGGGATTTGAAAGTTGGATGTTCTTAATAAAATGTTGTTAGGAAAATGTTTGTGGAGATATACCCTTGAGTATGATTGCTGGTGGAAAACTATAGTCCAAGGCAAATATGGAGAGAGAAGGTGGGCGGGTGGCCGGGGGGGGGGGGGGGGGTGTTGTGTACTCTAGAGGGAGAGAAGCTTTCGGCATGGGTTTATGGAAAACAATTAGATAATGGGAAGAATTCAGCCATGGGACCTCTATTTTGGTTAGGAGGGGCCTCGAAACCAAATTTGGGTTGGATAGGTGGATGGTGTTCCCTTTTGTTTAGGATTGCCTCTAATAGCAATGTAATAGTAGCTGACTTATGGACAACAAGGTGAGCGTGCTAGGGAGGGAGAAGGCTCTTGGTCCCCCTTGTATAGAAGACATTTTCAAGATGAGGAGCTTTGATGCAAATCATGGAGCTCATCCACAAGGTGAGTGTGCTAGAGTAGGGGAGGATATCTTACTTTGGAGGGAGGAAAGGACGGGGACATTCTAAGTGAAATACTTCTATAACTCCTTGCATGATGAGAATCAAGCCATGTTTCCTGCCAAAGAAATTTGGTACAAGAGTTTTTTTTTGCTTGGGAGACCACATGGGAGAAGATCCTAACCATTGATGTTCTTATGAGGAGAGAATGATTGATAACCAATGGATGTAGTCTTTGTAAAGCTGGTGAGAAATTAACAAACCACATCATTATCCATTGCAAAAGAACTAAAAAGATGTGGGACATGTTGTTATCCTTCTTTGGGCTTCGATGGGTATTTCCAAATTCTTTGAATGAGCTCCTTTTGGGTTGGAAGGTGAAAGGCATGGACAAAAGGTGGAGGGTGTGAAGTATGGCCCCTCTTTGTTTAGTTTGGTGTGTGTGGCGGGAAAGAAATAGATCTTCAATGGGGTAGAGCTCAACAACCTTAAGCTACAAGAAACCCTTATTAGGTCTCTCTTATGGAATGGTATGGAATCTTGTTGGGGAGGGATTGTGCTTCTCTGTCGGACTTTATTGATGATTAAGATTATAGATGGTGGTTGATAGTTGTTCTTGTATTTGGTGTCTCTTCTTTTTTGTCTAGGTGGCTCCTTTTGTATACTCTGTGTACATAGTGTTCCCCCTATTTTTGATTGGTGCTTTTAATATACCTTTTTGTTTGCGTATCCAAAATAAATAAGTAAATGAATAAATACTTACCACTTCTTCATGCATCATCTTACAGATTTGGGAACTGTTGAGCAATAGTGCTAATCCATGCTTCCAATCAAAGAAGAAAGTGTCATGGCCATGGAAGTACCAAAATCTTGCTTCATCACCTGCCCTAACTTTAATCTACTTTTATCTTGCAACATATCCAAGTAATTTCATGATTGTGTTTCATGAAATCCTGCTATACTCACCACTACAATTTCCTGAACCAACATAGTCAGTTAGTGGAGCTCTCTATTCATGGTTATGAGTGAGTTTTTTTTTCTTGTTCCTACTGAACGTTACTTTTACTAGGCCTGGCTTAAGTTTCTTTTCTTCCAAAACTTTTCAAATCGTCTATTTTGTTTTATTTTTTCTTGGTGCTTATTATGCAGTCCCATATATTATATGTGAAAAGGGTGGTCCCTTGACTGAATGTAGTCCAACGTATTTGTTCTAGTAGACTTTAGCCATGACTTCTTGCAAACTATATCTTATGTTGTTAGTTTTCCATTGAACATAGTCTTCTATATAACATGCCTAAAACAGAACCAGTAATACGTTCATACTTTTGATCTCTGGCCTTGTGCAGCATCTTTATGAGTCATTTGAGGAAGAACCTGGATTTTTCCAGTTTGCAACAGCAATAACATCAAATGATCTTGAGGAAATACAAAAATTCCTTGAAGCTGCTGTTGATACCAGGTATCTATATGATGTTTTTAATGTTCTTCACTGGAGCTATGAACCTAGTACGTATTTTTTGAATTAATCTTTATATTGTCCACGTTATTTCTTTTAAAGACTATGTGCTTCAAGCTAGCTTGATTAAGTCAGGCCATAACATCCAGAGCAGAAGGCTGTGTGACATGCAGCAATTGACTTAATTCTGCTGAAACCCAGATAAAAAGTATAAGCAAGTCTGCTGGAGAATAATGCAACTGGAAATACTTCATATTCTCTAGTACAAACAATGCCTCAACTGTACTAAAAAAATGGACAGACTTACCGATATCTAACTATATAACATTTGCCTTCTTTTCTCCCACCTAAGATTTCTTACCTTCCCTTTGGCATCCCACCGCCTAACCCTTGTACTAGGGTTTTGGGTTTTTGTTAAACCTCAACATCTCCTAGATATATTACAGCACCGTTGCAAACTGACAAATAAAGAGTGGATGTAATCATGTAATTACTCTGAACCTGTTGCAACAAAATTGTCTGAACTTATGAATTTAACACTCATGACATGAGCAATTTTCAACCCTTTAAAGATTTTCCTTTTTACCTTTTTATCAAGGAGTTGTTTGTTTTATCAAGTCTTAGAGCAAGTTGCTTAAAGATTTAAGATAAAAGTGAAAAAAATTACATTTTCCATTAAGACAATTATTTTAGAAAACGTTATAAGGAAAAAAACAAGTTTTAAAAATGACATTGCAATCGCTGGTTGAGGCATATATTGTGCTAGCACCAGTTTTATTCTAACCAGATTATATTTTATTCTTGAATATGAAAGGCGTTTTGGAAGTTCATGATGACTTTTTGGGGAAGTGTCTAGATGAAAGTTGGAGCGTAGTCTCGGTTATTGAGAAAACACCTGAAGTAAAGATGCTTTGAGAATAGTTTTTCCCTTAGTTCTTTTGAATTTAGTGATAGGCTTGCTCTTGGGGTGGAGTTTTATATGGTTATATGTTGGCATAAAACTTATTTTGAAGAGGCTTTAGCAATTAGGAAATGGAGAAGCTAATCTGCATTTTGGGAGAATTAGTGCAAATAGCAACTCCTTTATGGCAGATTAAATAAGGCAAACATTCTGGTCTAGGGGGTGTATAGGTGGATCTGACTTTATTTTTATAATTAAAATATCCATCAGTTCTTGAGTATGACACTGCTATTACTCACTTCCTTAGGAAAATGATTCAGGCTTCCCAGCGTCAATATAGGTGGTCTGCCTTTCTGTTTTTCTTTTTTTTGGGACAACCAAATCACGAGATTTTCCTGTAATGGAGAGTGGATACATTATGATTGATGGTTGTGCTAGGATGACAAGGAGTTGACCTTTTGCTTTCGGTTTCCCTTCATCCATTCAGACTGGCTTGTATACTGCTTTTAATTTCATGGGATTCCTTAATTATTCAATTTTTGCATGGCATAGCATTGCCTTTGACTCCACAATAAGATGGGTGGGTCACTACCGTCTGCAGTTTTTTACTTAAATGTTATGTATGTGCTCAAGCGATTAAAATTGTTCTGATGTCATTAAGATAGTTAACTTGTCATTTACTGCATTAATTGTTGTGTTGTTGTGTCATCAATTCATTTTAACTTGCAGTTGTGAAGGCTTGATCATTAAAACATTGAATGGAGATGCTACATATGAGCCTTCAAAGCGGTCACATAACTGGCTAAAATTGAAGAAAGATTACATGGAGAAGTAAGGGCAGAATAACATTTCTTTTTCAGATGAATTCTGATTTAAGGTTCTGTGACTGCTACTTATAGTATTGATGGTGATCTGCAGTATTGGTGACTCGCTTGATCTAGTACCTATAGCTGCTTTCCACGGTCGCGGGAAACGTGCAGGTCTATTAACAGAAATCACTCTTTCAGAGGAACAAATGTTTCCTTGCATGCAGTTGATATTACCTGCTTGCTCAGTTTTAGTCAACCAAGTGCAGCCATGAATTTGATTATTCTTCGCATTGGTTGCCTTAAATCTCTCCATTTATTGGATATCCATCCTATTCTTCTTATTTCCTGAACTTCAAAATTTCATATTTGTGTCACTGATTGTATAATATTCATCTATAGGTGTCTATGGTGCCTTCCTCCTTGCTTGTTATGACAGCAATAAAGAAGAATATCAAAGCATTTGTAAGATAGGTAATTTTCTTTCAACCTTTTAATGGCTATTGGTTTCTTATTTGCAGATACTCATAAAATGAACAATGTGTGAATTTCATGTCATGATGGATAGGCACTGGATTTTCTGAGGCAGTGCTTGAAGAACGCTCAGCCAGTCTTCGTTCTAAAGTGATTTCCAGACCAAAGGTAATCTTTCTTTCTTTTCTAGTGGAACCACCAATTTGTGTATGTAGAACTCCATATACGATTTTACAAGCTGATTCTAACATTCAAATAATTTCCAGCCTTACTATCGGTATGCTGATTCAATTGATCCAGATGTATGGTTTGAACCCACTGAGGTAATAATTATGGTTTTACTTGTGTGTGAATATCTTCTTTTTTTCACTACCTTCTATATCTGTTTTTTCCTTTAAATTTCTTGACTCGTGAGACAGGACTTGTGAGTGTAGTTGTTTTCTCCATAATCTACATCCAGCATCACCTTTTGACATGAATACTAAATCCCCTATTTACTTGGAGAATACTAATGCAAGTCAATAAATGTCATCTTTAATTCTTAATCCAATTTGACCAATCTACTGAGCAATTTTAGCTATGCTAATTCTTGCCTGAAAACCTTGTTTATCATCTCAGTTGAGGTCAATTGTTAAAAAAATAAGGTTCTATAGGTATTCCCTTCTGGTTTTTGTTCTGGTTCATTCTGGTTAGTAATCTGGATGAATAAACATCTGATCTCGAGACATGGCATTTGATCATCAGAGTGCATATGTTATATTAAATGTAAATATAAAGTAATTCTTTTGCAGGTTTGGGAGGTGAAAGCTGCAGACTTGACCATTAGCCCTGTTCATCGTGCTGCAGTTGGAATAGTGGATCCTAACAAGGTTAAATATTTGAAGGCGCTTTTATGTATTTTCTTAAAAAATATAAGTTGGCTTTGTTCATATATTGCAAATGACAGGTTGACTTACTTTACCTCGTTCATGTGCTTTCTTTTCAATAGGGTATTTCTCTTCGGTTTCCACGTCTGGTTCGCATTCGAGATGATAAGAATCCAGAGCAAGCGTCGTCATCTGACTTGGTAAGAAGTAATTACAATTTCCTTGTGTCCTTTTCTTTGTGAAGAAGGAAACCCGAGAACTATTCATGTGCTTTTCTTGTTGGGGTCATTTGTTTACTGATTTTCTTTTTGGAACTCCAGGTTGCTGAGATGTATAATGGCCAAAAGCTCAATCACCAGTCCAATCAAGATGAAAATGAAGAAGACTGATGGAACAAATTTACCATGTTTCAATTCTTTCTGAGGTGATTTTTCCTCGTGGAAGTGAAGATCTCTAGTCTCATACCCAGTCAAGCAGATAGTGGGTTGTTTGCCATTTTTGCCATTAAAGAACACGTGCCTCCTGTACAACAGTGCAGGACCCCAATGCTGAAGATGTACTGAATGTATTGACGCTATAAAATTTCCTGTCTTCCCATCTGATGTAAAATGAATTTTAAAGAAATTCAAGTTTGGCAAGACATCCGTGGATGATCCTAATTTTTGCCAAAAATTCAAATACTAGTGGATCTTCATTTTCTAGCAACATACCGAAATTCGTGTTTCAAATTATAAGCGATGTGTGTTAAATGCATCTTAAACACATTTTGGAGGATGGGAATTGTCAGAAACTGACTTTGGGGTAGCTGGCAGAGGGATACATGCGGGAATCAATCATCACATGAACATGGAGTAGTTGGTGCTTCTGTATGCAAGAGAAATGCATCTAAATTTTGAAGGGAAGATGCACTGTCTCGTCAAAAACATCTTTTTCATTCTTTCGTTGGTTTTTGTTTCTGCATTAAATGGTGTAGGTTATATGTGAAATCAAGGAATACACGTGGTACACATTCTGAAGGGAGTTGGGTGTAGGCAGCAAGCAGGAAGTGGAAGGGTGGTCATGAGTCATGGGGGACATCACGTGAATGCATACGCATTCAGCGGGGGTTTTGGGGGTTGTGATGACTGATGAGGGTATGGATTCATCTGGAAAATAGAATGGCTGAATTATGGTAGTGGTCAAAGTGTAATAGGACAAAGGGTGGATTGGGCTTATGGGCGGTAGATTTTGGGTCAAGGAGGGGGGGAGAAACGTGATCCAAGTCTCTGTGCCGTGTGGACTACACCTTTCCCACATGCTCTTTGGATTTCTTTTCCCCTTTGCCTCTGCAAAGTCCATCTGATCTCTAATGCCAACAGGCATGTTTCCATCACTTGTTTCATTTCTCTTTCAATGCCGCCTGTTTTAAAACGGTTATTCCTCATTATGATTACATGGATCATATTTGACTTGTTGATTTTCACCAGTTTTACATGATAGCTGTTGGAGAGACATCCGGTAAAAAATTTTGCTTTTGTTGAACGAATTTATTAATTTCATTGGGGTGAATATCCATCCGCAGGCGGATGAGCAGCCACAAACTGAAACAGGAGTTGTCTTGCACTGATTGCAAGTGAAACATCTTCCCAAATCCCTGTTTGCATGCTGGGGAAAGCATAGAGTTAGATCCTTCAAACACCCAACCCATGTACTACTTTAATGAATAAAAAAATTCTATGTTCTTTGCAAGGTAGGTGTGACTTGTGACTTGTGAGACACATTCCATTTAGTAGAGCAATTTAAAAACCTATCATTAGACTGCTATGTCTTAATTACAAGAGACAGTGTAAAAAATGCTGACTCGTCGGACGCCATTGGATGAGAAGAATATTGACATGTTTGAGTGACAGAAATAAAATCTAAAACAAACAAAATGTCATTTGGAATTAGTGCTTAAGCGTTGGAAGGAGGAAATGAGCCCAAATTAAGTGACCTTTGAAAAGGCTAAAATAACGACCTTTAAGATATCAAATGACTGGAATCTAAATCCAGCCCACAAATCAAATCAACTAAAAAAACAAATGAAAACACGTCCTGAGATATTCTGAGAGGCAAGAATCACAAGAAAATACTAGTGGGGGTTGAGATGGTGATGGCCCAGTGTGACACAAGTAGTGGCAGCATCCTTTTAAATTGTCATCTGGTATACTCATGCCGGAAAACCAGGGGACCCAACCCTTTTCATTTGCATTGGCCCCCAACGCAGTGATATAATATCATTGGGGGCCTTCAATCTTAACCCTACATGGCTCCACTTTTGCTAGAAAAAGTTTATATGCTAAATAGAGGTGGAAACAAGTTGTATTTGTACGAAGGAGTTAAAGGAAAGAAAAATGATTAGAGAAACATGAGATGAGACTTACAATAATCATACATCACACTAGCAGTAGATCCCGATTCCGATTTGTGGGATCCACTGGGCCCGACAAGTAGGGCTTCAGGCCCTTCTGGTTGTTGGCCACACTCATCCCTCAATCTCAACAACTCCATACCCAAATCTCAAAGCTTTTGATGTGATCTTTCACACCTCACTCTCCCTCTCTCTCTCTCACACACACATACAGAGCTAAATATCAGAATTACATGTTACATCTTAGCACTAATTTTTGGAGAAATCAACCCCCTTTTCACATCATGCTGGAAAATTGAAGTGTAAAGGAAAATTAAAAAAAAAAGAAAAAAACAGAGCAAATCTCCAATCAGAACACTGGCGGAAAAGCCTGAAACAATGGTCTTCTCTGCTTCTCTCACTTGTCTCTGCTTCTAGTTAAATTCGACATCTTTTCTAGGACAAACTTCTGTACAATGCTAGATCAATCTCATACCCATCTGGCAGTTTCAGTTTCACTAACCTTTAATGGTGTTTAAATGGGATATAAATATTAAATTATAAGGATTACTCTCTGTGGTGGTGGTCAAGGGAGAGCAACCCTTTGGTACTTGGTTTCTATGGAAGTGTCGGAGTCTTCACATAGAGCCCTTTTCCGATCAACTCTACCACAGTTGATGTTGTTGTTGTTGGGGCTAGAATTGATCAGAGAGTCTTGGTGGAGCAGTGGTTGTGGTGGTGGTGGTTGTGAAGGAATGGTCACAGGTGGGATCTCAAAAGACTCCAGATGCGGTGGTGGGTGTCGCCACTGAGGAAGCGGTCCGGCCAGCAAAAGGGTCTGAAGGAGTGGACCGGCTTTCATCACTGCCTGGAGAAGCTTCCCTTTTTCAGGCAATGGCTTATCGGACACCAATTGCAATGCTGCTTCTGGCATAGATGGTGGTTGTTGCAATTGTGGTGGTGGGGGCGGCGGCGGTTGCTGTTGAGGCAATTGTGGGGGCGGAACCGGGTCGATGACCGGAGAAGAAACAATGCTTTCTTCACAGTCCGAAGAGGAAAAACCATTGTTGGAGTCAATGCCTCTTCTGGGTTCATCCTCAATGCTAGAAATCCCAGAGAGATTAGCAGTTTGTTGATGCTGCTGATGAAGCAGGATTTTCTCAAGGAGGAGCCTGTGGCACTTGTCCTGAGCTTCATCCCTTTCCCTGATTGTCCTGGTAAGAAGATCTTTAAGATGTGCCAATTGATCATCCCTCCTCCTTAGCTCCTCCTGAGCTGCTAGCCTCATGGTTTCCAGCTCCAGAGTTGTACACACAAGAGAATGCTTCAGCTCCTCCATATTCTGCACCATCAAAACTAACACACCATTATACTCGTGAAAATCCACACCTCAGACTGCAAACACATGACCCCCATTTCACACAACCCACAAAACAAAAATGCGAAAAATTGAAAACCCCCATTTCATATTCACCCCTGAACATTACACAAAAGAAGAAGAAGAAAAAGAAGAGGAGGAGGAGGAGAAGGAAGCATTAACTACCTTGCCTTGGCAGTAGTAAGCCCAATTAAGCAGAGGAGTGAGGCGCTGATTGTCCATAATGTGAATGAGTGAAGGCTCTCAAGTGAAAGGAAGATGGATCTTGGAGTGGTTCTTGCAGCTCTTATAACCAAGTGAAGCTCTTGTAATTACTGTTATCTTTTTCCCTTTTGGCTTTTATCCACCGCCTGCTTTTCTTACTGACAAGGCCCCTATAGCTATGGGGGTTGGAGGTTGGACTCGATATTCTACTCACTCTCTCTCCATGTCTCTCTCTGCATATGCCTGCGCCGGTATTCACAATCCACCGCTAAAAGCGGGAGCTCAACCTCTCTTCACTCTAGTTTTGAGATAATAAAATCATTTTATCAATAAATTGAAAAAAATATATAAAAAATAAAAAATCTACAAACATAGTATGATCTCAAAAGGTACCTCAGCAATGAACCTTTTGAACATATGTAATATCATAGTATTGGAGGAAGTTAAGGTTTATTTTCCTACGTGGAAATTTTGGTCACGTGGGCTGCTCATTGAGTAAGTCCCAAGCGATCCTCATTGGGGTTAATTGTTGTTTTACTAAGAAAAAATGCATGAAATCATTGGATTTTTTTTAATAATAATTTTTTTTAACCATAATACCAGCCATGGTAAAGTTGTGACCTACCCATCATTATTGGATGCTTATGGGGCCATGCCCGAATAGTGGCTGCCCGCAAGAATATCCCAAGAGGTATGTTTAGAATTAATCAATGACATTTTTTTTATTATAATATAAAGTCATTATACTACTTAGATTATAGTATAATCTAAAGTCATATCACCACTAATTTGAAAATGGAATTAGGTAAGATTCTTGCTATTCACTTAGAAAATCGAGAGAATTTTTGTTTTCTTTGCTTAAAATATTTTCCCTCCAACGAATAATCTATGTATTATCATATTGTCATGCCCCGTGTTTTAAATTTTTGTTTTATCTATGGAATTTCTTGGAACATTCAATTTAATAGTAAAAATGGTATGGTTTTATTTGATTTAAGAAACAAGGATTACATTGAAGAAATTTGATTATCATTCAAGTGGACGCGTTCCTTTAATAAGGTTAGAAATTATAATATATATTGAAAAACTTTAATGGAATCTTGCCCAACCTTTTGCTTATAAGTCATTGCCCGTGCCCATTCTTTATCTCATATGATTAAAAATTTTAATTAAAAATGATATTTTTCCCTAAAAGTTGTAGAAATTTATTTTTTATTTTTTAAAAGAAAGTGTAATGCAAGTAAAGCTATTTTACTTTAAAATGAAATGAAAATAGTTGCTTTATAAGAAATAGAACTTTTCAAAAGACATAACAACCCTTCTTTTATTTTATTTTTTATTTTTACAACATAAAAATGGACAAGTATGTTTGGAAACCCTAAAAAATGTCTTTATTAGGGTAGGAAAACCTTTCAGAGAGACAATCATTTTTCATAATGGATTTTTACATGGTTTGGAGAGGTTGTCAAACTCTAATGAAAATAACATTATTCCATATGAATGAGCCCAAAAAGCCCCACAATTCAAATGTTTTAAGTTTAATTTAAAAACTCTTGCTATGAATGGAAAAAGTTGAATCATCATTTCATCTTTGATTCAGAGGTTAAACAAAGCAAGGCCTGCATGTGCCCCCCTCATGGCCACCAAAGTAGCCTACCCAATTTCAAAAGGCATTTCCAAGCATAGGAAACCTTCAATCAGAGAGCTCTTCTCCTTCTTTTTTGACTTGGAACCAAAAAGAGTTAGCTAGAAATTCTTGGATATGTATGCATTGAATCCTTCATGCCCATGGTAGATTTCAATAGTTTAATTTGCTAACCTACAAAAGAGGCATCAACCCATTACAAATTTCATATGCATTGACTCAAAATGCCCTAGTTCCGTTAGTCAAGAAAGGGGGGTGGGAAATCAAATTTCCCCACCAAGACAGCACCCAAATTAAAGAAAATATGAGAGAGACCCATTGGAAGTTTGGAACACCAAAGTCCTCCTTGGAAGAAAAGATGAAGGCTTCCATTGGACTAGTTCTAAGACTCTCCCCACTAGGCTTCACCTACATCTTCATGTCCTTTGCTTGGTGGACACGTGGATGATGCGACGTTTTAATTTAAATCAAGGGTTGTTAGTTTAACATAATTGGATGGTTGGTGACTGATTATAGAAGATGGTGTAAGTTCAAACCATGGAGGGTAAAACTTTTGCAAAAAGGGTGGGGAAAATCCAAAATAATAACAAAGTAAAATGGGCGCCGCGCCTTTAAGTCCCATCCATGGTGTAAACCCCTTTTTTCCCCTTCTTCTTCTTCTTCTTCTCCCTTTTTCTTTTCCGGCGCTCTCATTTTACCCTGCATCTTTGGTCTGCCTTAGAAGGTGGCGACTGCAATGGAAAGTCCTGAAAACCCACTTGCCCTAGGGTACCCCGGGTTACAAATCATAAACAGACGTGGACATGGAGGTTAACTAAACATGCAGTGACTAGGGGAAATAATTGTCTGAGTTTTGAAGACTGTAAAAAAACTAGCTTGATTAAATGCTAGCTAGTCAGATTTCTTTGACGCAAATGGATTGGATGGATTAATTAATTGGTGGGGGGAGGAGGGGGAGGTGATGGTGGGAGTCCACATTGATGCATGGGAGAGAGTACAACTATAATGTGATGTTGAGGTAGTGTGTAGTGTAATATATTGGATAAGGGCATGAGTCATAAGTCATAAGCAATAACTCCGTTTCACGTCTCCTACGACTTTGGTGTCCTCCATGTCCCGAACAAATACAACAACCCCCACTAACCACACCTCCTTCTAACCCTATATATTATACTTTAGGATATATCATATGCATGCTTATTATTACTATTACTATTACTATTATTATTGTTAATAACGCCCATAAACGCATTATCATTATTATGTTTATAGTTAATTGGATCTTATAATAAAGTTAGTAGCTTCCTTGGTCTTCCTTTTTCATACACCATTTTGGCACAAGAATAAACTTGGAAAGAGAAAAAAGTTAAAAGGGATTTTATGTGAAAAAAAAAAGAATTCGAAAGAGTATAAAACTTTCAATAATTTTCATTATAATTATTTTTTTCATAGCCAATGAAAAAAATTCTCATTTTTTTTATTTTTTATTTTTGCTTTCATTTTTTTTTTCCTCCAAATCTAGACGGAGGAGTAAAACACTTTTAAATAAAGCAAATTAAAGGCCTAAAAAAATATTTATATTTTTCATGAGATTGGGCAAAAGGTGCCTTTGGACAAATGCTTATACCAAGATATTTTTTGAGTTGCAAATTTTTTCCATGTCAAATCAAAGTCTATTCTTTCAACTTACCTACTAAAATTAAAAAAAAAAAAAATTCTACTCCATTAAATGAGCCACAATAAGGTTTATGAACATTTAAATAAATATCTCATTTTTAAAATTTTAAGTTAATTTCATTTACCTTCTCTAAGACATTGATTAAAAATACATGATCTGCATTGGTTTAAAACTTTATCAAATATTTTTCCTATCATTTTAATTTTTAATTTTCACCCACCTCATTTCTTATTCAAAATAAGAAAGATATTTGATGAAACTTTAAACCTATATAAAAATTAACGGTATTTAATCAAAACTTTAGAAAATACTAATGAAATTAACCCATTATAAAAAAGCTCTTGGAAAATGTAAATTATTATAAATTCTACCCTATAGGGCCCACCCCATGAATCATTTTCAATATTCCTTTTCCTTCACAGGTATCCCTAGTAATTATAAAAATATAATCACAATAAAGGGATAAAGATAGAGGGTGAGTGTAACTAGACTAAGTTAAAAATACATAAAATAATTAAGGTAAATTGTCATGACATGCAAAAGGGGGAGACAGGGAAAATCATTACAAGATCACTTTAGCAACATATCAATTCATTATACTATAATTGTAGTTATTTTTTTAATACAAAACATATCCATCAATAAGGTAGAACCATTCAACCATATAGTCCTCAGTCCACCACTCCTTTTCGGTGCAACCCTTCTCCACGGACTTTTCACTCAATTACCCCACTTTTCTGTATCATATTATTTTATTTAATGTTAAACCAATATTTATATGTACGTTTATTTCAAAAGAAATATCTCTTACTCTTACTCTTACACATCGGGATAAAGAATGACAGTGGCGTCTTTTCATGGTCACTTTTAACGCCCTCTCTAGGTCCAATGTTATGGCTGTGGACCAATTGGGAACATGGTCTGAATTTGTGAGCCCCTTCAAACTTTTCAACAAATAATATCATTAAAACCCTGGACAAGCCTATTTTCCTTGTCATATATTAGATCCCCTAATTTTCTAAACATGTGTTTTAAATTTTAACCCATACTATTATTGAATAATTTTATTAATTTAAAATTTTATATATGTGGTATTTTAAAATGGTATTAGATTTTGGGCTTGTAAATGGTTTGAATCATAACGGATTGATTAAAGAGCACGGGTGTTAAATTTCAATATAGTTGTAGAAATTTTTTGGAATTATTGTAACGTTAACATACCACATAAAACCCAAGTGCCAAAAGTCTATCGAAAACATTGAAAAAATGAATATTTTTATGGTTTTCTGAAATTATGATCCTGTTAGACCTTATCGATCAATATATATGAATTGTTTAATGGGATTTTAGTAAAATTATTTTTAATTTATAATCCTTCTACCAATAATATTTTATTAGAATTGCTTCTACCGAAAGATGAGATATTATTTAAATATAAAAATATTATTATTTTTTAGTATAAAAAGAGTAGTAAGGAAGAGTTCATATGTATGGTTATAAAAACTCTCTTTTATCCTAAATAAGATAATACAATGTAAATGTTTTTCTAATCATTTTCCTTTACAAATGGGATTTATATTCTTAATTTTCTTAGATTTGTTTTTTTTGGTAAATCCACTTGGAAGATGTAGTCACGTGTGACATGAAATGCAAAATGACACACAACTGGACAAAATATCTAGTAATCCAAAAACATTGAGATTTGTGATGGCTTGGCATAGAAAATCTAGAGGAACCAATTTTGTAATTAAAAAAAGAAGGAATAATAATAATAAAAATGGAATAAAAGTGGAGGTTGATAACATGATAATAATTGAGGCTACGTGGAGGTGGAATATACCTAATTCACTTTGAATACATGGACGGGTAGTGGATTAGTCGCCAATGTGGGGTCATAACGGCTATTACCTGTCGGGTACCCCATAAAAAACATTAAAAGAAAAAAATAAAAGAATCATGATGCCAACTTTGTTCAACCGTGTGGGTCCCAGTTCTCTGTTGATTTGGCCTTTTAGGTCTTAGGTGGGTCGTCACTTCATTTCATGTCTTGGATTCCCAACTCGACCTTTTTTATTAATTATAATTTAAAAATAAAAAAATAAAAAAAGGAAAGGAAAGGAAGACGGTGAAAAGCTGCTCTCTCTGCAGTCTGCACTGCTACCCGACCTTTTCCAATTTTGTTTTTGGGGCTGAGAGGGTCCGGTCCGTGTGCTCACGCGGCTTTGGGTCTCGAAGTGTGCAGAATGATGGGGGATTTTGTCCTTTAACCAATGGCACTTGCATAGGAGGAGGGAGGAGGGTAATTAGTAGTTATTAGTTAAAGTAAAAGCTGGGTTTGTGTCCCTATGCCTTGCCTAGTTGGAATTGGTGAGGTAGGATAATAGGATGATCAAAGTTTTGGGGATTGGGATTTGGTGGTTGCATGGATGGTGGGTTTTTTGGAATATTTGGTCAGATATAAAATGATTGTTTCATGATATCTTATTTAACTTTTTGCAATGTTTTTTTTTTTTTTAAAAAAAAAATGTTGAGAGTATTTTATTTAATAACTTGAAAATGACTTAGGAAGAAAAGTGTCAATGCCTAAAACAAAATATAATGTTTTAAAAATCATTTTAATTTGTCAAAAGTGGTGGGAATTGAAGAAGATGAAGAAGGCGGGAAGAATTAGGATGTGGAGAGTATAGTCTTATAGATAGGATGGTTTGATCTCTTTCAAATCATTTTACTTTATAGCTTGAAAACATGTTGAAATACATATATTTAAATACAAGAAAAGGACATCGATATCATACCCATTCAGGCTTCACACTTTTGGTGGAGAAGAGTGGCCCACACGGTTAGGGTGGAATGCAATCCAGCTAGTTGTAGGGAAACTGTGTAAAGACTTGTGAGGCCACATCCTCTGAGGAATTGAGCGGGGGTTGCTGGTCCATTCAACTCTCTCTCTACCTTTCTATCTTTGTCGCACAAAATTCTTGACTTCTAATGCCATTTTTCTATTCTTTGCTCCATGGCTATCGGCGGAGCTCTAGCTGCAACCCAAGTTCAGTTATTTTCTGGATTGGGCTTTGCTGGTCCACCTCAAAGCTGATCTTTAAGTGGGGTTGGGCCTTTTACAACTCGGGCCCATTTGTTTGGTGGATTGGGCATGGGAATGCTCAGCCATATCAGCTCTGCTGAAACCAGGACACACTTGCAGACACGTTCACCATTCTTCCTGAATATGGGAAAGAAAATATTCCATTGTTGGAAGTCATATCAGTGGTAGCGAAACCAGGACAAAAACAATGGACGTAGAAACAGGGATACAATTTAGCAATGATCCTTGTGCGTATTGACAGCTGCCTTGGAGAATAATATGCAGATGTATGAGTTGGCCATGTTTTGGCGTGTTGTGATATACGTGTGAGGATGCGGCGTCTTAGAGTGTAAGTGGACAATTTCTATTTCATAAGAAGCAGGTCATTGTAAATGTGATCAATGCGCCGCCCTTGACCAGATGTGGAAGCCCTGAATGAGTGTTCAGATTGAGCTTCCAATCCCATGTCCTACCCCGTGGAATTTCTTTATTAAATAAGAACTGGTTGCATATAATGAGATGAATAATACATGAACATTCCAAAGTAAGGGATGAGGCTGGTTTCCTACTTCTTACTTTAAAAGGATCATCAATTTCACACAGAGAGCTAAAGTTCACAATTATTACACCGAATACAAGAGAAATTTCACAGCTATCACCCAATTGTCTCAGCAAAGCATAGGAAACTTCGATAACCTTACAAATACGACCATAGGAAATGCATAAAGCGGAAAACCAACTCGTTCTTATAACTGACTTATGATCAAAAGGCTGATGCCTCCATCTTTTCGAAAAAGAGGCCAGAAGGTCCTCCCTCTGGAAGCAAAGCCAACATAACAGGGCCTTTGGCACCCACTTCAACAGGAAAGAAACCGGTGTTGGAATTTATATCAGTTTTGACGAAACCAGGACAGACGCAATTTATGAGGAGACTTGGGTATGATTTGGCAACAATCCTTGTGTAGGCATTCACGGCTGCTTTGGAGATTGTATATGCAGATGTCTGAGTTGGCCAGCCTCTGTCATGTAACCTGTCCTCCTTAACATCATTGAGGAATTCATTCACTATCTCATCTAATCTCTCTGCTGAGAGTACATCAACATCATTTAGCTCCATTCTAACCCTTTCATTGGAGACAAACTGATAAAATAAGGAAGAACTCTACATTAATCTTAAGAGTAATGGAAATGCTAGACATGACTAATGCATTATAAACGTTGAATTTGGTTTTAGAATTTCCCCTTGAAGGTGAAATTACATTTACATACCTCAAGCTTTCCAAGACCTGCAGACACATTCACAATTCTTCCTGAATTTGATAGCAGAAGGCATGGAAGAAGGGCCTCAGTCACTGCTCTGGTACCATAGTAGTTTGTTTTTACACTTTCTTCAGCCAACTCATAAGTTTGCGTTAAGACTTTACTCACCGATTCTGCTACATTAGCATCATTCTACAACATTGAAACTATATTGAGTCATTGATTCTATCAGACTCTGTCCTCTTTAAATTTAGAAATGAAACAAAATTATTCATTTCAATATATGGTTGATAGACACATTGATAATGAGCTTAGACTTCCTAGTTATGATTTTTCAAGAGAATGTAATAACATACCTTACTATCCTCAAGGTTTAAGGTCTTAAATGCTTCCCAGTCGATAATGGCTCCACTAACCCCTGCATTATTCACCTGCATGAAATTTTGATTTCATATTGCTAATCAATTCAGAATCCCTCCGATTCTCCTAATATGCCAAAAATGAAGGGCAGCTTACCTGATTTTCATTTTCTTGAATTCTCAAATTTGCGTTTATTGTTAATATCATAGTAAAATGAAGTAAGGCAACAAGAAATGTTTCTCTACATGATTAAAATGTTTTTGCTTTGCTTCCTGATTGAGGTATAAAATTTTCAGGATCCTCTAAGTTAGGTATCATACTAATCTCAAAGTCGCGAAACCCTAAGAATTTTTTTTCCATAGCAGAAGGAAAATGAGTAAAAAAATGTCCTTCCAAAAAGGGTTGATTCCTTACTAAAATATCAAGCTTCCCATAACGGGTCACAATGAATTTTGCCAAGGTAGTGATACTCTTGGCATCCATCACATCAAGCTGATGAAAAACTACATTAGACAGGCTAGATTCATGAAGCTTTGCCACAGCTTCAAGACCCCTCTTCTCATCTCTAGCTGTTAATACCACCATGACTCCATTAGAAGCTAACTGTCTGCATATCTCTAATCCAATTCCTTTACTTGCTCCGGTTACAAGCGCACATCTGAAAACCAAAAATAAATAGTAATTAAGAATAGGCAAGTGCCTTTTTATTCTCAACAGCTATGGGTTGTAGTTTACAACTTGTAGCTCAAAAAAAGTATACACCTCATCGTCGCTGAATCTGAGATGGTTGATGCCATTTTCTTTTGAATCAGATGGGGAATGTTAGGATCAACTGAACAGTTCTCCAGGTTCTTTTTAATGCCCACCTCTTGGCAATGGTGATCTCCAACACAGTAATTCTCACCCTTCTCCAAAGTCAACCAATACAGTATTCATTTCACCTTTATATCAGTGTCTGTCCATCAATTTTATCCTATTTCTGATTCATTTGACTTGGGTAAGCTCTAAAGATTCATTTCACTTGGGTAAGCACTATAGAGATATATTTGAGCTATGAGGGGATACCGGGTGTAAAGAAGGGTTTTTCTCAATACTACGGTAATTTAAAAAAGTTATACTTAAATTATTGTAGTAGAAGAAGTTATTACAAATATATGGTAGTTTTTGCCACCTAGGAGAGAGGAGATAGGAGAGAGGAGACAGGGTGAACGGATAATTTTTTTTAAAACCAAAATCATCTTTTCAAATTTCAAAAGGCGAAATCGTCTTTTTAAAAGACGATTTTAAAAAAATTTCAAAAGGAACTTGTCTCTTCAAGAGACGAGTTCCCATGGAAAAAAAAATTCTCAAAACAATTCCTCATCTCTTTTTTAAATCTTTTTGTTTTAAATTTTTTTTTTCCATGGGAACTTGAGGAATTTTTTTTTTTTTTTTTTTTTTTAATTTGGGAATTAAAAAAAAAAAAAATTTTCCATGGGAACTCGTCTCTTGAAGAGACGAGTTCCCTTGAGGATTTGCTTTTTGTTTTTTTGTTTTTTTTTTATTTGGGATTTAATTTTTTTCTTCCATGGGAACTCGTCTCTTCAAGAGACGAGTTCCCTTGAGGACTTGCTTTTTGCCCTTTTTTTTTTTTTTTTAATTTGGGAATTAAAAAAAAATTAAAATTTTTTTTTTCCATGGGAGTTCCCTTGAGGATTTTTTTTATTTGGGAATTTTTTAAAAAATATATATATTTTTTTTTTCCATGGGAACTCGTCTCTTCAAGAGACGAGTTCCATTGAGGAATTGTTTTTTTTTTTTTTTTTTTTTTTTTTTTTTAATTTGGGAATTTTAAAAAGAAAAGACGAGTTCACTTAAGGAATTGTTTTTTTCATGGAAAAGAGACGAGTTCCCTTGAGGAATTTTTTTTTTTTTTTTTTAATTTAAGAATTTATATATATATATTTTCATGGAACTCGTCTCTTCAAGAGACGAGTTCTTGAGGAATTGTTTTTTTTTTTTTTTTTTTTTTTTTTTTTTTTTTAATTTGGGAATTTTTTTTATAAAAATATATATATTTTTTTTCATGGAACTCGTCTCTTGAAGAGACAAGTTCCCTTTTGAAAAGTTTGAAAAGATGATTTTGGTTTAAAAAAAATTTATCCGTTCACTCTCTCTCCTCTCTCCTATCTCCTATCTCCTATCTCCTAGGTGGCAAAAACTACCATATATTTGTAATAACTTCTTCTACTACAATAATTTAGGCATAACTTTTTTAAATTACCGTACTATTGAGAAAAACCCGTGTAAAGAAAGTAACATAGATAAGAAAGGAAGATAACAGAAACTGAGAAAGTAAAGTGATTTTCTATTTTATTTTTCTCTCTTTCTTTATTATGTTGTTTACAGAGTAATATATATAGTAGACCTAACTAACAAATTCTCTAACAATAATAGAAAAAACCCAATGAGCATATGACACGTGTACATCTTGTAACCATATGAAACTATCTCTTAACATTCTCCTTCAAACTTAACGTAGAAAGATTTTCTACTTTGAGTTTGTTTCTTAGATTTACAAACTGGGTGCTTGAGATAGCTTTCGTTAAGACATCTGCTACTTGATCAATGGAAGGCACATGTTGGACTGAAACCTTTCTTTGCAAAACCTTTCCCTTTACAAAATATAAATCCAATTCAATGTGTTTTCTCATGGCATGTAATATTGGATTAGCAACAAACATAACAATGCTAAGATTATCACACCAAATAACTGGTGGTGTATTCAAAGTGATTTTAATTTATGAGAGAAGAGATAGTAACCAAGTGATTTTTGCAACCAAACTAGCTAGGCTTCTGTACTTTGTTTTTGTACTTGATCTAAATATAGTATATTGTTTCTTTGACTGCCAAGTGACTAAATTTGAACCAAAATATGCACCAAATCCTGAAGTTAATCTTCGGTCATTAGGATCAAAGGTCCAATAGACATCACAAAATGCTACAAGATCAAGAGTAGGAGACTTTCTTAAATGTAATCCATGATGAAGAGTTCCTTTTAAGTATCTGAGAATTCTTTTGACTATTTTCCAATGAGATTCTAATGGAGCTTGCATCTATTGACAAACTTTATTAACACTATAGGCAATTTTAGGCCTAGTAACCCTTACATATTGCAAAGCTCCTACAATTGATCTGTACAACTTCACGTCCTGAATTGATTCACTTCCATAGCTTGAAAGTTTCTGTCCACTGGTCATGGGAGTAGAAATAGGATTGGCACCTTCCATTTTGGCTTTGCATAATAGACCAGTTATGTATTTTCCTTGAGAAAAGTGAATACCTTCAGTAGTATGCTTCACTTCAATCCCTAAAAAATAGTTGACTTCTCCAAGATCTTTTAAGGCAAACTCTCTATTTAAACTGGTAATGAGATGCATCACAACTTGTTCACTACTACCAGTGATTAGAATGTCATTTACATACATAAGAATATAGGTAGAATGACTTTTTATCACACGAATGAACAAAGACTGATCTGACTTGGGAGAGATAAATCCAAAGGAATATAGGGTTGCACTTAACTTTTCAAACTAGACCCTTAGTGCTTGTTTTAAGCCATATAAAGCTTTATGTAATTTGCAAACAAGATGAGACTGGTTATGCTGAACAAATTCAGGAGGTTGTTTCATAAAAACTTCATCATGCAACACTCCATTCAAAAAGGCATTGTTAATGTCTAATTGATGAATTAACCAACCTTTAGACAAAGCTATAGTAAGCATACCTCGAATAGTTGCAAGTTTAACAACTAGATAGAAAGTTTATGTGAAATCAAAACCAGCAACTTGATGAAACCCTTTTGCCACTAACTTACCTTTGTACTTTTGAATTGAACCATCGGGGTTTTCTTTCACTTTAAATACCTATTTGCAGCTAATAGGTGTTCTTCTAGGTGGTAATAGGACTAAGGACCATGTATTATTCTTCAGAAAAGCCATCAATTCATAAGTCATTGCTTGTTTCCAATGATGTACGCATAAAACTTCCTGAGCACAAGTAGGTTCACATGTGGTAGCCAAAACCTTTGGTTTAAAAATTTCAGCTTTAGACCGAGTGACCATAGATTGAGTATTTTTGTAAGGTTGCATTGGAACAAAAGCTAAATCTTATTGTATTTGGTCCTGTGAAAGAGCTTTATGACCAACAACATTGTCATAAGTATTAGTATCTAGAAGAGAGACAGTAGGTGCTGAAGCATTAGTATTAGATTGGACAATTTCTGGATGAGTAAAGCTACCAAAGGAAAAAATTATTGGGGGAGTAGCAGAATGATGAAAAGAGGGTGAGATAGAATTAGATAAGGATGACTAAATTTTGTGAGCAAAAGGAAATGAAGACTCATTGAAAATGACATCTTGAGAAATAATAATTTTGCCATTAGAATCAAGACATTTGTAGCCTTTATGATTGAGACTATAACCCAAAAAGGTACATTCAGTGGATTGGAATTGAAGCTTGTGTTTGTTATATGAATGAATGTTAGGAAAACAGAAGCAATCGAATATTTTTAAGAAAAAGTATTCCGATAGGGTTTTGAACAAAACTTCTAAAGGAGTTTTATGGTGAAGAACAAATGTTGAAAATCTATTGTTGAAATAAACAGAAGCTCTAAAGGCTTCATCCCAATTTTCATTGGGATTGAAGCAGATGCTAACGAGGTGGGACCATGTTCTACAATGGTTCTATGCCTCATTTCAGCCAAACCATTTTGTTCATGAGTATAAAGATAAGAATATCTACGAAGAATGCCATTTGAAGTTAAAAAATTTGTGAAAGCTCTATATTCTCTGCCCCAATTTGTTTGTATGACCTTGATTTTAAAACCTGATTGTTATTCAATTGAGTTTTGAAATTGAGAAAGGCTTAAAATGAATCTGATTTATGTCTAAGCAAGTAGATCCAAGAAAATCTTGAGTAAGCATCGAAAAAGTGAATATAGTAGTAATAACCACTAGAGGATTGAAGTGGAAAGGGGCCCCATAAATCAGAGTGTATAACTTGTAAGGGTTGAGTGTAAATAGTGTTAGAAAAAGAAAAAATAAGTCTGTGAATCTTGCCATAATAACAAGTTGAGCTAAAAGAAAACTGCATTTTATTAGGAACAGAAATATTGCAGTTAGACATAACAAACTTTACAATTTTAAGGGATGGATGTCCAAGTCTGTGATGCCATAGACCTAAAGTATTCAAAGAACTAGAGAATCCTTAACTACAGTACAAGACTCAGGATTATAATGAAAATGGCTAGAAACATGATTCTGAAATGAAAAAGTGGAGGACTCATAAGATGTTGTAGAAGATGGAATTGACAGTGGCTTTGCTGAAGGCAGAAGTGTGAAATCATCAAATACATAAAGTCCATTCTTAACTCTCCCTACCATGAGAATTTCCTTGGAAGCTTGATCTTTGACATAACAGAAGTTAGGAAAAAATTCAAAATACACAGTGTTATCTTTGGGAAATTTAGAGACACTGAGCAAATTTTTGGTAATGGAAGGAACATGAAAAAGAGGATTCAAAGAGAGAAATTTCGAAGTAAATTGAGACTGAAAAGATGATTGTCCAATATGTTTAATGCTTAAACCTGTTCCATTGCCCATCACGATCTTATCTTGCCCAACCAATTCAGTTTTATTCATCAGATTATGAATGTCTGGTGTGATATGATTTGTAGCTCCAAAATCTGGGTACCAGCTAGAGTCATAGGAAAATTTAGAAGTAGTACCAACCATTGTAGTCATTTGTGATGAATCTTGAGCAGAAGAAAATCCATTTTGAAATGAAGATGAGCCTTAGAATGATAGATTCGAATCTGTAGTAACATTGTTGCACCAAATGACCACCATGACCACATAATTAGCATTGAGGTTTATTGAAATTCCAATAATTCTGAGCACCATTGAAGCCTCCACGACCTCTAATATCAGAACCTCTAAATTTTTTAAATCCACGACTACTAGAACCTTATCTACTAGGAAAATTATTGGGACCACGAAAATTGCCTTGAACAAAAGTAGAAAAGCCATTTTCGGAAAAATTATGAGACTTTTTTTTTGTCTCAGATTATTCTGGCTTTGAGTTTCTAAGTTAGCACTCAAATTAGAATCTAAAGCTTTTTTAGCGTTCTCAATGCACTTTTCTTGAGCCAAAAGAATAGACTCTATTTCATCAACAGTATATGAATTTGTGTGTGTGGTAACAACAATAATCAAAGTGTCATACTTTGAGGATAATCCTTCAAAAATTGCGTCAGTATGATCTAAAATAGAGATAGAATAGCTAACCAATAATAGACTATCTACAATGCTTTTGATTCGCAAGAGATAATCATTCATGGATGATGAATCTTTCTGAGAGCTCTTGAGTTGCTTCTTAAACTGATCAATCTTGGTACAAGTTTGAGTAACAAATAAAACCTCCAATTTCTCCCAAATCTGAAAAGAAGTTACACATCCAACCATTCTCGTTAAAAGCCCTTCAGACATTGATGAAAGGAGCCAAGAGACTAGTAATTGGTCATGTTGTTCCCAATCAGAGAAATCTTGATTGATTTTACCACTTGTTTCATTTGTGGAAGAAAGAAATTTTGGAGGTGCGGTATCGATTCCATTTATGAACTTTGAGAGCTTGTAACCCTTGATTGCAACTTCCATTTGTTGACAACAAATCAGAAAATTATTACGATCAAGTTTTATGGAAATTGAGTGATTGAAGGAAATCAAAACAAATTAGGATGAGAACGAAGAAGTGAGGGTGAGGGAATCAGCCATGGATGAATGTTCTGATACCATGTAAAGAAAGTAACAGAGATAAGAAAGGAAGGTAACAAAAACTAAGAAAGTAAAGTGATTTTCTGTTTTATTTTTCTTTCCTTCTTTATTCTATTATTTATAGAGTAATATATATAGTAGACCTACCTAACAAATTCTCTAACAATTCATTTAACAATAATAGAAGAAAACCAAATAGCATATGACACGTGTATATCTTATAACTATATGAAACTATCTCTTAACACTGGGAAATAAGAGATGATAATTTCATGTACTCTCTAAGACTATCGGATGAATTTTTTGATGTGACCATGTGTACAATGGAAAGTGAGTAGAGACATCGGGTTGAGGAATCAAAGAATCTTGTTCAAGAACTATGATCATTAGGTGTATGGGTACCCCATAGAAAATCGTTGTTTGTCTGTAGTTACAATCACATTAGTTTTGTCGAAACACTAAACAAGATTAGGGAGGAAAATAACACGACTATTTGAAAAACTAGGGTTATAATGCTACAAGAAGTACACAACAACAAAGTTGCAAATGGTTAAGAACTAAGTACAGAAGATGAAGAAGAAATTCTCTTTTTGTCGTAATGCAAATCAGACTTTGAAATATTTGATGAGGAGTAGTAACATGTTAACCCAAGACAGTATGCAATGAGTTCTTTAATTTAAAATGCATTTGAATGATCTTGGAAGACTTACCCTTGGGTTTCCTATTTAATATTGTATTTCAAATTTTGGGATAATTATGGTAACTAATTAACCAAATGGCTTCGAAATTATGATAAACTTTGTTTTTCTCCTCAAATTGCAAACAAGACATGCATAGTGTTGTACGTAGATGTGACATTTTTTCAATCTTACCACCAACATTGATAAGATTCACATATCGCATGTGTTAGGAAATCAAATATATTCATTTTGAAAACCATATAGGATAGCATAATACAATGACATAGATTAGGTGAAATAGATTTTGGTGTGAAAAAAAATAAAAACTATATTTTACAATTGACTAAGAGTGATTGATGGTTCACTGCAGTAATACTATTCATTTCAAATCTAAATTCAAAATTACATATTTACCAACCATGCATATCTTAATTCAAACCTATATATATAGTATTGCAAGTAGGCCCTCATGCCAATCTTGCAAATAGGTCCTCCGACCAATCTTCAAAGTCTATAAATAATATAACCTTCAACACCATTGCTCGGTTCTATGCACCGTCTAAGCAACCTTGATTTGTAATGTCGATCAAGCATCTTATTCAAGTATTTTTATGCAAAGAAGTCAATATTTGACATTTTCATTTAAATTTGTGTGCCAATATTTTTAACAAACATGGAAGAAAGACCCATAGATAGATGTTGCTTTGTTTTCATCACTATTAACAATACAGTTGTATGTGTGCTTACAAGAAATCAGATATAGGAAATGAAGACAAGTTCTATGTTGTTTTTGTTGGGAGGAGACTAGGTGTGTACACATCTTAGCTTGAATGCCAAACTTAAGTTATTGATTACAAGAGTAACATTTACAAATCATACAAGAGGTTAAACAACTTATTGGGTAATCGAAGGATGATGAAGTAATCAAGAGGACTGAAGATCACAAAACAAATTTCCTTGTTCATTTTCTATTTGGATGTGTTGTAACATTCACAATCACGTTTGTTATTTAGAAGTTGTTTTAGTTATGTTTGAGTCTAGTATGAGTATGTCATGCTTTGCATGTGCTCTTATTTTTCATTAAAATTAGAAGCTAAATATTGTCATTCAAAAGTTATATTATGTTTCTTCCAAGCAATGGTACTAGTATGCTATAGATTTCTCACAAAAAAATTGTGGAAGATTTAAATAGCATGGTTAATCCTCTTTCATAAGAGATGAAAATGTGTAAAGAAAGAACATTACTAAAACTACAAAAAAAAAAAAAAATGTAATTAGAAATTTTGGATGTTGAAATTTAAAAATATGAGTTGAGTGAGTTTTTCAGAATCCCTTGAAATGTTTTAAGAAATGTAGTATTTTATATAGTTAGTACATTTGTCTTGTACACTTAGTGTAAATACTTTATACAATAGCACAAATTCCATAAACGTGGAAGTGAATGTGTGCATTTGGGTAGGTTAACCATGTTTCCATTTAATTGGTTTAGAAAAAGAGGATAAATTTATCCCAAATTTTATTCTCCAATTATCATTAGTGGGGTAGGTAATTGAATGAACATGTACGAGGTCAATAAATTGCATGAGATGAGTATATGATCAAGCAATATATGTGAGGAATGTCCCTCATTCTTGGCAAAGGGAAATAAACGAGTAAGTTTTTTAGAATTCCTTTAAATGCATCAAGAAATGTAATATTGTATACCCTTTGTACAATTAGTACAATTGTCTTATATACTTAGTGTAAATACCTTATACACTAGAGAAAATTCCATACAAATATTAGTGAATGTGTGTCTATAAGTGGGTTAACCATGTTTTCAATGTTTTGGTTCAAAAAAATAAGGAAAAATTGAATCCAAATTTTGTTCCCCAATGATCATTGGTGGGGTAAGCGTTCAAATATCAATATGCAAGTGTAATAAAGTGCATGAGATGAGTGTGTGATATAGGAGTGTGTGGTATGAGAGTGTGTAGCCCTCAGGTTACAAGAAAAAAAAAAAAACATCGTTCATAAATTGATTAAAATACTACATAAAGGGCAACCTTGTACGTTCTTTGTATAATTAGCACATTGACCTTGTACATTTAGTGTAACACTCTTGTATAGTGGTGGAAATCTCATACACATGCATAAATTATGTATTTATATAGGTGTGTATACCATGTTTCCAATGATATGATTCAGAAAAGAGTAGAAGACTTAGGAACAAAGGGTGTGAACCATGTTTTCAATGGTTTGTTACGGTGAATCTAAACGCACTCCCCAATCATCTTTACTATGGTAGGTAGTCCAAATACCATGTTCAAGTGTACAAACATTCACAAGAGGAGTATCTCACAAAGGAATGTGGGTAAGGAAATTGTGTAATCCTTGGGTGAGGGAAATAAGTTAGAGAGTGGTTCAAAATATTTTCAAATCCTTTGTACACCCTTTGTATAGTTAGTGCATTGTCCTTGTATAATTAGTGCAACACTTTTGTACAATATCATAAGTTCCATACACCTCCTATTGAAACATTGTCCATAACCGTGTTAACTATGCCTTCATTTGTTTGCTTGAGAAAAGGGCAAAAAACCATCAATTGCAAGGAAAGAAAAGTTTTGAACAATGATTCTATAAGAAATCATTCAACAATAGTGTTCCACCAATACTATTAAGCAACTTATCATTAATTTTAAAATTTAAATGATAAATCTAAACCGTAATCTTATAAAACCCATAGAAAATAAAATTGAAACCGTAAATGCAAATAATTTCTCTTTACTAGAAAGATTATCTAATACTAGAGATTCATCAACAAACAAAACATCCACACCTATCAACACTCTCTCCCATCTAAGAATTGTGCCGATGGAGAAAAAATTGGGAGAGGTGATTAAGGGAAAGAAAAACATTGATACTAGTCAAATGAAATTGTTGAAGTTCTATGGAACGTGTTATTTTTGGGAAGTTGAGTGGTTGTAGCTAAGGTTAATTGCCCAAAGAAAGAAAGAAATAAAATAGGCATCAACATCAAATAAACTGATTACTACTAAAAAACCACACATTTTAGATACTAATTTCATGAGTTTCACACTTTTTGAGTAGTAATTATGCCTAATATGCCCAAGTAATACATTGCTACCCTTGCAAGAGATACTAATAGTTCTTTGTTGAGTTTTGAAGATATTTTAAGGTGATTTTTGAAGCATGGAGTGACAAATGGAAAATGGAATGGAGGAGGGTACATAATGTGGATGAAGAGGAAGATGAAATGCACTTGGACCAAGCTTTGGAGCTTAATTGAAGGTAATGGAAATGGATTAAAAATGAAGAAATGGGAGAAATTACAAAGAGGAGTCGGAAAAGCATGTTTTTCAATTTTGCATGACCATGCGAAATTTTTGCATAGTCATGTGAAATGAAACAGAGTAGGCTTGGCTGTAGCACATAAGGGAAATATGAAAAGTGATTTCGCATGACCATGCGAAATTTTCGCACAATCATGCGAAACACTCCAGCAAGACGAAAATGCAGTTGATGGATTTTCTACTTCGCATCATCATGCGAAATTGCTGAGACTCGTGCGAAAATGTATTTTTCTCCAGATTCCTTGATGAAGAAGCATCCGGAAGACCTCTAAAATGATGCCAAGTGTCCTTTTGACTTTGGCCTATAAATAGAAACGTGATTGACTCATTTAAAGACTTTTGATACATTTTCTAATTGTAGAACTTTTCAGACTTCTTCTCTCTATATAATTCTCTATTTTTCTTCAGTTTCTCTTATTTTCTCTGTAGCCAAACATGTCTTGTGAGATCAAATCTCCAAGCATGAGTGGCTAAATCTCGTTTTTCTCAGAGGAGGAAGGATCTATAGGCAAGATCTATGGTGAATTAGATAATTGAGCTTGAATTGCAAAGGTAATTCGATCCAATTGATTGATTAATTGAAATTTGGGGATTTTTCTCTTCAAATTGTCTTGGATGATTACTACAATGCAAGCTAGGTAGATTCATCAAATTCTTAATGCTAGATTTGATGAGATTGAATAGTTGCATAGTATGAATAATTGAAAGATAATTTAAGATGAATTGAATATATGATTCAAATTGATCTCTTGGATTAAATTACCTAATTTGAAGAGAAATTAGATCTAGACCTAAAGCTAAATCAAAAATCGGTTTAGATGAAAATTTAGGTTTTCAATCTAACTTGATGAAAATTAGATCTCAACACCTATTTACCATGGAAATTGCTTTTTAGAAAAATCCTAACTCCGAGAATCTCACATCTTATTAATTTTCTTCTCTTTTACACTTCATTTTCATTTCAATTTGAATACATTGCTATCTTGAGATTTTATCATGTAATTTCAAGTAAATTTCACTTGATCACCATCATTTCTTATCATCTCGTTCAAGCCTTAATTATCGAGAATAATCCATCCTTGTGGACGATACCTAAATACCACTATACTATAGTAGTTTGTACTAAAAACTACTTTTTGATCGGGTACAAATTGCTATAAAATAGTGAATTAGGTTATAAATTTTGTTTTGATCCAACAAACGACAAAATTCGAGCGATCATAAACCAATACAAACCGACCAGCCACCTTGTTGTGTTAAAAATAAAGATAATATAAAAGTCTAAGTTGTAGGGTTAGGAACATACCAAGCTTGGTCTTAGTATATGGAAGAATATATAAAGTTGGTGTACCAAACTCATAAGCTCGATTCTTCTATCATTGAGTAATGAAAACTGATTTAAAAGTTGATTGAATTTACTCAATTGCTTTACTCTACTGCCTTTTTCAAAGTTGACAACTAGTCATCCTATTATTCATCTCCTACCATATAGATAATCAATCCTCAAATATAAATGAGTTTCAATCATATGGAGAAATTTCAAAACTAAAAGACTTTTTGGTGATACTTGGATTCCATATGACCATTTGGGAATGCCAAAGGTGAATCCAGAATTGATTTACAATTAACTACCAATTATTTATAACCTTAGTAGTTTTTCCTTTTCTATTTGCATTATTCTGTACAATCATTTAGAGTAACACCTAACTTACAAGTACTGTAGAACTACTAAACATCCAACTTCATTGATTAACACAATACACTATTCTAGCGAATTAATGAACTTGAATATAGTCACGAGTCATCATAGTTAAGGTCTCCATAATGAACATTGTGCTTGGTTGCAAGATAATGATCTCCACCTGGTCCTCTACTACCACATAGATAGAGCTCTAGCATGACCTTTTTCCCTTTCAATTCCTTCAACAATGGTGTCAAGAGTGCCCAAGTGCATCAAGGTTATCACTTCTGATGAACAATCGATGTTCCCCCTCTACAACGTTTAATAGCAACCTCTCATATGCGTTGGGTACTTCTCTTGGATACCTTCACAGTAGAAGAATGTTAACAAATACGGATATGCCAATTGAACCTTAAAACTACAAACCTGGAACAAACACAGTCAATTTTGCACAAACTTGATTCCAAACCCAGAAAAAAGAAAAACCCTAAAACCACTTCAATAGGGAATATACCGACTTCAAACGAACCTAACTCCTAGCCCAGAAGAAACAAAAAACTCAATAAAAAATTGTTTGATTGAAAAAAAAAAAAAAAAACTGCATTCCCACCCTAATCAAATTATTATTCTTTATATTATCATCATCTATTGCGGCTTTGCTATTAAAATAGTCTGCCATTAACGAAAGTTTGGCAAGAAAAATAGAGAATTTCTTATATTTAATCAGATTTATCAGGGGTGTGTTCCAAGTCATAGCTGTTGATGCTGAGCAAACCGGAGTTAGGTCTGCCTAGATTGATTAAAGTCAGACGACCTTCTCTCTTTCTTTGTGCTTCTCGAAGAATCCGTCTAGCACTAATGAAACTGGATGGACTCATTTCCTGCACATAAAGGATGTCCGGACGGGTGGTCCGGGCATGCCTCTCTGAAGCTCAAGTTAGGCAAGAATAGCTTAAACTGCTTTGTGGAAGAGAATGAGCGTTTGAATGCACGCGTACCTTGTTTGTATTTTTTGGAAGGTTTATAGAGGGCTGATGAGACTGCCATTGTAGTGCTAACTAGTGATTAAAATATCATGTATCAGTAGACCTCGACACGATAGATGAGGGAGAAATATCGGTATCTCGATATTTTGGCAATTTATCGTGAATCTCGTTGGTTATATGGAATTTATCAATATTTTACCAATTTATCGCCAATTTATCGTGATATTTTGGTGCGATCAACACTATCAAGGGACGATCAACACGACCTATGCAATCAAATCGAACCCCCGCCAAAAGGTTTGCAAGGCAATTAGCTAGCCATCGGGGCAAGTCTGCCCCTTGTTATATAAGGTACACAAAATATATATATATATATACTCTAATTCAATATATAAACATAATTTTTAAAAAATGTTTTAAAGAACACATTAATTATAATTATTTTATAATTAAATGAAAAATTTTCATCTATTTGAATACCAAAAATATAAAAATTATCATGATAATTTTCTTTATAGTGTTTTTAATATTAGTAATATATTAATTAAGTATTGAAAATTATACATATATTATCATTTATTTTATATCATTTAATACAATTGAATTATATGAATTATAATTTTAATATTAGATATATTTTTAAATTGGACATATTATAATCAACTATCACAGTATTATTATCGAATAATATTTGATATAATTTAATAATAAATGTATACTTATGAAATTCATATATTTTTTTTTATTATCACATACAACATTATTATCAAATATAATAAATTATATCATATATATATATATCAATTACAATTCTATTATACTTCTAATTTTATTTTTAAAAGTTTTTTCTTATATTTTATAATTTATGATCAATTTTAGGTTCACCGATATTTTGTATCAAAATATTCGTCGACATATCTTCAATATATCGATAAAATAGAAGTACCGATATATCCATAATTACCGATATTTTCATCCTTTGTGCTAACTAGGCACTATGATATGCTTTTGTAACGATGATTGTCCTACAGGCGGCTAGGCAATCATCATAGTTAAGGGTGGCTGGCAAGTGCCATCATCTGAAATGCCATGGTCTCGGTCTGTGTAGTTGTTTGTCCTCCCAGCTTGTTGACGTCTGAGATTATATGTAGCTATTAATTGACATGGACTTGTGGACTAAGTAGAATCTCATTTGCTGCTCACATGTTAGGTGTGAATGATCACGTATACCGGAAGGTCTTTAAGACTTGACTGGACAGTCTTTCTCGTTTGGGAGTCCGGACTCCCAATGCCGTCTGGCCCTGTGGGGGACAAGAATCCCCTCACGCTTGGTGCCAGATGGAGCTTGCCTTGGTTCGGATGGTATGATCCGGATGGGTTGTACACTTGTCCTAGACGGCTAAAGTGTCTAGGTTAGAAAGGGACACGTAGAAAGGAGCCCTCACAATAGCCACATATGCACACAGTCTAATATTTTTTTATAATATCTAATATGTCAACTTTAAGGTTATTTTTATCTCTTGCTATTTTACATCATTCCCATAATTATGGGTTATATGAGGGCATTGGGCTAATTTTTAGGCCATCACACTGAAAGCACAATTTTCCCTTTAACTAATGGCATTTGCATAGGAGGGTAATTACTAGTTATTAGTTAAAGTTCAACAGGGGGTTGTGTCCCTATGCCTAGTTGGAATTGGTGAGGTAGGATAATAGGATGATCAAAGTTTTGGGGATGGGGATTTGGTGGTTGCATGGATGGTGGGCTTTCTGGAATATTTGGTCAGATATAAAATGATTGTTTCATGATATCTTATTATCTTTTTGCAAAGTGGTTTTTAAAAAATGTTGAGAGCATTTTTGTTAATTTTTTTAATAACTTGAAAATGACTTAGGAAGGAAAGTGTAAATGTTGTTACTTTACAAAATATAATGTTTTAAAAATCATTTTAATTTGTCAAAAGTGGTGGGAATTGAAGAAGATGAAGAAGGCGGGAAGAATTAGGATGTGGAGATTATAGGTAGGAAGGTTTGATCTCTTTCAAATCATTTTACTTTATAGCTTGAAACATGGTGAAAAACATATATTTAAATACAAGAAAAGAATATAGACATCCATTCACAGTTATGATTGGGCTTCATACTTTTGGTGGAGAAGACTGGCCCACACGGTTAGGGTGGAATGCGATCCAGCTAGTTGTAGGAAAACTGTGTAAATACTTGTGTGTCCACATCCTTTGGGGAATTGAGCGGGGGTTGTTGGCCCATTCAACTCTTTCTCTACCTTTCTATCTTTGTCGCACAAAATTCTTGACTTCTAATGGCATTTTTATATTCTTTGCTCCATGACTATGAGCAGAGCTCTAGCTGCAACCCAAGTTAACTGATTTTCCGGATTGGGCTTCGCTTGGTCCAAGTTAAAGCTGATCTTTAAGTGGGGTTGGGGCTTTACAACTTGGGTCCATTTGTTTGTTGGATTGGGCGTGGGAATAGTCAGTCATAATCAGTTCTGATGAAAGCAGGACATGCATGCAGCTTCCCAAAACTTGCAAGCACATTCACCATTCTTCCTGCATTTGGAAAAAAAACCCTCCGAGAGAAGGAAAAAACCACGAAGAAAGCTTCTTCCATTAATGAGAAATGGGAATATCACTGTTGTTTTTTTCCTGACTGTTTCAAAAGAAAATATTCCATTATTGGAAGTCACATCAGTTGTGACGAAACCATGACAAAAACAATTTAGCAATGATCCTTGTGTGCATTGACAGCTGCTTTGGAGAATAATATGCAGGTATATGAGTTGGCCATGCTTTTGGCATGTTGAGATATATGCGTGTGAGGATGCGGCTTAGAGTGTAAGTGGAGAATTTCTATTTGATAAGAAGCAGGTCGTTGTAAATGATATCAAAGCCCCACCCTTGGCCAGATGTGGAAGCCTGAATGAGTGTTCAGATTGAGCTTCCAATCCCATGCCCTATCCCGTGGAATTTCTTTATTAAAAAAGAATTCATTTGCATATAATGAGATGAATAATACATGAACATTCCAAAGTAAGAAATGAGACTGGTTTCCTATTTCTTACTTTTAAAAGGATTATCAATTGTCACACACAGCTAAAGTTCATAATTAATAACGTCGAAGATAAGAGACACTGCACATCTATCACCCCATTGTCTCAGCAAAGCATAGGAAAGACTGACTTGTGATCAAAAGATTGATGCCTCCATCTTTTGGAAAAAGAGGCCAGAAGGTCCTCTGGAAGCAAAGCCAACATAACAGGGCCTTTGGCACCCACGTCAACAGTAACGAGGCCAGTGTTGCAAGTCATATCGGTTTTGACGGAACCAGGACAAACACAATTTATGAGGAGACTTGGGTTTGATTTGGCAACAATCCTTGTGTGGGCATTCACGGCTGCTTTGGAGATTGTATATGCAGATGTCTGAGTTGGCCAGCCTCTGTCATGTAACCTGTCCTCCTTAACATCATTGAGGAATTCATTCACTATCTCATCTAATCTCTCTACTGAGAGTACATCAACATCATTTAGCTCCATTCTAACCCTTTCATTGGAGACAAACTGATAAAAGAAGGAAGAACTCAACATTAATCTTAAGAGTAATGGAAATGCTAGACATGACTAATGCATTATAAACGTTGAATTTGGTTTTAGAATTTCCCCTTGAAGGTGAAATTACATTTACATACCTCAAGCTTTCCAAGACCTGCAGACACATTCACAATTCTTCCTGAATTTGATAGCAGAAGGCATGGAAGAAGGGCCTCAGTCACTGCTCTGGTACCATAGTAGTTTGTTTTTACACATTCTTCAGCCAACTCATAAGTTTGCGTTAAGACTTTATTCACCAATTCAGCTATATTAGCATTATTCTGCAACAGTGAAACAGTATTGAGTCATTGATTCTATCTGACTCTGTCCTCCTTAAATTTAGAAATGAAACAAAATTATTCATCTCAATATATGGTTGATAGACATTGAGAATGAGCTTAGACTTCCTAGTTATGATTTTTCAAGAGCATGTAATTACATACCTTACTGTCCCCAAGGTTTAAGGTCTTAAGTGCTTCCCAGTCGACAACGGCTCCATTAACCCCTGCATTATTCACCTGCATAAAATTTTGATTTCATATTGCTAATCAATTCAGAATCCCTCTGATTCTCCTAATAATACCAAATGAATGGCAGCTTACCTGATTTTCATTTTCTTGAATTCTTAAATTTGCTTTTATTGTTATTATCATAGTAAAATGAAGTAAGGCAACAAGAAATGTTTCTCTACATGATTAAAATGTTTTTGCTTTGCTTCCTGATTGAGGTATAAAATTTTCAGAGCCCTCTAAGTTGGGTGTCATACTAATCTCAAACTCCTAAATCCCTACGAATTTTTTTTCCATAGCAGAAGGAAAATGAGTGAAAAAATGTTCTTCTGAAAAGGGTTGATTCCTTACTAAAATATCAAGCTTCCCATAATGGGTTACAATGAATTTTGCCAAGGTAGTGATACTCTTGGCATCCATCACATCAAGCCGATGAAAAACTACATTACACAGGCTAGATTCATGAAGCTTTGCCACAGCTTCAAGACCCCTCTTCTCATCTCTAGCTGTTAATACCACCATGACTCCATTAGAAGCTAACTGTCTGCATATCTCTAGTCCAATTCCTTTATTTGCTCCAGTTACAACTGCACATCTGAAAATAAAAAATAAATAGTAATTAAGAATATGCAGATGCATTATTCTCAACAGCTATTAGTTGTGGTTTACAAGTTGTAGCTAAAAAAAAGCCTATATACCTCATTGTTGCTGAATCTGAGATGGTCGAAGCCATCTTCTTTTGAATCAGATGAGGAAAGTCAGGCTCAGCTGAACATTTCTCCAGGTTCTTTGTAAGGCACACCTTGTAAATGGCGATCTCCAGCACATAGCGATTCTCATGCACACCTTGTAAATGGTGATCTCCAGCACATGGTGATTCTCACCCTTCTCCAAAATCAACCAATACAATATTCAATTCACCTTTGAATAGTTATTTGTTCATCAATTTTATATCATTTCTAATTAATTTCACTTGATGATGATTGCTATATAAGCTTAATATAAGATATATTAAAGTTATATATGTTGACAAGATCGATGCCAACTCTAACATCATTTTTTATGGACTTCTTTGGACATGGTCATCTTTATATAGGTATGCACAAAATCTTGGTTTTTATAGGATTTTCACCATGCAATTTGGATATTCCATTTAGGTTTTCACAAGTTTTTCTCTTATTAAAGATTTTTTAGGATAATAATTCAAGTCAAATGCTTAAAATTATCAAATTCAGAAAAAACTAAGATGGTATTTGTTTTTTTGGTTTTTTGTTGAAAGCAATTTGTTTTCAGATTTTAAGTTGTTTGTTTTTCTATCTTTTCATAACTTATTATAAACTTTTTATTAAAAAGACAAAGTCAAAATATATAGTTTTTTCTAAATAAAAAAAAAATAACATATTAGTTTTTATTTACTTTTTAATACTTAATAGAAATAGAATACTACAAAAACAAACAATCTAATATTTAATATTATTAAACATTAAGGTTCTATTTAGAATTAAATAAAAAAAAACAAACATCATCTACGAAGGTATTTGTTTTTTTAACTTTTTATCAAAAGTAACTTGTTTTCAAACTTTAAGTTATTTGTTTTTCTACATTTTCATAACTTATTATAAACTTTTGGTTGAATAGAAAAAATAAAATATTTTGGTTTTTTCTAAATGGAAAAGTAACATGTTGGTTTTTTCTTACTTTTTAATATTTAATAGAAATAACATATTATAAAAACAATCTAATACATAACATTATTAAACATTAAAGTTCTATTTAGAATTAAGTAAAAAAACAAACATTATCTAGGTTTCACCATCTCCCACGACATTTCTTGACCAAAAAACCAAAAATACAAAATAATTAGGATTTATTTCCTAATAGAAAAATGAAAATAATCTGATATCATTTATAGCCATAGCGGGAGTCTGTAATTGACGGCCCTAGTAAACCAGACCCCTTTGTTAGTAGTAAAATTTGTTCGAATTCTTCTGCTGACTAGCCCTATTTCCGCATCTGCAAGTTTCCGGAATACGGGTTCTGGGCCATATAATGTAACCTCAAACATCTGACCTGACCTGACCTGACCCGACCTGACTTGTAAGGATAAAATAGCTAAAAAGTAAAAACTGAATAATTTCCCAACCATGCTAGTCAATGTTGTGAAATCTACATCTCTCGTAAGTAGGCATTATCATCTGTTTAAAATTTACTCATCAAACAAGATACTCCATGGTCATTAAAACTTTAGTATTCCTCAGGACTTGACTGGCTCTTGCTCTACTCCTCACTATATGAAAGGTTATAACATGGTACAAATTAGAATCTATTCACTCAAATCTCCTCATTTTGGTATTAAGTGGAGCCTCCTTATAGGATTGGACCTTCTCAGCAGCTCTGAGCAAGGGTCTTCCCACTGATGATCTCTGTGATCCTCGAGCTTCATGTTTTTCAACCCAACTTTCATCTCCCTCTTCTTTTTTGATCGGTGAATTAGATGGAACCAGTCCACCTTCATGCCAACCAACTGGAAATTTAGCATCTTCTATCTCGAACAAGTCCCCGTTAGGTTCCCTCTGCTGTGATTTGAACCTACAAGATTGCCTCCTCAAACAACGCCTGAGCAAAGGGAATGGAAGACATGTTTTTCACTTTTAGCATTAGTTGAATAGGTGCAAGAAGTTGACAAGAGCATGAGGTGTCAGAATATGTTTGAGGACTAACAATGCAGATATCACATTTTGGCTTTTAAGGATAGGTCGACATTCATTTATTACGGTAAGAGATGGCAAATAAGAAAAAATGCTTCTTTAGGAATGAAAATATTGAATTATGGCATGTCAAAAGGATGTACACATTTCTCAGTCCATGCCGATTTATAAACACATGCATTTTGCTATAATAGTACATGGGTAAACCATCCTTTTAGTTTCAACTGTCTCTTTTTCTTCAACCTGTTGGCATGCAGTAGAAGATCCCATTGCTGCAAAAATGCCGAAAATGCCATATGTTTGTATAAATATTCTATTGAGGTATTGTAGATTCTTGTGACTACATTGACCTCTCGCAGGACGTCTTCTGTTGGGTTTGCAAAGTTTGTTGGCATCATGAGCTTTTGGTAATGATTCACCTACTTTGTCCTCTACTTCCTCAAGCCAGCAGAGAGAAGCAAGTTGTAAGTGATAGAAATGTGGAGAACTGAACAATTTCTAACAAGAGCGGATAACCATTGAAGAAATTAGATGAAATACCTGAATGCCAGTTCAGATTGAGCTTCCAATCCCATTGTTTTTCTCCTGATTGTTCCGAAAGAAAATATTCCATTGTTGGAAGTCATATCAGTGGTAGCGAAACCAGGACAAAAACAATGGACGTAGAAACAGGGATACAATTTAGCAATGATCCTTGTGCGTATTGACAGCTGCCTTGGAGAATAATATGCAGATGTATGAGTTGGCCATGTTTTGGCGTGTTGTGATATACGTGTGAGGATGCGGCGGCTTAAAGTGTAAGTGGACAATTTCTATTTCATAAGAAGCAGGTCATTGTAAATGTGATCGATGCGCCGCCCTTGACCAGATGTGGAAGCCCTGAATGAGTGTTCAGATTGAGCTTCCAATCCCTTGTCCTACCCCGTGGAATTTCTTTATTAAATAAGAACTGGTTGCATATAATGAGATGAATAATACATGAACATTCCAAAGTAAGGGATGAGACTGGTTTCCTACTTCTTACTTTAAAAGGATCATCAATTTCACACAGAGAGCTAAAGTTCATAATTATTACACCGAATACAAGAGAAATTTCACAGCTATCACCCAATTGTCTCAGCAAAGCATAGGAAAACTTCGATAACCTTACAAATACGACCATAGGAAATGCATAAAGCGGAAAACCAACTCGTTCTTATAACTGACTTATGATCAAAAGGTTGATGCCTCCATCTTTTCGAAAAAGAGGCCAGAAGGTCCTCCCTCTGGAAGCAAAGCCAACATAACAGGGCCTTTGGCACCCACTTCAACAGGAAAGAAACCGGTGTTGGAATTTATATCAGTTTTGACGAAACCAGGACAGGCACAATTTATGAGGAGACTTGGGTATGATTTGGCAACAATCCTTGTGTAGGCATTCACGGCTGCTTTGGAGATTGTATATGCAGATGTCTGAGTTGGCCAGCCTCTGTCATGTAACCTGTCCTCCTTAACATCATTGAGGAATTCATTCACTATCTCATCTAATCTTTCTACTGAGAGTACATCAACATCATTTAGCTCCATTCTGACCCTTTCATTGGAGACAAACTGATAAAATAAGGAAGAGCTCAACATTAATCTTATGATTAATGGAAATGGTAGACAGGACTAGTGCATTATAAACTTTGAATTTGGTTTTAGAATTTCCCCTTGAAGGTGCAGTTACATTTACATACCTGAAGGCTTCCAAGACTTGAAGACACATTCACAATTCTTCCTGAATTTGATAGCAGAAGGCATGGAAAAAGGGCCTCAGTCACTCCTTTGGTGCCATAGTAGTTTGTTTTTACACATTCTTCAGCCAACCCATAAGTTTCCTTTGAGGCTTTATTCAGCAATTCAGCTACATTAGTATTATTCTGCAAGAGTGAAACAATATTGATCATGGATTCTATCAGACTCTGTCCTCTTTAAATTTAGAAATGAAACAAAATTATTCATTTCAATATATGGTTGATAGACATTGATAATGAGCTTAGACTTCCTAGTTATGATTTTTCAAGAGCATGTAATAACATACCTTACTATCCTCAAGGTATAAGGTCTTAAATGCTTCCCAGTCGGTAATGGCTCCACTAACCCCTGCATTATTCACCTGCATGAAATTTTGATTTCATATTGCTATAATCAATTCAGAATCCCTCTGATTCTCCTAATATGCCAAAAATGAATGGCAGATTACCTGATTTTCATTTTCTTGAATTCTCAAATTTGCGTTTATTGTTAATATCATAGTAAAATGAAGTAAGGCAACAAGAAATGTTTCTCTACATGATTAAAATGTTTTTGCTTTGCTTCCTGATTGAGGTATAAAATTTTCAGGATCCTCTAAGTTAGGTATCATACTAATCTCAAACTCGCGAAACCCTAAGAATTTTTTTTCCATAGCAGAAGGAAAATGAGTAAAAAAATGTCCTTCCAAAAAGGGTTGATTCCTTACTAAAATATCAAGCTTCCCATAACGGGTCACAATGAATTTTGCCAAGGTAGTGATACTCTTGGCATCCATCACTTCAAGCTGATGAAAAACTACATTAGACAGGCTAGATTCGTGAAGCTTTGCCACAGCTTCAAGACCCCTCTTCTCATCTCTAGCTGTTAATACCACCATGACTCCATTAGAAGCTAACTGTCTGCATATCTCTAGTCCAATTCCTTTACTTGCTCCGGTTACAAGCGCACATCTGAAAACCAAAAATAAATAGTAATTAAGAATAGGCAAGTGCCTTTTTATTCTCAACAGCTATGGGTTGTAGTTTACAACTTGTAGCCCAAAAAAAGTATACACCTCATCGTCGCTGAATCTGAGATGGTTGATGCCATTTTCTTTTGAATCAGATGGGGAATGTTAGGATCAACTGAACAGTTCTCCAGGTTCTTTTTAATGCCCACCTCTTGGAAATGGTGATCTCCAACACAGTAATTCTCACCCTTCTCCAAAGTCAACCAATACAGTATTCATTTCACCTTTATATCAGTGTCTGTCCATCAATTTTATCCTATTTCTGATTCATTTGATTTGGGTAAGCTCTAAAGATTCATTTCACTTGGGTAAGCACTATAGAGATATATTTGAGCTATGAGGGGATACTGGGTGTAAAGAAAGTAACATAGATAAGAAAGGAACGTAACAGAAACTGAGAAAGTAAAGTGATTTTCTATTTTATTTTTCTCTCTTTCTTTATTATGCTGTTTACAGAGTAATATATATAGTAGACCTAACTAACAAATTCTCTAACAATAATAGAAAAAAACCAATGAGCATATGACACGTGTACATCTTGTAACCATATGAAACTATCTCTTAACATTCTCCTTCAAACTTAACGTAGAAAGATTTTCTATTTTGAGTTTATTTCTTAGATTTACAAACTGAGTGCTTGAGATGGCTTTTGTCAAGACATCTGCTACTTGATAAATGGAAGGCACATGTTGGACTGAAACCTTTCTTTGCAAAACCTTTCCCTTGACAAAATATAAATCCAATTCAATGTGTTTTGTCATGGCATGTAATATTGGATTAGCAACAAACATAACAATGCTAAGATTATCACACCAAATAACTGGTGGTGTATTCAAAGTGATTTTAATTTATGAGAGAAGAGATAGTAATCAAGTGATTTCTGCAACCAAACTAGCTAGGCTTTTGTACTTTGTTTTTGTACTTGATTTAAATACAATATATTGTTTCTTTGACTGCCAAGTGACTAAATTTGAACCAAAATATACACCAAATCCTGAAGTTAATCTTCGGTCATTAGGATCAAAGGCCCAATAGACATCACAAAATGCTACAAGATCAAGAGTAGGAGACTTTCTTAAATGTAATCCATGATGAAGAGTTCCTTTTAAGTATCTGAGAATTCTTTTGACTACTTTCCAATGAGATTCTAATGGAGCTTGCATCTATTGACAAACTTTATTAACACTATAGGCAATTTTAGGCCTAGTAACCGTTACATATTGCAAAGCTCCTACAATTGATCTGTACAACTTCACGTCCTGAATTGATTCACTTCCATAGCTTGAAAGTTTTTGTCCACTGGTCATGGGAGTAGAAATAGGATTGGCACCTTGCATTTTGGCTTTGCATAATAGATCAGTTATGTATTTTCCTTGAGAAAAGTGAATACCTTTAGTAGTATGCTTCACTTCAATCCCTAAAAAATAGTTGACTTCTCCAAGATCTTTTAAGGCAAACTCTCTATTTAAACTAGTAATGAGATGCATCACAACTTGTTCACTACTACCAGTGATTAGAATGTCATTTACATACATAAGAATATAGGTAGAATGACTTTTTATCACACGAATGAACAAAGACTGATCTGACTTGGTAGAGATAAATCCAAAGGAATATAGGGTTGCACTTAACTTTTCAAACTAGACCCTTAGTGCTTGTTTTAAGCCATATAAAGCTTTATGTAATTTGCAAACAAGATGAGACTGGTTATGCTGAACAAATTCAGGAGGTTGTTTCATAAAAACTTCATCATGCAACACTCCATTCAAAAAGTCATTGTTAATGTCTAATTGATGAATTAACCAACCTTTAGACAAAGCTATAGTAAGCATACCTCGAATAGTTGCAAGTTTAACAACTGGACAGAAAGTTTATGTGAAATCAAAACTAGCAACTTGATGAAACCCTTTTGCCACTAACCTAGCTTTGTACTTTTGAATTGAACCATCGGGGTTTTCTTTCACTTTAAATACCTATTTGCAGCTAATAGGTGTTCTTCTAGGTGGTAATGGGACTAAGGACCATGTATTATTCTTCAGAAAAGCCATCAATTCATAAGTCATTGCTTGTTTCCAATGATGTACGCATAAAACTTCCTGAGCACAAGTAGGTTCACATGTGGTAGCCAAAACCTTTGGTTTAAAAATTTCAGCTTTAGACCGAGTGACCATAGAATGAGTATTTTTGTAAGGTTGCATTGGAAGAAAAACTAAATCTTTAGACCGAGTGACCATAGAATGAGTATTTTTGTAAGGTTGCATTGGAAGAAAAACTAAATCTTATTGTATTTGGTCCTGTGAAAGAGCTTTATGACCAACAACATTGTCATAACTATTAGTAGTTAGAAGAGAGACAGTAAGTGCTGAAGCATTAGTAATAGATTGGACAATTTCTGGATGAGTAAAGCTACCAAAGGAAAAAATTATTGGGGGAATAGCAGAATGATGAAAAGAGGGTGAGATAGAATTAGATAAGGATGATTGAATTTTGTGAGCAAAAGGAAATGAAGACTCATTGAAAATGACATCTTGAGAAATAATAATTTTGCCATTAGAATCAAGACATTTGTAGCCTTTATGATTGAGACTATAACCTAAAAAGGTACATTCAGTGGATCAGAATTGAAGCTTGTGTTTGATATATGAACGAATGTTAGGAAAACAGAAGCAATCAAATATTTTTAAGGAAGAGTATTCCAATAGGGTTTTGAACAAAACTTCTAAAGGAGTTTTATGATGAAGAACATATATTGATAATCTATTGCTAAAATAAACAGAAGCTCTAAAGGCTTCATCCCAATATTTCATTAGGATTGAAGCAATTACTAACAAGGTGGGACCATGTTCTACAATGGTTCTATGCCTCATTTCAGCTAAATCATTTTGTTCATGAGTATAAGGACAAGAATATCTACGAAGATTGCCATTTGAAGTTAAAAAATTTGTGAAAACTCTATATTCTCCATCCCAATCTGTTTGTATGGCCTTGATTTTAAAACCTGATTGTTATTAAATTGAGTTTTGAAATTGAGAAATGCTTAAAATGCATCTGATTTATGTCTAGGCAAGTAGATCCAAGCAAATCTTGAGTAAGCATCGACAAAGTGAATGTAGTAGTAATAACCACTAGATGATTGAAGTGGAAAGGGGCCCCATAAATCAGAGTGTATAAGTTGTAAGGGTTGAGTGTAAATAGTGTTAGAAGAAGAAAAAAATAAGTTTATGAATCTTGCCATAATAACAAGTTGAGCAAAAAGAAAACTGCATTTTTATTAGGAACAAAAATATTGCAGTTAGACATAACAAACTTTACAATTTTAAGAGATGGATGTCCAAGTCTGTGATGCCATAGACCTAAAGTATTCAAAGAACTAGAAGAATCCTTAACTGCAATACAAGATTCAGGATTATATTGAAAATGACTAGAAATATGATTCTGAAATGAAAAAATGGAGGACTCGTAAGATGCTGTAGAAGATGGAATTGAGAGTGGTTTTGCTGAAGGCAGAAGTGTAAAATCATCAAATACATAAAGTCCATTCTTAACTCTCCCTACCATGAGAATTTCCTTGGAAGCCCGATCTTTGACATAACAGAAGTTAGGAAAGAATTCAAAATACATAGAGTTATCTTTGGCAAATTTAGAGACACTCAGCAAATTTTTGGTAATGGAAGGAACATGAAGAAGATGATTCAAAGAGAGCAATTTCGAAGTAAATTGAGACTGAAAAGATGATTGTCCAATATGTTTAATGCTCAAACCTGTTCCATTACCCATCATGATCTTATCTTGCCCAACAAATTTAGTTTTATTCATTAGATTATGAATGTCTGGTGTGATATGATTTGTAGCTCCAAAATTTGGGTACCGGTTAGAGTCATAGGCAAATTCAGGAGTAGTACCAACCATGTAGTCGTTCGTGATGAATCTTGAGCAAAAGAAAATCCATTTTGAAATGAAGATGAGCCTTAGAATGATAGATCGAATCTGTAGTAACATTGTTACACCAAATGACCACCATGACCACATAATTAGCATTGAGGTTTATTGAAATTCCAATAATTCCGACCACCATTGAAGTCTCCACAACCTTTACTACCAGAACCTCTAAATTTATTGAATCGACGACTACTAGAACCTTCTCTACTAGGAAAATTATTGAGTTGTCTTGAACAAAAGTAGAAAAGCCATTTTTGGAAGAATTATCAGACATTTTTTTTTGTCTTTGTTATTCCGGCTTTGAGTTTCTAAGTTAGCACTCAAATTAGAATCTAAAGCTTTTGTAGCCTTCTCAATGCGCCTTTCTTAAGCCAAAAAAACAGACTCTATTTCATCAACAGTATATGAATCTGTGTATGTGGTAACAACAATAATCAAAGTGTCATACTTTGAGGATAATCCTTCAAAAATTGCGTCTATAAGATCTAAAATAGAGATAGAATAGCCAACCAATAATAGGCTATCTACAATGCTTTTGATTCGCAAGAGATAATCATTCATGGATGATGAATCTTTCTGAGAGCTCTTGAGTTGCGTCTTGAACTGATCAATCTTGGCACAAGTTTGAGAATAAATAAAACCTCCAATTTCTCCCAAATCTGAAAAGAAGTTACACATCCAACCATTCTCGTTAAAAGCCCTTCGGGCATTGATGAAATGAGCCAAAAGACTAGTAATTGGTCATGTTGTTCCCAATCAAAGAAATTTGGATTGATTTTACCACTTGTTTCATTTGTGGAAGAAAGAAATTTTGAAAGTGCAGTATCGATTCCATTGATGAACTTTGAGAACTTGTAACCCTTGATTGCAACTTCAACTTGTTGACGCCAAATCAGAAAATTATTCTGATCAAGTTTTATGGAAATTGAGTGATTAAAAGAAATCATAACAAATTAGGATGAGAATGAAGAAGTGGAGGTGAGGGAATTGACCATGGATGAACAATATGATACCATGTAAAGAAAGTAACAAAGATAAGAAAGGAAGGTAACAAAAACTAAGAAAGTAAAGTGATTTTCTGTTTTATTTTTCTTTCTTTCTTTAATCTATTATTTATAGAGTAATATATATAGTAGACCTAACTAACAAATTATCTAACAATTCATTTAACAATAATAGAAGAAAACAATGAGCATATGACACGTGTATAGCTTGTAACTATATGAAACTATCTCTTAACACTGGGAAATAGGAGATGATAATTTCATGTACTCTCTAAGACTATCAGATGAATTTTCTGATGTGACCATGTGTACAATGGAAAGTGAGTGGAGACATCGGGTTGAGGAGTCAAAGAATCTTGTCCAAGAACTATGACCATTAGGTGTATGGGTACCCCATAGAAAATCATTGTTTGTTTGTAGTTACAATCACATTAGTTTTGTCGAAACACTAAACAAGATTAGGGAAGAAAATAACATGACTATTTGAAAAACTAGGGTTATAATGCTACAAGAAGTACACAACAATGAAGTTGTAAATGGTTAAGAACTAAGTGCAGAAGATGAAGAAGAAATTCTCTTTTTGTCGTAAGACAAATCAGACTTTGAAATATTTGATGAGGAATAGTAACATGTTCACCCAAGACAGTATGAAATGAGTTCTTTAATTTAAAATGCATTTGAACAATCTTAGAAGACTTACCCTTGGGTTTCCTATTTAATATTGTACTTCAAATTTTGGGATAAATGTGGTAACTAATTAACCAAATGGCTTTGAAATTATGATAAACTTTGTTTTTCTCCTCAAATTGCAAACAAGATATGCATAGTGTTCTATGTAGATGTGACATTTTTTTAAATTTACCACCAACATTGATAAGATTCACATATTGCGTGTGTTAGGAAATCGAATATATTCATTTTGAAAACCTTATAGGATAGCATAATACAATGACATAGATTAGGTGAAATAGATTTTGGTGTGAAAAAAAATAAAAACTATATTTTACAATTGACTAAGAGTGATTGATGGTTCACTGCAGTAATACTATTCATTTCAAATATGAATTCACAATTACATTTTTTACCAACCATGCATATCTTAATTCAAACCTATATATAATTGTTGTGTATATATATATATATATATATATATTTTGTATTGCAAGTAGGCCCTCATGCTAATCTTGCAAATAGGTCCTCCGACCAATCTTCAAAGTCTATAAATAATATAACCTTCAACACCATTGCTCGGTTCCATGCACCGTCTAAGCAACCTTGATTTGTAATGTCAATCAAGCATCTTATTCAAGTATTTTTATGTGAATAAGTCAATATTTGATGTTTTCATTTAAATTTGTGTGCCAATATTTTTAACAAACATGGAAGAAAGACTCATAGATAGATGTTGCTTTGTTTTCATCACTATTAACAATATAGTTGTAGGTGTGCTTACAAGAAATCGGAGATAGGAAATGAAGACAAGTTCTATGTTGTTTTTGTTGGGACGAGACTAGGTGTGTACACATCTTAGCTTGAATGCCAAACTTAAGTTATAGATTACAAGGGTAACATTTACAAATCATAGAAGAGGTTAAACAACTTATTAGGTAATCAAAGGATGACTAAGTAATCAAGAGGACCGAATATCACAAAACAAATTTCCTTGCTCATTTTCTATTTGGATGTGTTGTAACATTCACAATCATGTTTGTTATTTAGAAATTGTTTTAGTTATGTTTGAGTCTGGTACGAGTATGTTATGTTTTGCATGTGCTCTTATGTTTCATTAAAATTAAAAGCTAAATATTGTCATTCAAAAGTTGTATTATGTTTCTTCCAAGCAATGGTACTAGTATGCTATGGATTTCTCACCAAAAAAAATTGTGGAAGATTTAAATAGCATGGTTAATCCTCTTTCATAAGAGATGAAAATGTGCAAAGAAAGAATATTGCTAAAACTACAAAAAGAAAATATGTAATTAGAAATTTTGGATGCTCAAATTTAAAAATATGAGTTGAGTGAGTTTTTCATAATCCCTTGAAATGCTTTAAGAAATGTAGTATTTTATACCATTTGTATAGTTAGTACATTTGTCTTGTACACTTAGTGTAAATACTTCATATAATAACACAAATTCCATAAACGTAGAAGTGAATGTGTGAATTTGGGTAGGTTAACCATGTTTCCATTTAATTGGTTTAGAAAAAAAGGATAAATTTATTCCAAATTTTATTCTCCAATTATTATTAGTAGGGTAGGTAATTGAATGAACATGTACGAGGTCAATAAATTGCATGAGATGAGTATATGATCAAGCAATGTGTGTGACGAATGTCCCTCATTCTTGGTAAAGGGAAATAAACGAGTAGGTTTTTCAGAATTCCTTTAAATGCTTCAAGAAATGTAATATTGTATACCCCTTGTACAATTAGTACAATTGTCTTATATACTTAGTATAAATACCTTATACACTAGAGCAAATTCCATACAACTACTAGTGAATGTGTGTCTATAAGTGGGTTAACCATGTTTTCAATGTTTTGGTTCAAAAAAATGAGGAAAAGTTGAATCCAAATTTTGTTCCCCAATGATCATTGGTGGGGTAAGTGTTCAAATATCAATGTGCAAGTGTAATAAAGTGCATGAGATGAGTGTGTGATGTAGGAGTGTGTAGTTCTCAGGTTACAAGAAAAAAAAAACATCGTTCATAAATTGATTAAAATACTACAAAAAGGACAACATTGTACGTTCTTTGTACAATTAGTACATTGACCTTATACACTTAGTGTAACACTTTTGTATAGTGGTGCAAATCTCATACACATGCATAAATTATGTATTCATATAGATGTGTGTACCATGTTTCCAATGATATGATTCAGAAAAGAAGAGAAGACTTAGGAACAAAAGGTGCGAACCATGTTTTCAATGGTTTGTTATGGTGAATATAAATGCACTCCCCAATCATCTTTACTATGGTAGGTAGTCCAAATACCATGTTCAAGTGTACAAACATTCACAAGAGGAGTATCTCACAAAGGAATGAGGGTAAGGAAATTGTGTAATCCTTGGGTGAGGGAAATAAGTTAGGGAGTGGTTCAAAATCTTTTCAAATCCTTTGTACACCCTTTGTATGGTTAGCGCATTGTCCTTGTATAATTAGTCCAACACTCTTGTACAATATCATAAGTTCCATATACCTCCTATTGAAACATTGTCCATAATCGTGTTAACTATGCCTTCATTTGTTTGCTTGATAGAAGGGCAAAAAACCATCAATTGTAAGAAAAGAAAAGTTTTGAACAATGATTCTATAAGAAATCATTCAACAATAGTGTTCCACCAATACTATTAAGCAACTTATCATTAACTTTAAAATTTAAGTGATAAATCTAAACTGTAATCTTATAAAACCCATAGAAAATAAAATTGAAACCGTAAATGCAAATAATTTTTCTTTACTAGAAAGATTATCTAATACTAGAGATTCATCAATAAACAAAACATCCACACCTATCAACACTCTCTCCCATCTAAGAATTGTGCCAAGGGAAAAAGAGTTGGGAGAGGTGATTAAGGGAAAGAAAAACATTGATACTAGTCAAATGACATTGTTGAAGTTCTATGGAATGTGTTATTTTTGGGAAGTTGAGCGGCTGTAGCTAAGGTTAACTGCCCAAAGAAAGAAAGAAACAAAATAGACATCAACATCAAATAAACCAATACAAACTGACCAGCCACCTTGTTGTGTTAAAAATAAAGATAACATAAAAGTCTAAGTTGTAGGGTTAGGAACATACTAGGCTTGGCCTTAGTATATGGAAGAAAATATAAAATTGGTGTATCGAACTCATTAGCTCGATTCTTCTATCATTGAGTAATGAAAACTGATTTAAAAGTCGATTGAATTTACTTAATTGCTTTACTCTACTACCTTTTTCAAAGTTGGCAACTAGTCATCCTATTATTCATCTCCTACCATACAGATAATCAATCCTCAAATATAAATGAGTTTCAATCATATGGAGAAAGTTCAAAACTAAAAGACTTTTTGGTGATGCTTGGATTCCATATGACCATTTGGGAATGCCAAAGGTGAATCCAGAATTGATTTACAATTAACTACCAATTATTTATAACCTTAGTAGTTTTTCATTTTCTATTTGCATTATTCTGTACAATCATTTAGAGTAACACCTAACTTACCAGTACTGTAGAACAACTAAACATCCAACTTCATTGATTGACACAATACACTATTCTAGCAAATTGGTGAACTTGAATATAGTCACAGGTCATCATAGTTGAGGTCTCCACAATGAACATTGTGCTTGGTCACAAGATAATGAACTCCTCCTGGTCTTCTACTACCACAGAGATGGAGCTCTGACATGACCTTTTTCTCTTTCAATTCCTTCAACAATGGTGTCAAGAGTGCCCAAGTGCATCAAGCTTATCATATACGTTGGGTACTTCTCTTAGATACCTTCACAGCAGAAGAATGTTAACAAATATGGATATGCCAATTGAACCTTAAAACTACAAACCTGGAACAAACACAGTCAATCTTGCACAAACCTGATTCCAAACCCAGAAAAAAGAAAAACCCTAAAACCACTTCAATAGGGAATATACCAACTTCAAACGAACCCAACTCGCAGCCCAGAAGAAACAAAAAACTCAATAAAAAGTAGTTTGATTGAAAAAAAAAAAAAAAAAAAACTGCATTCCCACCCCAACCAAATTATTATTCTTTATATTATCATCATCTTCTACGGCTTTGATATTAAAATAGTTTGCCATTAACGAAAGTTTGGGAAGAAAAATAGAGAATTTCTTATATTTAATCAGATTTATTAGGGGTGTGCTCCAGGTCATAGCTGTTGATGCTAAGCAAACCGGAGTTAGGCCCGCCTAGATTGATTAAAGTCAGACGACCTTCCCTCCTTCTTTGTGCTTCTCGAAGAATCCGTCTAGCACTAATGAAACTAGATGGACTCATTTCCTGCACATAAAGGATGTCCGGACGGGTGGTCCGGGCATGCCTCTCTGAACCTCAAGTTAGGCAAGAATAGCTTAAACTGCTTTGTGGAAGAGAATGAGCGTTTGAATGCATGCATACCTTGTTTGTACTTTTTGGAAGGTTTATAGAGGACTGATGAGACTGCCACTGTAGTGCTAACCAGTGATTAAAATATCATGTATCGGTAGACCTCGACATGATATATGAGGGAGAAATATCGGTATCTCGATATTTTGGCAATTTATCGTGAATCTCGTCCGTTATATGGAATTTATCAATATTTTACCAATTTATCGCCTATTTATCGTGATATTTTGGTGCGATCAACATGGCAAGGGACGATCAACAAGACCTATGCAATCAAATCGAACCCCCGCCAAAAGGTTTGCAAGGCAATTAGCTAGCCATCGGGGCAAGTCTGCCCCTTGTTATATAAGGTACACAAAATATATATATATATATATATACTCTAATTCAATATATAAATATAATTTTTAAAAAATGTTTTAAAGAACACATTAATTATAATTATTTTATAATTAAATGAAAAATTTTCATCTATTTGAATACCAAAAATATAAAAATTATCATGATAATTTTCTTTATAGTGTTTTTAATATTAGTAATATATTAATTAAGTATTAAAAATTATACATATATTATCATTTATTTTATATCATTTAATACAATTGAATTATATGAATTATAATTTTAATATTAGATATATTTTTAAATTGGATATATTATAATCAACTATCACAGTATTATTATCGAATAATATTTGATATAATTTAATAATAAATGTATACTTATGAAATTCATATATATTTTTTATTATCACATACAACATTATTATCAAATATAATAAATTATATCATATATATATATATATATATCAATTACAATTCTATTATACTTCCAATTTTATTTTTAAAAGTTTTTTTCTTATATTTTATAATTTATGATCAATTTTAGGTTCATCGATATTTTGTGTCGAAATATCCGTCGATATATTTCCGATATATCGATAAAATAGAAGTACTAATATATCCGTAATTATTGATATTTTTATCCTTTATGCTAACTAGGCACTATGATATGCTTTTGTAACGATGATTGTCCTACAGGTGGCTAGGCAATCATCATAGTTAAGGGTGGCTGGCAAGTGCCAGCATTTGACGTGCCATGATCTCGGTCTGTGTAGTTGTCTATCCTCCCAGCCTGTTGACGTCTGAGATTATATGTAGCTATTAATTGACATGGACTTGTGAACTAAGTAGAATCTCATTTGCCATTCACATGTTAGGCGTGAATGATCACACATACCGGAAGGTCTTCAAGACTTGATTGGATAGTCTTTCTCGTTTGGGAGTCCGGACTCCCAATGCCGTCTGGCCCTGTGGGGGACAAGAATCCCCTCACGCTTGGTGCCAGATGGAGCTTGCCTTGGTTTAGATGGTATGATCCAGATGGGTTGTACACTTGTCCTAGACGGCTAAAGTGTCTGGGTTAGAAAGGGACACGTAGAAAGGAGCCCTCACAATAGCCACATATGCACACAGTCTAATATTTTTTTATAATATCTAATATGTCAACTTTAAGGTTATTTTTATCTCTTGCTATTTTACATCATTCCCATAATTATGGGTTATATGAGGGCATTGGGCTAATTTTTAGGCCATCACACTGAAAGCACAATTTTCCCTTTAACTAATGGCATTTGCATAGGAGGGTAATTACTAGTTATTAGTTAAAGTTAAACAGGGGGTTGTGTCCCTATGCCTAGTTGGAATTGGTGAGGTAGGATAATAGGATGATCAAAGTTTTGGGGATGGGGATTTGGTGGTTGCATGGATGGTGGGCTTTTTGGAATATTTGGTCAGATATAAAATGATTGTTTCATGATATCTGATTATCTTTTTGCAAAGTGGTTTTGAAAAAATGTTGAGAGCATTTTTGTTAATTTTTTTAATAACTTGAACATGACTTAGGAAGGAAAGTGTAAATGTTGTTACTTTACAAAATATAATGTTTTAAAAATCATTTTAATTTGTCAACAGTGGTGGGAATTGAAGAAGATGAAGAAGGCGGGAAGAATTAGGATGTGGAGATTATAGGTAGGAAGGTTTAATTTGATCTCTTTCAAATCATTTTACTTTATAGCTTGAAACATGGTGAAATACATATATTTAAATACAAGAAAAGAATATAGACATCCATTCAGAGTTATGACTGGGCTTCATACTTTTGGTGGAGAAGAGTGGCCCACACGGTTAGGGTGGAATGCGATCCAGCTAGTTGTAGGAAAACTGTGTAAATACTTGTGTGTCCACATCCTTTGGGGAATTGAGCGGGGGTTGTTGGCCCATTCAACTCTTTCTCTACCTTTCTATCTTTGTCGCACAAAATTCTTGACTTCTAATGGCATTTTTATATTCTTTGCTCCATGACCTTAGGCAGAGCTCTAGCTGCAACCCAAGTTAACTTATTTTCCGGATTGGGCTTCGCTTGGTCCAAGTTAAAGCTGATCTTTAAGTGGGGTTGGGGCTTTACAACTTGGGCACATTTGTTTGTTGGATTGGGCGTGGGAATACTCAGCCATAATCAGTTCTGATGCAATCAGGACATGCATGCAGCTTCCCAAAACTTGCAAGCACATTCACCATTCTCCCTGCATTTAAAAAAAAAAATCCTCAGAGAGAAGGAAAAAACCATGAAGAAAGCTTCTTCCATTAATGAGAAATGGGAATATCACTGTTGTTTTTTTCCTGACTGTTTCAAAAGAAAATATTCCATTATTGGAAGTCACATCAGTTGTGACGAAACCATGACAAAAACAATTTAGCAATGATCCTTGTGTGCATTGACAGCTGCTTTGGAGAATAATATGCAGATATATGAGTTGGCCATGCTTTTGGCATGTTAAGATATATGCGTGTGAGGATGCGGCTTAGAGTGTAAGTGGAGAATTTCTATTTGATAAGAAGCAGGTCGTTGTAAATGATATCAATGCCCCACCCTTGGCCAGATGTGGAAGCCTGAATGAGTGTTCAGATTGAGCTTCCAATCCCATGCCCTATCCCGTGGAATTTCTTTATTAAAAAAGAATTCATTTGCATATAATGAGATGAATAATACATGAACATTCCAAGGTAAGAAATGAGACTGGTTTCCTATTTCTTACTTTTAAAAGGATTATCAGTTGCCACACACAGCTAAAGTTCATAATTATTAACATCGAAGATAAGAGACACTTCACATCTATCACCCCATTGTCTCAGCAAAGCATAGGAAAGTTGGATAACCTTACAAATACAACCATAGGAAACACAGACTTGTGATCAAAAGCTTGATGCCTCCATCTTTTGGAAAAAGAGGCCAGAAGGTCCTCCTTCTGGAAGCAAAGTCAACATAACAGGGCCTTTGGCACCCACTTCAACAGTAACGAGACCAGTGTTGCAACTCATATCGGTTTTGACGGAACCAGGACAAACACAATTTATGAGGAGACTTGGGTATGATTTGGCAACAATCCTTGTGTGGGCATTCACGGCTGCTTTGGAGATTATATATGCAGATGTCTGAGTTGGCCAGCCTCTGTCATGTAACCTGTCCTCCTTAACATCATTGAGGAATTCATTCACTATCTCATCTAATCTCTCTACTGAGAGTACATCAACATCATTTAGCTCCATTCTAACCCTTTCATTGGAGACAAACTGATAAAATAAGGAAGAACTCAACATTAATCTTAAGAGTAATGGAAATGCTAGACATGACTAATGCATTATAAACGTTGAATTTGGTTTTAGAATTTCCCCTTGAAGGTGAAATTACATTTACATACCTCAAGCTTTCCAAGACCTGCAGACACATTCACAATTCTTCCTGAATTTGATAGCAGAAGGCATGGAAGAAGGGCCTCAGTCACTGCTCTGGTACCATAGTAGTTTGTTTTTACACATTCTTCAGCCAACTCATAAGTTTGCGTTAATATTTTATTCACCAATTCAGCTATATTAGCATTATTCTACAACAGTGAAACAGTATTGAGTCATTGATTCTATCTGACTCTGTCCTCCTTAAATTTAGAAATGAAACAAAATTATTCATCTCAATATATGGTTGATAGACATTGAGAATGAGCTTAGACTTCCTAGTTATGATTTTTCAAGAGCATGTAATTACATACCTTACTGTCCCCAAGGTTTAAGGTCTTAAGTGCTTCCCAGTCGACAATGGCTCCATTAACCCCTGCATTATTCACCTGCATAAAATTTTGATTTCATATTGCTAATCAATTCAGAATCCCTCTGATTCTCCTAATAATACCAAATGAATGGCAGCTTACCTGATTTTCATTTTCTTGAATTCTTAAATTTGCTTTTATTGTTATTATCATAGTAAAATGCAGTAAGGCAACAAGAAATGTTTCTCTACATGATTAAAATGTTTTTGCTTTCCTTCCTGATTGAGGTATAAAATTTTCAGAGCCCTCTAAGTAGGGTGTCATACTAATCTCAAACTCCTAAATCCCTAAGAATTTTTTTTCCATAGCAGAAGGAAAATGAGTGAAAAAATGTTCTTCCAAAAAGGGTTGATTCCTTACTAAAATATCAAGCTTCCCATAATGGGTTACAATGAATTTTGCCAAGGTAGTGATACTCTTGGCATCCATCACATCAAGCCGATGAAAAACTACATTAGACAGGCTAGATTCATGAAGCTTTGCCACAGCTTCAAGACCCCTCTTCTCATCTCTAGCTGTTAATACCACCATGACTCCATTAGAAGCTAACTGTCTGCATATCTCTAGTCCAATTCCTTTATTTGCTCCAGTTACAACTGCACATCTGAAAACCAAAAATAAATAGTAATTAAGAATATGCAAATGCATTATTCTCAACAGCTATTAGTTGTGGTTTACAAGTAGTAGCTAAAAAAAAGCCTATATACCTCATTGTTGCTGAATCTGAGATGGTTGAAGCCATCTTCTTTTGAATCAGATGAGGAAAGTCAGGCTCAGCTGAACATTTCTCCAGGTTCTTTCTAACGCACACCTTGTAAATGGCGATCTCCAGCACATAGCGTTTCTCATGCACACCTTGTAAATGGTGATCTCCAGCACATGGTGATTCTCACCCTTCTCCAAAATCAACCAATACAATATTCAATTCACCTTTGAATAGTTATTTGTTCATCAATTTTATATCATTTCTAATTAATTTCACTTGATGATGATTGCTATATAAGCTTAATATAAGATATGTTAAAGTTATATATGTTGACAAGATCAATGCCAACTCTAACATCATTTTTTATGGACTTCTTTGGACATGGTCATCTTTATATAGGTATGCACAAAATCTTGGTTTTTATAGGATTTTCACCATGCAATTTGGATATTCCATTTAGGTTTTCACAAGTTTTTCTCTTATTAAAGATTTTTTAGCATAATAATTCAAGTCAAATGCTTAAAATTATCAAATTCAGAAAAAACTAAGATGGTGTTTGTTTTTTTGGTTTTTTGTTGAAAGCAATTTGTTTTCAGATTTTAAGTTGTTTGTTTTTCTATCTTTTCATAACTTATTATAAACTTTTTATTAAAAAGACAAAGTCAAAATATATTAGTTTTATTTACTTTTTAATACTTAATAGAAATAAAATACTACAAAAACAAACAACCTAATATTTAATACTATTAAGCATTAAAGTTCTATTTAGAATTAAATAAAAAAAAAAACAAACATCATCTAAGAAGGTGTTTGTTTTTTTAACTTTTTGTCAAAAGTACTTAATTTGTTTTCAGACTTTAAGTTATTTGTTTTTCTACATTTTCATAACTTATTATAAACTTTTTGTTGAATAGAAAAAATAAAATATTTTGACTTTTTCTAAATAGAAAAGTAACATGTTGGTTTTTTCTTACTTTTTAATATTTAATAAAAATAACATATTATAAAAATAATCTAATGCATAACATTATTAAACATTAAAGTTCTATTTAGAATTAAGTAAAAAAACAAACATCATCTAAGTTTCACCATCTCCCACGACATTTCTCGACCAAAAAACCAAAAATACAAAATAATTAGGATTTATTTCCTAATAGAAAAATGAAAATAATCTGATATCATTTATAGCCATAGCGGGAGTCTGTAATTGACGGCCCTAGTAAACCAGACCCCTTTGTTAGTAGTAAAATTTGTTCGAATTCTTCTGCTGACTAGCCCTATTTCCGCATCTGCAAGTTTCCGGAATACGGGTTCTGGGCAATATAATGTAACCTCAAACATCTGACCTGACCTGACCCGACCTGACTTGTAAGGATAAAATAGCTAAAAAGTAAAAACTGAATAATTTCCCAACCATGCAAGTCAATGTTGTGAAATCTACATCTCTCATAAGTAGGCATTATCATCTGTTTAAAATTTACTCATCAAACAAGATACTCCATGGTCATTACAACTTTAGTATTCCTCAGGACTTGACTGGCTCTTGCTCAACTCCTCACTATATGAAAGGTTATAACATGGTACAAATTAGAATCTATTCACTCAAATCTCCTCATTTTGGTATTAAGTGGAGCTTCCTTATAGGATTGGACCTTCTCAGCAGCTCTGAGCAAAGTTCTTCCCACTGATGATCTCTGTGATCCTCGAGCTTCATGTTTTTCAACCCAACTTTCATCTCCCTCTTCTTTTTTGATCGGTGAATTAGATGGAAACAGTTCACCTTCATGCCAACCAACTGGAAATTTAGCATCTTCTATCTCAAACAAGTCCCCGTTAGGTTCCCTCTGCTGTGATTTGAACCTACAAGATTGCCTCCTCAAACAACGCCTGAGCAAAGGGAATGGAAGACATGTTTTTCACCTTTTAGCATTAGTTGAATAGGTGCAAGAAGTTGACAAGAGCATGAGGTGTCAGAATATGTTTGAGGACTAACAATGCAGATGTCACATTTTGGCTTTTAAGGATAGGTCGACATTCATTTATTATGGTAAGAGATGGCAAATAAGAAAAAATGCTTCTTTAGGAATGAAAATATTGAATTATGGCATGTCAAAAGGATTTCTGAGTCCATGTCAATTGATAAACACATGCATTTTGCTATAATAGTACATGGGTAAACCATCCTTTTAGTTTCAACTGTCTCTTTTTCTTCAACCTGTTGGCATGCAGTAGAAGATCCCATTGCTGCAAAAATGCAGAAACTGCCATATGTTTGTATAAATATTCTATTGAGGTATTGTAGATTCTTGTGACTACATAGACCTCTCGCAGGACGTCTTCTGTTGGGTTTGCAAAGTGTGTTGGCATCATGAGCTTTTGGTAATGATTCACCTACTTTGTCCTCTACTTCCTCAAGCCAGCAGAGAGAAACAAGTTGTAAGTGATAGAAATGTGGAGAACTGAACAATTTCTAACAAGAGCGGATAACCAATGAAGAAATTAGATGAAATACCTGAATGCCAGTTCAGATTGAGCTTCCAATCCCATGTCCTATCCCGAGGAATTTCTTTATTAAATAAGAATTAATTTGCATATAATGAGATGAATAATACATGAACATTCTAAAGTAAGAAATAAGACTGGTTTCCTAGTTCCTACTTTTAAAAGGATTATCAATTATCACAAACAGAGCTATAAAGTTCATAATTATAACACTGAATACAACAGAAACTTCACATCCATCACACCATTGTCTCAGCAAAGCAATAGGAAAAGTTGGATAACCTTACAAATACAACCATAGGAAATACATAAAGCAGAAAACCAACTCATTCCTGTAACTGACTTATGATCAAAAGGTTGATGCCTCCATCTTTTCAAAAAAGAGGCCAGAAGGTCCTGCCTTTGGAAGCAAAGCCAATATAACAGGGCCTTTGGCACCCACTTCGACAGTAAAGAGACCAGCGTTGGAAGTCATATCGGTTTTGACAAAACTAGGACAAACATCAATTTATGAGGAGACTTGGGTATGATTTGACAACAATCCTTGTGTACGCATTCATGGCTGCTTTGGAGATTGTATATGCAGATGTCTGAGTTGGCCAGCCTTTGTCATGTAACATGTCCTTAACATCGTTGAGGAATTCATTACTATCCCATCCAATCTCTCTACCGAGAGTACATCAACATCATTTAGCTCCATTCTAACCCTTTCATTGGAGACAAACTGATAAAATAAGGAAGAACTCAAGATTAGTCTCATGATTAATGGAAATACTAGATATGACTAATGCCTTATAAACTTTGAATTTGGTTTTAGAATTTCCCCTTGAAGTGGCAATTGCATTTACATATCTCAAGCTTTCCTAGACCTGCAGACCCATTCACAATTCTGCCAGATTTTGATAGAGGAGGCATGGAAGAAGGGCCTCAGTCACTGCTTTGGTGCTATAGTAGTTTGTCTTTACACATTCTTCAGCCAACTCATAAGTTTGTGTTAAGACTTTATTCAGCAATTCAGCCACACTAGCATTATTCTGCAACAGTGAAACAATATTCAGTCATTAATACTTTAGTATGCCTTACACGAGTTTAATAATTTGGTGTTGGATTTAGAGAGTTTGGACATTAAGATGGAGAATGAAGATAAGGCAATCATTCTCTTAAACTCTCTACCTAAATCTTTGAAGCATGTTAAAGAAACCGTGAAATATGGCAGAGATGCCATGACATTTGATGATGTTCAGAATGCCTTGAATGCTAAGGTGTTGGATATGAAGTCGTCTGACAAAACCAACAGTGATGAAAGTTTAACTGTTGGAAGACCTCAGAACAAAAATAACAATGGAAACAGAGGAAAATCTTGTTCAGGATCAAAGTCCAAAGGTAAGAAAGATTATAGGAATGTCAAGTGTTATCATTGCAACAAGATGGGACATATAAGAAGAATCTGTCCAGATAGACAAGAAGAAGAAAAGACTAAGTACAAGGAAGTGCTACCATTGTAGATGATGGCTATGACAGTGTAGAGGTACTCACTGTTTCATTGAACCAAAATCATGAAGAATGGATATTGGACTCAGGTTGCACCTATTATATGCATCCAAGAAGAGATTGGTTTTCATCCTATCAAGAAGTTAATGGTGGAAAGGTGCTACTGGGAAGGAACATGAGCTGCAGCATGGTTGGCATTGGCACGGTGGCTATTAACATGTTTGATGGAATGACAAGAACTCTCAAAGAGGTCAGGCACGTACCAGACCTGAAGAGAAATCTCATATCTCTTGGAAGTTTGGACGAATCAGGTTATAACTTCAAAGCAGAAAATGGGAAATTAACAATTGCAAAAGGTGTTACGGTTGTCATGAAGGGTCTAAAGAGGAATGGCTTATATATCCTAGAAGATCACATGTCAGAAGGTTTGTTGGGATCAGTGTTGAGAATTGAAATGTTAAAACAGTTCTTTGGCATAGAAGACTTGGTCACTTAAGTGATCGAGGTCTAAAAGAACTGCACAAGCAGGGCCTGTTGTGTGGGGATAGCATCAGTAAGATTGATTTTTGTCAGTACTGTATTTTTGGCAAACAACATAGGTTGACATTCAAAGCTGCAACACACAAGTCAAACGATATACTAGAATATATGCATTCGGATTTATGGGGGCCTGCAAAAGTCTCTACTCACCGTGGAAACAGGTACTTTCTATCCTTGAGTGATGATTAGAAAAGTTTGGCTATACTTGTTAAAAACTAAAGATGAACATACTGCCTTAACTAAGGTTGAGGAGTGGAAGGCTTTGATTGAATATCAAACTAATAAAAGAGTAAAGGTGTTAAGGATAATGGACTTGGGTATTGTAATGAGGAATTTGAAATGTTTTGTAAATATCAGGTTATCTTAAGACGCAAAACAGTAAGGAATACACCTCAACAAAATGACTTAGCAGAGAGGATGAATAGAGCATTGTTAGATAGAGTGACTTGTATGTTGTACAGTTCTGGTTTATCTAAACATTTTTGGAGTGAAGCTGTAATGACAGCTTGCTATTTTGTAAATAGAACTCCATCTAGTGCTAGACTTTAAAACTCCAAAAGAGCTTTGGTTTGGAAAACCTTCTAACTATGATCACCTTAGAATCTTCAGTTGCATGGTTTACGTTCACCAAAGGGAAACAAAATTAGAACCAAGGTCAATAAAATGTATCTTCTTAGGCTATCCAGAGGGTGTTAAAGGTTATAGGCTGTGGAATAAAGAATCTCTGAGTATTAAAATAATAATAAGCCGTGATGTTGTGTTTAATGAAAATGAAATGTTTTCCATGAGGACTAACACTGCAGGTACAGAGAAAGATTCTAAAAACAGGAGCTTGACACTTGACAAAGACCATTTTGAGATTGAAGTGGAGTTATCATCTCAAGATGGTCATGATTAACAAAAAGATTAAGCACATGGTGGCCTATAGACAGAAGATACTGAGGTGACAGGTTCAAATGTTGAAGGTGGTGCAGGAACTAGCTCACAAGAAGCAGGTCCTGATTATCTCTTGTCAAGGGATAGGGCTAAGAGGAACATAAAACCCCTAGATAGGTTTGGTTTTGCAGATCTGACTGCCTATGCTCTAGTGACTACTATGGAGTACGAAGAGAGTGAGCCACTCGCTTAACAAGAAGCTATAAACTGCAATGAATCAATGAAATGGCTTACAACAATGACTGAAGAATTTGGATCCTTACAAAAAAATCAGACCTGTGTGCTTATAGAAAGAAAGCCAAATCAGAAAGTGGTAAGTTGTAAATGAATATTCAAGCGGAAACAAGGTGCCACTGAGAATGAACTAGTAAGGTTCAAAACTAGATTAGTGGCTCAAGGGTATATTAAGAGAGTGGGCATTGACAACACCGAAGTGTTCTCTCTAGTGGTGAAACATACCTCAATTAGAGTGTTGATGTCCATTGTAGCTTAGCTTGATTGGGAATTGGAGCGGATGTTAAAACTGTCTTTTTACATGGAGACTTCGAAGAAAAAATTCTAATGACTCAGCCTGAAGGTTTTAAAGAGCCAGAAAAGGAGCAGTTATTGTTGAATGACATGTCCTAGGAGCTGCTGACATGGAGCTGAGTAGATTGAAGTGGAAGTAGTCAAATAAGTTAGTCATGTGGAAGCTTTACCTATTCCTTAGGAAGTATTTGTTGGTTTGTTTCTATTCTTTAGGCAGTATTTATAGGTAGCGGGTTTGTTGCTATTTTTTATGTTTTTCTATTTTAAGCTAGGTGTATAAATAAGTACTTTGAAGCTTAATAAAATACATCACTTTAGATTCCTCAACATTCTGTTGCTTCCTGAGAGTTTCTACACTTTGTTTCTATCAAAACCAACAAATTGGTATCAAAGCCAAGTTCTTGAGTAACTTGTGAGGTGAGTGAGCCTAAAAAACCTACAAAACAATATCCAGAATGACCTCAGAAGCTTCATTGAATGCACTGGCACCTCCAGTGTTTGATGGAATAAATTATCAAGTGTGGGTTGTCCGTATGGAAGCTTACCTTGATGCTAGTGATCTGTGGGAAGCTGTTAGTGAGGAATATGAAGTTCCTCCCCTGTCCGACAATCCAATTATGGCTCAGATAAAACTATACAATGAGGTGAGGCAAAGGAAATCAAAGGCAAAAGCTAGTCTATTTGCAGCTGTCTCATCTACAATTTTCACCAGAATCATGACACTGAAGACAACAAATGAAATATGGAACTTTCTGAAGAAGGAATATGAAGGAAATGAACGAGTCAAAGGTATGCAAGTGCTGAACCTGATTAGAGAATTTGAGATGCAAAGGATGAAAGAATCAGAAACAATCAAGGATTACTTAGACATACTTCTTAGTATTGTTAACAAAGTAAGACTTCTTGGTACTGACTTTTCTGATTTTAGAATAGTTCAGAAAATTTTTATAACAATTCCTGAAAAGTTTGAGACTACAATATCATCTCTAGAAAACTCAAAAGATGTGTCAAGTATCACATTGGCAGAACTGTTGAATGCATTATAGGCTCAAAAACAAAGGAGGCTTATGAGACAAGAAGTATCTGTGGAGGGTGCATTTCAGGCCATATCTCAATATAAGAAAGAGATGCAAAGCGACAATAACAGCTGCAACAACACTCAAAAGTTTCCACCATGTCCTTACTATAAAAAATCCAATCATCCACAAAAAAAGTGTTGGTGGAGGCCGGATGTAAGATGTCACAAGTGTGGTCAGCTAGGGCATGTGGAAAGGATATGCAAATCTCAACAACATCAAGGAAAAGTCAAGACTGCTGTGGAAAAACTTCAAGATGAGGAACTATTTGTGGTATCATGCTTTGCCACTAACAGCTCCCCAAAAACTTGGCTTATAGACAGTGGTTGTACAAACCATATGACTTATGATCAAGGGCTCTTTAACGAACTTGACAAAACAGTTATTTCCAAAGTTAGAATTGGAAATGGAGCATATCTTGTAGTAAAAGGCAAAGGAACAGTGGCAATTGAAGGCCACACGGGTTTGAAATTAATCTCTAATGTCTTATATGTTCCTGAGATTAATCAAAATCTGTTGAGTGTTGGTCAGTTGTTGGAAAAAGGCTATAAGGTGCTGTTTGAGGACAATCATTGCATGATTGCTGATGCACAAGGCAGAGAGGTATTTATAGTCCAAATGAAAGGCAAAAGCTTTGCCTTGGATTTGATGCAAGAAGAGCAGGCTGCAATTCATAAAAAAGAAAGCAATACAATGCTTTGGCATAGGCGTTTGGGGCACTTTCATCATACTGCCTTTCTCTTTATGAAAAAGAACGATCTTGGAGAAGGCTTGCTTGAATTAAAGGTGAAGTCTCCTATTTGTGTAGCCTGTCAATACGGGAAACAAACAAGACTTTCTTTCCCACAAAACAAGGCCTGGAGAGCTACTCAGAAGTTGCAGTTAGTACACACTGATGTGGGAGGACCTCAGAGAATACTATCACTGAATGGCAGCATTGAGCACCAGCTTACAACACCTTATGGGCCCTCAACAAAATGGATTTGTTGAGAGGAAAAATAGAACACTTATGGAAATGACAAGGTGTTTGCTGCATGACAAAGGACTGCCAAAGAAATTCTGGGCTGAGGCTACACATACATCAGTCTTTCTGCTGAATAGACTGCCAACAAAAGCTTTGCAACAAAAGACTCCATTTGAAGCATGGTATGGCCATAAACCAAGGCTACAAAATTTAAAAACATTTGGTTGTCTTTGTTTCTCTTACATTCCACATGTTAAGAGAGACAAATTGGATAAGAAAGTCAGAATGTTGATATCTTAACCAAGCCACTTCCCAAAGCTAGATATGAGTTCTTGAGGCAAAGGCTTGGAGTCTGCTTGGAGTTTGCAGCTCCAAAGACAAGGAGGAGTGTTGAATGACATGTCTTAGGAGCTGCTGACATGGAGCTGAGTAGATTGAAGTGGAAGTAGTCAAATAAGTTAGTCTTGTGGAAGATTTACCTATTCATTAGGAGGTATTTGTTGGTTTGTTTCTATTCGTTAGGAAGTATCTATCAGGTAGCAGGTTTGTTGCTATTTTTTATGTTTTTATGTTTTAAGCTAGCTGTATAAATAAGTACTTTGAAGCTTAATAAAATACATCACTTCAGATTCCTCAACGTTCTGTTGCTTCCTGAGAGTTTCTACACTTTGTTTCAATCAAAACCAATAGTTATGGTGATTGAAACAATCCCCAAGACAGTGGTATAAATGGTTTGATACCTTTATACTAAAGATTGATTTCAAAAGGAGCAGTTATGATGGTTGCTTCTATTACAAGAAGTAACAAGAAAGATTGATGATGTTTCTTCTAATATATGTCGATGATACATTATTGGCTTGCAAAGATAAGTCACAAATTCAAGAGGTGAAGAGGATTCTTAAGTCAAAATTTGATATGATGGATCTTGGGAAAGCAAGAAGAATACTCAGGATGGAAATTGTAAGAAACAAAGAGGATTGTACTTTGTTTTTGCCATAAAAGGGCTACTTAGAAAAAGTTTTGAAAAGGTTTTCCTTAGAGAATTCAAAACCTATAAGTATACCATTAGCAGGACATTTCAGATTGTCAATGACACAATGTCCTCAATCTAAAGATGAAAGAAAAGAAATGAATTATGTTCCATATGCTAATGCTATAGGGTCACACATGTATGCAGTGGTATGCTCACGACCAGATATAGCTCATTCAGTAAGTGTTTTGAGCAGGTTTATGGCTTACTCAGGTAGGGAACATTGGAATGGAGTTAAATGGCTACTAAGATATGTGAGAGAATCTCTTGGGTAGGATTGAAGTTTGGATCTTCTAAAGAAGGTGTTGGTATCACACGTTATGTGGATTCAAATTATGCAAGGGATCTTGATAAAAGAAGGTCAACAACTAGTTATATTTTCACTTTATTTGGAGGGCCTGTCAATTGGAAGTCATAGCTACAATCAATAGTAGCACTTTCAACCACTGAAGCTAAATATATAGTAGTTACTAAAGCCATGAAAGAAGCTCTCTGGTTTCAAGGACTTGTCAAGGAGCTTGGAGTGCTGAATAGTGTAGTGGAAATATTTTCAGACAGCCAGAGTGCAATTCAGCTGTATAAGAATCCCATGTTTCCTAAAAGGATCAAACATGTTGATATTAGATATCACTTCATTAGAAAAGTGGTAAGCTTAGGAGCAGTGAAGTTGGCAAAGATTTCCACAATTGATAATCTAGCAGACATGGCAACTAAAGTTGTACCGGTAAGCAAATTCAGGTATTGCCAGGATTTGGTCTAGGTCGTGTGCAACTAATGATTAAGTCAGATCAAATTCATCATTCGAAGAATCCAAAATCAATTATGAACCAAGGTGGAGAATGAGGAAATTGGTGGTCCAAAATTGATTGGCCACATAAGTAGAGTTGGTTGATTAACTAACTGAAAGTGTAAGCTCGCACACATGTTTTGCTTAGCATGTTTTTCATGTACTCATGTATATGAGAGATATCTCATTGTATAAAGGTGTGAGAGGAACAAAAAAAAAAGGAGTTTCTGAATTGAAGAAAAGAAGTGAGGATTTTAGAATGCGAGTCTTTTTCTCTGTACTGTAGTGAGAGCTTGATGATTCTCAGAGGTTCTTGAGGGTGTAAAGTGGTTCAATCTTAATGGATTTTTGGAGGTGATCTTGATCTATGGATGTAGAATTCAATCTTGGATTCGAACCACATATATCCTACTTGTATTTTTTTTTTTTTTTTCTGTTTTGATTTTTGGTATTGTTTTCTTTGTCTTGGATTAGTGTTCGACTCAATTCATTGAGGAACTAAGATAAAAACTCAACACTGTGGAATCTCTTTATTAAATAAGAATTAATTTGCATATAATGAGATTAATAACACATGAACATTCCACAGTAAGAAATGAGACTGGTTTTTCCTAGTTCCTACTTATAAAAATATTATCAATTGTCACAAACAGAGCTAAAGTTCATAATTATAACACCGAATACAAGAGAAACTTCACATCTATCACCCAATTGTCTCAGCAAAGCATAGGAAAAGTAGGATAACCTTACAAATACAACCATAGGAAATACATAAAGCAGAAAACCAACTCATTCTTAACTGACTTATCAAAAGGTTGATGCCTCCATCTTTTGGAAAAAGAGGCCAGAAGGTCCTCCCTCTGGAAGCAAAGCCAACATAACAGGGCCTTTGGCACCCACTTCAACAGTAAAGAAACCAGTGTTGGAAGTCATATCGGTTTTGATGAAACCAGGACAGACACAATTTATGAGGAGACTTGGGTATGATTTGGCAACAATCCTTGTGTAAGCATTCATGGCTGCTTTGGAGATTGTATATGCAGATGTCTGAGTAGGCCAGCCTTTGTCATGTAACATGTCCTCCTTAACATCATTGAGGAATTCATTCACTATCTCATCTAATCTCTCTACTGAGAGTACATCAACATCATTTAGCTCCATTCTGACCCTTTCATTGGAGACAAACTGATAAAATAAGGAAGAGCTCAACATTAATCTAATGATTAATGGAAATGGTAGACAGGACTAGTGCATTATAAACTTTGAATTTGGTTTTAGAATTTCCCCTTGAAGGTGCAATTACATTTACATACCTGAAGGCTTCCAAGACTTGAAGACACATTCACAATTCTTCCTGAATTTGATAGCAGAAGGCATGGAAAAAGGGCCTCAATCACTCCTTTGGTGCCATAGTAGTTTGTTTTTACACATTCTTCAGCCAACCCATAAGTTTGCTTTGAGGCTTTATTCAGCAATTCAGCTTCATTAATATTATTCTGCAAGAGTGAAACAATATTCAGTCATTGATACTATCTGACTCTGTCCTCTTTAAACTTAGAAATGAAACTACAAAACTATTCATTTCAATATATGGTTGATAGACATTGAGAAAGAGCTTAGACTTCCTAGTAATGAGTTTTCAAGAGCATGTACTTACATACCTTACCATCCTCAGGCTTTGATGTCTTAATTGCTGTCACAATTGCTTCCCAGTCGACAATGGCTCCACTAACCCCTGCGTTATTAACCTGCATAAAATTTTGATTTCATATTGCTGATCAACTTAGAATCCATCTGATTCTCCTAATATTGCTATCGTATTTATACTCACTTGGCTTGCAATCACTCCAAATAAATTGCAGCTTATCTGATTTCCATTTGTTTTATTCTTAAATTTGCTTTTACTGTTCTTATCACAGTAAGATGAAGTAATGCAACAAGAAATGTTTCTCTACATGATTAAAATGTTTTTGCTTGTCTTCCTGATTGAGGTATAAAATTTTCAGAGACCTCTAAGTAAGGTATCATACTAATCTCAAGCTCCCAAATCCCCAAGGTGTATTTTTTTTCTTCCCTAGCAGAAGGAATGGGTAAAAAATGTCCTTCCAAAAAGGGTTGATTCCTTACTAAAATATCGAGCTTCCCATAACGGGTCACAATGAATTTTGCCAAGGAAGTGATACTATTGGCATCCATCACATCAAGCTGATGAAAAACTACATTAGACAGGCTAGATTCGTGAAGCTTTGCCACAGCTTCAAGACCCCTCTTCTCATCTCTAGCTGTTAATACCACCATGACTCCATTAGAAGCTAACTGTCTGCATATCTCTAGTCCAATTCCTTTACTTGCTCCAGTTACAACTGCACATCTGAAAACCAAAAATAAATAGTAATTAAGAATATGCTACTGCTTTTTATTCTCAACAGCTATGAGTTGCAGTCTACAACTAGTAGCTTATAAAAAGGCCATACCTCATTGTTGTTGAATCTGAGGTGGTTGATGCCATTTTCTTTTGGATCAGAAGAGGAATGCTACGTTCAACTGAACACTTATCCAGGTACCCTTTAATGCAAACCTTCTTGTAAATGGTGATCTCCAGCACAAAGTGATTCTCACCCCTCTACAAAATCAACCAATACAAATTATACAATCTTCATTCCACCTTTGAATAGGCCTCTGTCGGGCACTTTTATTGTATTTCTAATTAATTTCATTTGATGATGATTGCTATATAAGCTTAATATAAGATATAGTAAAGTTAGACGTTGACAAGATCAATACCAACTTAGACATAATTTTATATGGACATCTTTGGACATGGTCATCTATATATAGGTATGTACAAAAGCATAGTTTTTATAGGAATTTCACCATGCAATTTGGATATTCTTTATAGTTTCTTCAAAACTTTTTGTCTTATTGAAGATTTTGAGCAGAATAATCCAAGCCCCAAGCCAAATGTTTAAAATTATCAAATCCAAAAAGAATCTTCTGCAAGTTTCCGCAGCAGATTCTTGTTTGAAATACGGGATCTGGGCATGACTATATAATGTGACCCCAAACATCTGACCTGACCAGTAAGAATATAATACCTAAAGGCAAAAACTGAATAATTTCCCAACCATGATAGTCAATGCTGCATGGTTCCGCGCCGAGTCCCATACCCGATAACATCCTCGGCCAGGAATCGGTTAAACTCAGTTGATTCGGTCGAGATACCGAGTTGACTCGGGCGAATCATCCGAGTTACCGAAATTTTTTTTGAGTTAAACTCTAAACAAACAAATTTCCTTTCAAATCACAGCAAAGCAGCAAAGAGAGAGAGAGACCAAAACAACAAACTGACAAATTTTTTACTAGAATCACGACCCATGATTGAAGACCCGTGATGAAAAAGATGACCCCGATGAAGTCTTTGAAAAGTTTTTTAGTCCAAGCCGTGATTGTCTTTGAGGTGTCTGAGAAGAGGAGGTTGAGGGCATTTCTTTGCTAACCTCACCACGGAGTGGACAGCAACACCTTCGCGGATCCCTCCTCCTCCATTGGCGACGATCTTGGGTGCTGATATCTCATCTCTCTACTTCGTCTCCATAGTGTCACCGGCGTGAGCGTGGGCGTGGGTTGCAGAGGAAGCTCTCTGCTTTTGCTAGGTTCCCCACTCTCTCTCTCTCTATCCGTAGGTGGCTTGATGGTGTTTGAGCGTTGGGGATTTGATTGCAGGGCCGATAATGTCATCGTTATAAAGGCCAATATCAATCGATATATTCATTGTTTTAAATGTCGGGGAAAGTTGAGTTCGCAGCCAACTATTTGAAAGTGACAGGACAATCTGTAATACGAGACTTGACTGTCCAAAGAAAATGTTATAGCTTTGACCCAAAATACTACGTTTTAAAAAAAAATTCCAAAAAATAAAGTTGTTTTCAAAATAATATCCGATCTAATGCGTTTGTGCCACATAAGCTACCATGTTATAAAACTGTAGTTGATGACTACAGTTTTATTTTTCTAAAGTGGTTAAAAACCGTAAAGTTAAAACCGTAGTTGGTAACTACGACTTTGACTTTTTTTTTTAAATGGTCAAAACCGTAGTCACCAACTGCGGTTTTAACTTTATATATATTTATATATAACTTTAATTTTTTTAATAAAAATATTATATTATTTTGATTTTAAATATACTTATTTCATTATTTTAAAAATAATAATATATGAAATTAAATAATTGATAATTTTAATTTGATATAAATATATTTTTAAATTTTATTAAATAATATACTCTATATTTAATATAAATATATTTATTTAATTATATTTAAATATAAATAAAATATAATAAATTATGAAAGCCTATTAAAAAACAAATAATATAAATTATTATATTAATTAATAATTTTTTATATACTATATGTAAGTGGTATATAATGTCACATGTATATAAGTTCAATTAAGTTTATAATTTATCATATTTTAATTTAAGTTCATAATATTATATCGATATGATAATAATTTATTTATATATTTAAATAAATATGCTAAATTTTAAACTTAAATTAAACTTTTATATATATATATTTGTGTGTGATATTATATACTACTTACATATAATATATATAAAAAAATTATTAATTAATATAATAATTTATATTATTTTTTTCTCCAAATAGGCATTTATAATTTATTTATTTTAAATAAACATAATTTATTATATTTTATTTATATTTAATTTTAATTAAATAATTATATTTATATTAAATATAGTGTCAATTGTTTTAATAAAATTTATTTATATATTTAAATAAAAATGTGATAAATTTTAAACTTAAATTAAACTTTTATATATATATATATATATATGTGTGTGTGTGTGTGTGTGGGGGGTATTATATACCACTTATATATAATATATAAAAAATTATTAATTAATATAATAATTTATATTACTTTTTTATTTTTCTAAATAGGTATTTATAATTTATTTATTTTAAATAAATATAATTTATTATATTTTATTTTAATTAATTAATTATATTTATATTAAATATAGTGCTTATTGTTTTAATAAAATTTAAAAATATATTTTTATATCAAATTAAAAATATCAATTATTTAATTTCGTATATTATTATTTTTAAAATAATGAAATAAGTATATTTAAAATCAAAATAATATAATATTTTTATTAAAAAAATTAAAGTTATATATAAATATATATAAAGTTAAAACCGCAGTTGGTGACTACGGCTTTGACCATTTTAAAAAAAAAAATCAAAGTCGTAGTCACCAACTACGGCTTTAAACTTAAAGTTAAAACCGTGGTTGGTAACTACGGTTTCTAACCACTTTAGAAAAATAAAACCGTAGTCACCAACTAAGGTTTTATGACATGGCAGCTTATGTGGCACAGACGCATTAGATCGGGCATTATTTTGAAAACAACTTTATTTTTTGGAATTTTTTTTTAAAACGCACTATTTTGGGTCAAAGCTCAAAATATTATCTTTATGGTAGACTCTTTGCTGACTCCATTTTACGTTCCTAGATTGCCCTCCTTGCCTTTTCCATATATCAGCAGCAAGCCCTCCATGTCACATGAGAAACTTAAAATTTAAAAAATAGAAAAATCTGAATTTGAAATCTATGAAAAATACCCGATTGTTATTTCCTTAATTTGAAACCTTTTTTTTCTTTGAATAAAAATTATTTACCTTCAAATTTCAATTTGGGGTTAGGGTAAAATACAACTCAATGACAGGAAAATATATCTTGCTAATGAAGCCAATATTTTAGATTCTAGCTTTTCGTTCGGGTACGCGTTGTTGCAGTAATTTCACAATCACATATGCGCCTCTTGAAGTCATCTTTTAACCGAACATTCTTAAGATGGAATGATCCGTTTTGTTGCACTTTTACGTGACAAGAGAGAAACACACAGGTTGGAGTTTTGAATTAATGGTTTTTTTTTTTTCTCTCAAATGAGACCATTTTTGGAAAATTTTATATAGGTCTTGAGATTGTGTGGATGATGAAACCAAGAGAGAGAAATGTTCCCAAATCAATTAGAAGAAAGGTTTCAAATTCAGATTTTTTTGTTTTTTAAATTTTAACTCTCTTGTGACATGAAGGGCTTGCTGATGATATAGAGATAGGGTTGTAGCTAACATGGAGGCAAGGAGGGGCAAGGAGGGGCAATCTAGGAACATAAAATGGTGTTAGCAAAGAGTGCATGAGAAAGATAATATTTTCTCCTTTGAGAGTCAAATCTCATATTCCAGCTTCCAGCTGATTGGAGTTTGTCGTATTACTTTCAAATAGCTGGCTGCAAACACAACTTTCCCGACATGGGGACACCAAATATTCTATTGAGTTATTGTAGATTCTTGTGACTACATTGACTTCTGGCAGGACGTCTTCTGTTGAGATTGCAAAACTTTGTTGGCATCATGAGCTTTAGGTAATGATTCACCTGCTCTGTCCTCTACTTCCTTAAGCCAGCAGAGAGAAACAAGTAGTAAGTGATAGAAATGTGGAGAACTGAACAATTTCTTACAAGAGCGGATAACCATTAAAGAAATTAGATGAAATACCTGAATGCCAGTTCAAATTGAGCTTCCAATCCCATGTCCTATCCCGTGGAATTTCTTTATTAAATAAGAATTAATTTGCATATATTGAAATGAATAAAAAATGAACATTACAAAGTAAGAAATGAGACCGGTTTCCTAGTTCCTACTTTTAAAAGGATTATCAATTGTCACAGACACAGCTAAAGTTCATGATTATAACACTGAATACAAGAGAAACTTCACATTCATCACCCCATTGTCTCAGCAAAGCAATAGGAAAAGTTGGATAACCTTACAAATACAACCATAGGAAATACATAAAGCAGGAAACCAACTCATTCCTGTAACTGACTTATGATCAAAAGGTTGATGCCTCCATCTTTTCGAAAAAGAGGCCAGAAGGTCCTCCCTCTGGAAGCAAAGCCAACATAACAGGGCCTTTGGCACCCACTGCAACAGTGAAGAGACCGGTGTTGGAAGTCGTATCGGTTTTGACGAAACCAGGACAAACACAATTTATGAGGAGACTTGGGTATGATTTGGCAACAATCCTTGTGTAAGCATTCATGGCTGCTTTGGAGATTGTATATGCAGATGTCTGAGTTGGCCAGCCTTTGTCATGTAACATGTCATCCTTAACATCCTTGAGGAATTCATTTACTATCTCATCTACTGTCTCTATTGAGAGTACATCAACATCATTTAGCTCCATTCTAACCCTTTCATTGGAGACAAACTGATAAAATAAGGAAGAACTCAACATTAATCTTATGATTAATGGAAATGCTAGACATGACTCATGCATTATAAAATTCGACTTTGGTCTTATCATTTCCCCGTGAAGGTGCAATTACATTTACATACCTGAAGTTTTCCAAGACCTGCAGACACGTTCACAATTCTTCCTGAATTTGATAGCAGAAGGCATCGAAGAAGGGCCTCAGTCACCCCTTTGGTGCCATAGCAGTTTGTTTTTACACATTCTTCAGCCAACCCATAAGTTAGCTTTGAGGCTTTATTCAGCAATTCAGCTACATTAGTATTATTCTGCATCAGTGAAGCAATATTCAATCATTGATGATATCTGACTCTTTAAATTTATCCATTGCAATATATCTTTGATAGACATTGAGATGAGCTTAGTGTTCCTGGTGATGAGTTTTCAAGAGCATGTAATTACATACCTTACCGTCCTCAAGTTTTAAGGTCTTAATTGCTTCCCAGTCGACAATGGCTCCACTAACCCCTGCATTATTCACCTGCATAAAATTTTGATTTCATATTGCTGATCAATTTGGAATCCCTCTGGTTCTCTTTATATTGCTGTTATATTTATTCTCACCTGGCTTGCACTCACTCCAAATGAATGGCAGCTTACCTGATTTCGATTTTCTTGTATTCTTAAATTTGCTTTTATTGTTCTTATCATGGTAAGATGAAGTAAGGCAACAAGAAATGTTTCCCTACATGATTAAAATGTTTTTTCTTTTCTTCCTTATTGAGGTATAAAATTTTCAAAGCCCTGTAAGTGAGGTATCATACTAATCTCAAACTCCCAAATCCCCAAGATTTTTTTCCCTTTTTTCCCCTAGCAGAAGAAAAATGAGTAAAAAAATGCTCCTCACAAAATGCTCGATTCCTTACTAAAATATCAAGCTTCCTATAATGGGCTACAATGAATTTTTCCAAGGAAGTGATACTATTGGCATCCATCACATCAAGCTGATGAAAACTACATTAGACAGGCTAGATTCGTGAAGCTTTGCCACAGCTTCAAGACCCCTCTTCTCATCTCTAGCTGTTAATACCACCATGACTCCATTAGAAGCTAACTGTCTGCATATCTCTAGTCCAATTCCTTTACAACTACATATCTGAAAACCAAAAATAAATGGTTATAAGAATATGCAAATGCTTTTTATTCTCAACAGCTATGACTTGTAGTTTACAACATGTCGCTCAAAAAAAGTATATACCTCATTGTTGCTGAATCTGAGATGGTTGATGCCATTTTCTTTTGAATCAGATGAGGAATGTTAGGCTCAACTGAACATTTCTCCAGGTTCTTTTTAATGCACACCTTGTAAATGGTGATCTCCAGCACATGGTGATTCTCACCCTTCTCCAAAGTCAACCAATACAATATTCATTCTCACCCTTCTGGCCATCAATTTTATCGTATTTCTAACTAATTTCACTTGATGATGATTGCTACATAAGCTTAATATAAGATATACTAACGTTATATCTTGACATGATCAATACCAACTCTGACATAAATTTTATATGGACTTCTTTGGACATGGTCTGGGCATGTCCAAAGATCATGTATAATGTATAATGTATGTACAGCAGATTCTTGTTTGAAATATGGGTTCTGGGCATGACAATATAATGTAACCCCAAACATCTGACTGACCTGACTTGTAAGGTATTAAGTAAAAACTGAATAATTTCCCAACCATGCTAGTCAATGCTGTGAAATCCACATCTCCCATAAGTAGGCATATCATCTGTTTAAAATTTACTCATCAAACAAGTTACTCCATGGTCATTAATACTTTAGTATTCCTCATTCGTCAGCTAGAAGAACACACATATGATACATCAATTATGCAGTTACAGTGAGACAAACCCGGAGCAAAGGAAACAAAGAACTAAACAATGAAAAATAAAAAAGCACCACAATCCACAAACATAAGTTACAATAATGCCAGAGTATGTAGAAGCAACTTAGGACTCGACTGGGTCCGCTCTACTCCTCACTATATGAAAGGATATAACCTGGTACAAAGTAGAATCTGTTCACTCAAATCTCCTCATTTTGGTATTAAGTGGAGCCTCCTTATAGGATTGGACCTTCTCAGCTGCTCTGCGCAATGGTCTTCCAATTGATGATCTCTGTGATCCTCGAGCTTCATGTTTTTCAACACAATTTTCATCTCCCTCTTCTTTTTTGATCGGTGAATTAGATGGAGCCAGTCCACCTTCATGCCAACCAACTGGAAGTTTAGCATCTTCTATCTCAAACAAGTCCCCGTTAGGTTCCCTCTGCTGTGATTTGAACCTACAAGATTGCCTCCTTGAACAATGCCTGAGCAAAGGGAAAGGAAGATATGTTTTTCACCTTTTAGCATTAGTTGAATAGGTTCAAGAAGTTGACAAGAGTATGAGGTGTCAGAATATGTTTGAAGACTAAAAATGCAGATATCACATTTTGGCTTTTAAGGATAGGCTGACATTCAGTTATTATGGTAAGAGATAGCAAATAAAAAAAAATGCTTCTTTAGGAATGAAAATATTGAATTATGGCATGTCAAAAGGATGTACACATTTCTCAGTCCATGTCGATTTATAAACACATGCATTTTGCTATAATAGTACATGGGTAAACCAACCTTTTAGTTTCAACTGTCTCTTTTTCTTCAACCTGTTGGTATGCAGTAGAAGATCCCATTGCTGCAGATATGCCGAAAATGCCATATGTTAGTTAAAGAAGACAATATAATGGGGACACCAAATATTCTATTGAGGTATTGTAGATTCTTGTGAATACATTGACTTCTGGCCGGACGTCTTCTGTTGGCCTTGCAAAGTCTGTTGGCATCATGAGCTTTAGGTAATGATTCACCTGCTTTGTCCTCTACTTCCTTAAGCCAGCAGAGAGAAACAAGTTGTAAGTGATAGAAACGCAGAGAACTGAACAATTTCTAACAAGAGCAGATAACCTTTGAAGAAATTTGATGAAACACACCTGAATGCCAGTTTTTTGACAATTCATCTTTGCTTTTCCCTGCAAAATTTAGGAGGTTTATTGGTAAACCAAACAAAAATTATGTTGGAGTTCAACATTACTAGAACATCTATCTAGCTAATCTGGATCTAATTTGATAGTTATTGATAATTTTCTAATTGAATTAGGGTTTTTTTTTTTACCTACCTTAGGTTAGTTCTTTTTGGCATTTTCATAGGTCAAATTTGCTATTTCAGAGAAGAATTTGTTGCAGGCAGGGTAAGTGTAACCAAATTGTTGGTAAGTCCTTCATGTTGCTTGTAGTTGCTAAGTAGAAGGGCCAATCTACCAAAGCCATGCTAATGTCCATGGGAAGGTAGCTTAGTAATAATAATATTATTTTAAGAGGAATCGAGTAGAATAAAGCTTTCATAAAAATAGCAATCCTTAGTAACCAGCAGGCATAGTTAGTGTTGTTTGACAGTAGCTTTGATTTTTCCTATTCAGGAGTTTTTTAATTTATTATTGGCCTCAATGTCAGGGTTTTGTTGGCCTTTCTTTCTTTTAGCTTATCTTAGGGTTTACAAGATACTGGAAGTGTCATAAAAAGGAAGGAATATCACTGTCTTCAACAACTCAAACCATGGTATTGAACCATAGTATCAATTAGGATCACCTTGAATCAATAATTACGATAGACGAAAAAATTAGGAAAGTTTTATTAAACAAAGAAATAATGTTGTCCTGTTTCATTCTTGGTGCCAACTTATAGGATTCTTACAATCCTTAAAACAATAAAAAAAAACCTAATAAACGTTACTGCACTCAATTTTGATTAGTAAAATCCTAAAACCTACTGAAGATCTTAAAATAATATAAGGAAATCCTAAAAAAAAAAAAAGGAAAAATTAGAAAAGTAGGGATAAAACAAACCTTTTACAAATTATAATTAATCTAGTTATCTTCTTCAATGTCAATGCGTGCCTGGAATTAGCTCAATAGTCAATCTGGCAATTTCTATCTACAGTGAGATTAGTGTGCTGGTGCTTGTATATAACTCATATAGTTGGTAAGTCATCAGTGGTTGCTTTTAAGTTCTGAACGTGTAAGGAGGAGTAGTACCATGAGAACAAGGATTGGTAGTGTAACTAGTGTTGACAATTGTAATGAATGCATGCACTTCACGTTAATTAGTCCCCTTTCCACATTTCAAACTCCATGGTTTGGGCATATCATATGAATTTGAAAGTAGAAGAGAGGGTCGGAAAGAACCTCTAGTTCCAAATTATTTGCTTTCAGCAAAGCCTCCTTGCAGATAAGTTCATGCTGCACTGCTTTCATCTGAAATAAGCAAATATCAAATCATTTTCAGAGCACAGATACAACACAGATGAGAAATTGACCAAAAAAATACTAGAATGAATAAGGAGTTCAAAATCTTAATTTACCTTTTCTCTACCTAAATTAAGTTCCTGCAAATTAGGAGCAAACAGTCAATGAGAATTCCACAAGTGATAGATTATGCCATTACAGTTGAGAAGAGGGGAACAGACAAACCGCTAACATCTGGCTGTTTGATTGAGCAAGGTTCCAATTCTGCAGTTGCAGTTTCTGATAATTGGTTCGCAGTTTCTGCAGCTCAACTCCACTTAATTCTATGATTTTCCTGTCCATCCAAAATTAAGGAAAATTCCAATCCTTCCTTGGGTTTCTGGGAAACCGGCAAAAAGGAAAATAGAAAAGAATTTTGAGTTTTCTGTTTTATATTGTTACAATTTCCTGAAAAATGAAAAGCTTTCCCTCAGACTAAGACAAATAGTAGCATTATGCTCAGATTTGGTTTTGTTTTGTGAGCTTTCTTAAGCAACCAAACAACAATCATAGGATACTGTCTTTCTGCGAGAAGTTTCATCAGTGCCGCGTTTTCCTGGTCGAATGTGTGACACCAAATAACCTCAGTAAGCCAACTTGGCTCACAATTGAGAGAACAAGATTGCAGAAAATGACGAAGACCCAGAGAAAATCATACCTTCAGAAGTTGATCGATGTAGTCTTCAGCGGACAAGTTATTTAGTGGTGACCGCTTTTCTTCTTGGCCAGAGACTTTCAGTTGAGACTGGGAATTGGTAATGTCAGACAGCCTCTTCCTCATTATACTTCCAAAAGTCGAAGACCTCTTTGCCATTTTTTCCCCTTTCATTGTATGAGATTGTTACTATAAACCCTAAGGCAAACCCCAAGAATTGTAATGGGCAATCAAGAAATATGGCAAACAATCCGAAGCAAATAAATATCGTTCAGAAAAACTAAACCCAGAAGAGGAATTCAAGTAGACCGAAGCGAAAATCACAGGGATTGGCAGACGAAGCAGGGTTCTAGGGTTTTTATAAAAGCACCAGAAGTGCTGCTGCGGCACCAATCAACGCCAAAATCTGTATGATTCTGAGGATTTTTTGAGGGAAGCAAGAAAGACGGAAATCAAAGGAACGAAAAGGGAAAGGAACGAGGGCAAAGAGAAAGCAAAAAGGCAAAGTAGTTTATCAAAGGGAGCTTGGGTATTGAAACGGCTTCCCGAACCAAATCTTCTTTTGTTTCCGAACCTAATTTTAAAATCTCAAACCATCCCGAACCTCATTTTGAAGCTTTTCAGTTTTCAACACCCATTTGAATGAAAATTGAAGCTAGGATTGGGCTAGCCCATTTCGGCCCAAATCTGATATAATTATGTACAATGGTGACCTAACAATTTCAATGCTCATGTATGATGCTATATTAATTTATGGACTAATTTTTTTCCAATGACACAAATTTGCAATTATTATCATTACATAATTACAAGTTTTTATCTTTAATAGCATTGTAGGTCGCCCTAGGAAATTACTTAATTATCCTATCTTATTTGCTATTTTCATTTTTTAATTATTTTTTATCAGTTTTTTCTAATTATCAAATATAATATCGTTTTTCTTATCCAACAATCATGCCTTTTTCCTCAAAAAAACCTCGCTTTATCTAATAACTACATCACACTTTTATAGTTTTACATATTACTCTAATAATTTTATTCAAAATATAAAAATTAGTTATATGCTTCAAAAAATTATGTGCACAGATCCTGCCTAAATAAGTTTTGTCTAGCAACAGTTTCAACATTTGATTTAAAGCATCGAAATTGAATCCTAAAATCCATCGTTGGTCTTTAGATTTGAACTTAATGGGTGTTTGATAAACCAACTTAATAACTTAAAATGATTTAATAATTTAATTTAAGTCATTAAGTAAATAATTAAGTATGTTTGGTAAAATAATTTAATGATGTGACTTAAAATCAAAAACAATTTTAAGTCTTATTTTTTAATCCACATCTTTGGTTTACCTTTTTCACTTTCATTTGTTCTAATTACCTTTACGATCTTTTTTACTACTCTACGGTCATCCATTATTACTTAACCTTTTTTATCCCATTATCAAATAATCTAAATTTTTAAAATAAAAATTATGTAATAAGTTTTAAATCAACAATTAAAATATAAATTAATTTAAAACCAAATTAAATCTTTAAATAATAAGTATTAAGTTTTATCGAATACTCCAAAATCTTCATGAGAAGTTTGTCGGGTAAGCAATACTGGGGGCGATTTTCTTGTTCAGATGGATTTAAGATATTCTTCTAACGTTACATATTTATAGCCGCTCAGAACTAGTTAGTGGGGACTTTGGAGAATGACCGGAAGAGATTAGACCCCTTAGTAGTACTTCCTTGATGGTCATTACTACTGTTTGTGTTGTTTTGTGCATCCTTTGAATTAAGAGAGCTTGAGGCTGAACCATTCATTGTATATACACTCGTATTGATTCCCCAGTGGCCTTCCATGATTGGAATAAGGCTTCCAGCGCTTTTTGTTGTTGTATTCAATGCATGTTGCAGGCCGTAAAAGTTGCTCCCAAATCCTCAAAGTTTGAGATGGAGTTAGGGGCAGTGGTGGAAACGCATGAGAGCTAATCCTTGTAGGCTGGAGATGAAGACTTTGCGAAACAAGTCATTCCCCTGTGTTGAGATTATCATTTGTCAGACATATATTAGATGTTCTAATGGGTGCCCTATCCCAGTTGACATGTTCAACTAGGGGATTCCAAATCCCATGGGTGCCTCCTCCCCAAGGATGGCCTTGATGAATGGTGTGGAGGTGATACCACGTATCGCCCTTGTGAGGTGGCCTCGATGAAACGTGAGTTTTGTCAATCGTGGTTTATTTGGCGCTCACGCTTACCCTTGTGAAATGGGGCTACATTGTGCGTGCTTGGGGTGAGTGGACTCCTATTTGGGCAAACAACTTCATTGATGCCTCGTTTCCCTACTCCACTTCATGGTGATGGTGGACACCAACCAAGTTCATGCAATTCTCCTCTTGGTCAATTGTTTTCATGAGTGAGTTGTTCATTACATCTGTTCAACTCTACGAGTTGGTTTGTTGCCTTAAATGATTTCTGATACATCCATTTTTTAAGCTTTGGTCGTGATGTAATAATCATAAAATGACCCTTAAGATTTTCAACTCTAATATGATCAATATGAAAGTTATGATCATTATATAATTAATACGTGAATCTCTTTTTTGCATGATCATACAGGCCAGATGCTGAGTAAGTGATCGCATTTTGCGAGCGGGGGTCATCCTAGTAGTCTAATAACATTTATCGTGTTGCAATGAGATGAGTTTCATGGCATTCTTATTTAACCATACCATGTGATGAAATATTTTCATGTCCCTACATGAACGGAAATTAAATAAAAGAGTAATTTGATTTAATTAATAGAACCTTGCATAACAATAAGAATTTATCAAATTTAAATATTTACAATAAACTTAAATAATGTTGCTAAGAATGACATAGTGGTAGAAAGACCAAAACACCATTTACAATTAATAGTTAATAATGGTAAATTGTTTCATATACATTATTGTGCACATTTTAAAATTTTGACAATAAGTTAAAAGTTTTAGATAATTTCTTAGGAAAAAAAAAAGGAAAAGAAAAGAAAAAAGTGGAAGCATTGAGACGAGCATTAATGGTTTCCAAGGAAGACATGAATTATATATATATATATAGCTTTAATGTTAGACCTTAGATTGAAATTAAAAGTTGTAAATAAATTATTAACTATTATTTATTTTAATAATAATATAAAATAAAAAAATAAAAAGGTTTAGAAGAAATAGAATCATCGATATGAACTTTCTAGCACACTATTTTAGGAACCCACTTCGCTAGCAACAATTTCACAAAAGCACATCATGCTTTGCGCTGTTTCATGCAAACATTACAAGTCTAGCTAAAGTCTCTGTTTTGGTGTTACAAAAAATGTAGAGATGCAGAGTATTATACCGCCAGGCACTAACAGATTAACAGGTTGCAACTCCCAAGATCATCTCTGGTGTTTAAGCCTGCATGCCCCCCCACCCATTCCACCAAAAAGAAGGAACATGCACAATATCTAGCTTAACAATTTAATATACATCGAGCCACTATTTTAAATACAACCTGCTTTGCAGCAACCACAACCTGTCAGTCTTCACCTCCATATTCTTCAAAAAGTGCTCCTGCTTTGGCCTCTCGATTATACAAAAAAGGATGGATATTTCAATCCATCAATAGCATTGATCCTTGAACTGAAATTAATTTATCACCAGACATTCCTGCAACTACACATAGCATGAAGTCAAATTAGTCCAAAAAACACTCATTGTTGCAGTAGCATCAACCTTCATCCTCAACTCTAGTGAATAGAATCTAGCCACTTCACACTTAAAAGCAACCTTAGAGGCTTTTTGTACAGAGTCTTGTACAGAGTCCACTGCACTAGTAATTGAATTAGCTTCAGTCCAATTTACACATTTTATTATGTCAAATGGTGGTGGGCAGCATAGCAAGATAAAGGGGAAAGGAATTTTTTGCTTTTTTTTTTTTTTAACCTTAGGGCAAGAGGTTAATTCAGGCCCATGGGCTACACAATGGGTTGACCTTCCCCCATCCTTAATAAACACCAACAGTGGTGAAGTGGGATCTAATCACCTACAGACTGGCCAGCTTAACTAGTCAACATCTTCAAGTACCCAATTAATCTAGTAGTTATTTTCATTTTGCTAAGATCACACATCCACTGCTTTCCCCTTAACTGTAATATGCTTGGGCTCTATAGATCTTAGCAAGAAGAAGTGCAAGGAATATGCTGAAAACTACTCACAACTGGACTCCTCTCTCAACCTATTTTCAGCATTTTCCTTTCCTTCCCCACATTCTCTCCAAGATCCAACAAAGTCATAAGTCCAGGACAACTTGGAAAGAAAAGTATATCTAATAGAGGATTTATCAATCATCCATGTAGTTAAACTAGAATACATACGTTGAAGCAATCATCCATTGACTGTGCCTTGTAGCAGATATGAAGCTTTATTCCGAACCTGCATGGTAGAAAGATAGTTTCACTAAGAAAATTCTTGTGGTATACATACAATAAAAAGGTCAAAAGAGTTTCAGTGCAGAACCTTTGATGCATAAGTCCTCAAATCTGTGTTGGTGATTTGGCAAGAACAGTTTCGAAGATAAAGGCTCCACATTTCGTTTATCACTGGTTTGTCTTCTAACAGTGGATTAGAATAGAGCCAATTCTCTGTCAGAACCAAGTATATATACATCTTAAAAAGATCACAACTCCTGTCTTTTACATTAATTGAGATGAGGAATTTCAGGATCTCTTCTGCATCAGTGACCTGAGGAAAACAATTGGAAACATGAACCTGTAGCTGTAAGACAATAAAAAGACGCAAAATTATGCAACAACTTAAGCAGGCTTGTTTGACAATTTCCTTTTATCCTGGCAATGGGAAGCTTATAATCATTTTGTTGCATTACTTCATGTTGATGATATTTTCCAGAGGAAATTGGACAGATCACATATGCGCATATATTTAGATCTAAGAATGGCTGTTCCTGCCTACAAACAGACTGATAGAGTTGTGTCTTCTCAAATCTCACCCAGCATGCCTTTAGGTCAATGTACAGAGCCCACAAAATGTATATAGATGTGAATACAGAGAACAAACCAAATAAACAATCACCCCAAACTCATGATATAGAATCAGACAATGTGGTCCAGGGAATTAAGGGAAGAAACGACATAGAGATCCATTAAAACAGAGCACATGATAAACTCATGCTTTCCTAGCTTTGAATATTAGTCTATATAGTATCAGATAGGAAACTGTATGGTGAGGCATCATAACACACAAAATAGAGGCTATAAAAGCATTAACATCAAGTATCATCCCCTTAAGTTTTAGCCTCTGCCATGCTTCTTTTTCACAATACTAAGGATATGTTTGGTTCCAAAAAAATTTGAGGAAAATAAAATAGAGAGGAAAAGTAAAAGGAAAGAAAAGGTGAAGGAAAAATAAAAATGTATTTAAAGTCAATAATTTATTTTTATACACTATTTCAAACTCATTTAACTTATTTTAGTACTTCTATATACTGATTACATAATTTGAAAATATATAAATTTTTAACTAATTTTCATTATATTTGATTTTCTTTTGTATTTTCCATAGTAAAACCAAACATAAGAAATCATTTTCTTAAGCATTTTTTCTTTCCTTGGTACTTTCCTCGAACCAAACCTAGCATGAAAGAATGGAAAGAATTCCTCACAAGGGGTTTTTGATGAAATAATTGTAAGCTAGATATAGTGAACCATGTATATTGATGGAAAAATTAACTAAAAGTCATAAAAATAAAAATAGATAAGTAAATAAATAAACTGAAGCAAAAGGGAAAATTTGAGGTAATGGCTCACAAATTGAAGATGCAAAGATATCAAGTCTGCCCTCATCTGTGCTCTTGTTCCTAAGCATTCAGTTACTAAGGATTTTGTAGGTGGTCTAATCAGTTGTTTTAGTTCACAATACAACAGGCTCCATTCTCTTTCTGAGATTTCTAAGAGAGTAGATGATCTAAGTGATATGGAAGTCACAGTAATACCTTTACAAGAGATTAATGATCCCCCTCAAGAAGATGTGAGCGTGAAGAGGTTAGGCCATAACCGATGCTTATGACATTTCAACATCATTAAAGGGGAACTCTGAGCACCATTAAAGGATTTTAGCAGATTTTTTTATTTTCCTTTTTCTGACAAGAAAGTCCCCTAGAATGAAGCAGTAATCTTCTTTTTATGAGTTGTGATTCTTAGATCCAAAGGTCATAATAAACCAATGCCATGTGATGTTTCACATTATAGCCTTACATACAATAACGAACTACATTCAACTTGCTTGAACATTTCTTCTAAAAGAATCTTGAACCCTTGACATGGACAACGGTTTGTGTCATCATTTGCTTTAAAACAACCCTTGATATTGAACACCTTGTGCATGAGGTGGTGCCTAGCAGTCCCTCTTTACATGGGCTTTAATCGTAGTTTAGGATGGCCATCAACCATGATATCAATGATCTCATTTCATGATCCATAAGAGTAGCATAGAAAGCATCATTTTACTTATCACACCTTCAGGAATCAATACTTCTTGCCATGCACAAATGGCCTTTATAAGTGACCAATGAATGTTTAAAAAGTTAAGGGCCTTAAAACATACAACTTTAGCAGACACCATCAGTGCATATAGACATCTCTAGTATGTTAATTGGTTAGTAGGTAAACCTTGCCTCTGTCATGTAGCTATTCATGACACCATCAGTGCATAACACATGCTATTCATACTCTTGGTGTCAAAGAGATATCTAGAAAAGAGTTATGTTCATCTGGTATATTCTCCTCATTCTTCAAAAAAATTTCAAATGACTTTGGAGTTTTAGACAACCATCTCAATTTATAAGATGCACATCTCAAGCACAAGTCACAATGGGAGTAGGCTTGCACAGCAGTACCACATTTCAAAGTATTGAGTCTTGGACAATCTCAGTTTCCAGCTTGTACCTGGAGATAATTTTTTGTAACCCTGGCTTCAAGCAAACCTTAAAACTGCAGGCCTTGTAACCTATTAAACTATGATTACAATGTAATAAGGCAGCTCCACAGCCAACTTATAAATTATCCTTATCATTAACAAGTAATAAGGCAACTTCATAACCACATTCAATTATTGTTGTCCAACCATTATCCTAGCAGTTCCTGGCTCTGTTAAAGTTTGTTCATACATTTGCTCTACCCAGAAGTTCATCTCCAACTAAGCTCTTTACAGTTTAAGATCTTTCATCCAAACCCATAAATAGCCTGTTGTTGTTAAATTAACATTTGGAGCCACCAAAGCAAATGCTTATATCCAAATCCTTCACAGCAATTTGAGAAGGATGTGCTCAATTTTCAGGGTTCATTTATCATTCTTTCACAGAAAATAGTATATCTTGTTTATTTGTTTGGAGCAATCATATATAACTGAAATCACAATATAATTTGTTGATAAATTGAGAATTTAACAGGACTTAAAATAGGAAATATATTGTTTATCCATACAACCACATGCAAACCAAAAAGAAAAAGGATATTGGTTACCTTGTTATCAAAACAGTTTACAAGAATTTGAAAAGCAACTGCACTTCGGAGACACTTGCTGCGAGTGTTGACACCTGAAATGCACTCCACGATTCTCAAGCAGTTCAGGTCTTGTGGAACTCTACATTTGAAATGAATAGTCAGCAAGGATATGGAAAAGAGCAAAGGTAAACAGAAAAAGGTGACTCTGATAATGTGCATTAACATACGCCAGCATAAATGGCCATCACAATATAATACTAATCAAGGTCTAATAAATCCATTAAATTAAAGTCCCTAGGGAGAATTTGGGCATCATACAGAATTTCAATCATTAGAATAAGCTGAGGGCCCACCACACTGATTTCTGGGGGGACAGGGGGGCCCCATCTCATAGGCAATATTGATACTTGTTACAGATCTTCAATGTTTAGACCTTCAGCCTTTTTATCACCAATCACCTTTAAAGAATCTTATTCAAATCTTCAGGACCAATCAACTTAAGGTTTTATTTTTTATTTTATTTATATATTTTTGTCTTTTCTCTAATTCCACTCCTCCATTGTGATAATGCCATGCACATTTATCATCTCATGAAGATAAACAAGGCAAAATTTATCCAAATATCTAAATCCATTTAAAATAGATGTCTCAGTATAACATCTAATATTAAAGGCAGGAATGCAGGATCACTTTTTCAATTTCCATAAAAGCCCTTCTATTTAAAATAAATCAACTGGAATAGCAGTCACAAACATAAACTGATGCACATAGCACACCTTGTATTAAAAAAAAATAAAAGCATTGAACTATTAAAACACAATATTGGATGGAAGCTTAATATTCATGAAAATGGATCCAAACAAATCTCTTTTTAATGAGTTATTACCTGCAAGCAAGAGATTTTGCTACTTTCTCACAGCTATAATGCCATTCTTTCTCTGTAAAGCAACTGATAACTGATAGCATACATTCATAGAAAAGCATTGAGAGGCCTTGAAGCTGGCGATCTAAGAAGAGACAAATAACGACTTCAATCAGCTCTTCAGCTTCTGAAGTTGAGAAGATAGAATGTTTACTCCTGAGACAAAAAAGATCACATTAAACTTAAAGATCATCAAAAATCAAAACCTTTCAAATCCAGTTAGGGCCGCCAAACATATAACCATTGACACACAATCGCAAAGTGGAATGTTAGACATTAGCAAATTTCAAGTGACGAATCAACCATCTGAAAGCCCATGATGCCACCAAACAGAATCAACTTTAGTGTGGCACAATAAGTCCAATTGTCACATACCTTACTTGACAACAAATGGCCATAAATTTCATCCAAGCTCTAATATTTTGAGGTGGACCTCCAGTATCAGAATCTAGAAGGCAATTTTGAGGATGCTGTAAGAGGACTGTCCAACTATGAAGGTGGCAAAATCTATAAGAATATGTATATGACAGTTCAGGTATCTCTACATAAAGTACAATTTGAAAATAAACAGGTCTAAATAAATAAATGAAATAGTTAAAATGCAGAAACAAATTTATTATACTTTGCATACCCAACTTGCTTTTCAGACAGCTGTGAGATAAAAGGCACATCATACAAGAAGATTAGCAAGGATCTGATTCCCAAGAAGTTCAGAAGAAAAACAAAGTTATTCCAATGAATGCATTTCGCTGGCTACTTCAGTCAGAATCACCAGCCAGTATGGGACAGAATCTTTGATAAAATGTTAATTATCAATTGCTTTATTTATTCATTGTATCATTTCAAGGACCATACAAGCAGTCTGTGGGAAAAGGAACAAAAACCATTCACCTGCCACTCCCCTTACAAGCAACTAAACCTCACAATAACCATCTTGTAATAAAGATACCGGTGATAAAAAATTCCTCCCTAGGTAGATTCTTTTAAAAAAATGCAGAGAATTATAAAATGCAATTGCAGCCTACCAGTTCAAAAACTCTACAATGAGACAATAACAAGGGTGCCCACATCTTAATAGAAACCTCAAATTTAAGACAGCATGAACAATAACAGAGAAGTAGGGCGTTGCCTGTTGGTACCCGATATGGTGTCCAACAAGGAAAAATGCTTCATCTTATGAAGAAATGAATTTTCAAATTTATGATCCTAATATAATAACTCAGTACCAAGGGCTAATTGTATCATTAACAGATCAATCTAGTTAAGAATGTGCAGCTTGGATGCCATCACCTTGGTCTATGTCCTTGCATAGATTCAGCCTGAAACAAACAAAGTTTTTTTTCCAACGGTTACAAGGAAAGTGAAGAATTTCTGAATTCCTTTTATTGATCCTTTAGGTACACACCATACACATATATATACACAACTGACTGAATAAGAAAAAATCAATCTAGCTTGATTCTCTCCTAAAATTAGGAAACTGAATCATCCTAAATGATCTCTCCTTTATTCCTAAAATACTTTCCTAAATTAAAAAACCCTAACTTTGAATGCCAAATTTCAACACTCCCCTCAAGCTGGAGAATATATATCATATAATCCAGCTTGCAAGTTAAGTCTTCAAAGTTAGGCCTAGGTAAAGCTTTGGTGAGGATGTCTGCGGTTTGGTGCTTGGTAGGAACATAGTTCAATCTAACCGTCTCACTAGTCACCTTCTCTGTGATGAAGTGTCTGCCAATCTCAACGTGCTTGGTCCTGTCATGATGCACGGGGTTCTTTGCTATGCTTATAACTGCCTGATTATCACACATCATCAGAATTGGAGATGAACTCGTTTGCCCCAGTTCACTAAGAACCCTTTTTATCCAAATCCCTTCACAGATTCCCTGTGCAAGAGCTCTGTACTCAGCTTCTGCACTACTTCTGGCTACAACTGATTGCTTCTTACTCCTCCAGGTAACAAGATTTCCCCAGACAAAAGAACAATATCCAGAAGTAGACCGCCTGTCAATGATGTTTCCTGCCCAATCGCATCTGAGTATACTTCAGTGTCACGGTTCTCTGTCTTTCTGAAGAATAGACCTTTCCCTGGTGTCATTTTTAAATATCTAAGAATCATGTAGACTGCTTCCATGTGTTCCTCAGTGGGGCTGTGCATGAATTGACTTACAGCACTCACTGCAAAGCCAATATCTGGCCGAGTGTGTGAGAGATAAATCAAGCGCCCGACGAGCCGCTGATATCTCCCCTATCTACCGGTGTACTTTCTTTCTCGATACCAAGTTTCTTCTGACTATCCATAGGAGTATCAATTGGTTTGCATCCAAGCATACCGGTCTCCTTAAGAAGATCGAGTATGTATTTTCTTTGAGAGACTACAATTCCCTTCCTTGATCTAGCCACTTCCATACCAAGGAAATATTTCAAATTTCCAAGGTCTTTAACTTCAAACTCCTCTGACAAATACTTCTTCAAATTCTGTAATTCCTCCATATCATTCCCAGATAGAATAATATCATCAACATAGACTATCAATATGGCCATTTTCCCGGCATGAGACTTCTTGACAAATAGAGTATGATCAGCCTGACCTTGTTTGTAGCCCAGCTTCAGGACTGCTTTGTGAATCTATCAAACCAGGCTCGGGGAGATTGTTTAAGGCCGTACAAGGATTTTTGGAGTTTGCAAACCTGATTCTTTGCCATACTTCCTTCGAAACCAGGTGGTATTTCCATGTAGACTTCCTCTTCTAGGTCACCATTTAGAAACGCATTTTTTATGTCCAGTTGTTGCAAGCACCAATCTTGATTGACAGCCAATGAGAGAAGAATCCTGATAGTGTTCAGTTTTGCAACAGGAGCAAAAGTCTCCTGATAGTCTATCCCATAGGATTGCGTAAACCCTCTAGCTACCAAACGAGCCTTGAATCTCTCGACTGATCCATCTGCTTTGTATTTTATGGTGAAAATCCACTTGCACCCCACGGGCCTCTTCCCAACCGGCAAATCTGTGATAGTCCACGTCCCATTCTTCTCAAGTGCATCAATCTCATCTTGTACTGCCTTCTTCCATTCTGAAATTTTTAATGCCTCTTGTATTGTGTTGGGAACCTGAGTATCATCAAGAGAAGTAGCAAATGCTCTGTAAGATGGTGATAGCCCTTCATATGTAACATAATTCCCAATTGGGTGATCTGTACATCTCCTAACACCCTTCTCAATGCAATCGGCAGAGTAGAATCATCAATGCTGGGAATTAACACCTCTCCAGCCCTATCCTCACCTATGTTCTCTTCAGGAAGACTTGAATTGGAGTCAATATATTGGCCACATGTTGACTGTGATCCGTGCTCTAATTCCTGTCTTTTCCTCCTCCTGATGTAAACTTGTAAGTTCTCATTAGCAAGTTGTGGGGCTATAGGTTGAATAGGCATGGGAGACTGGATGGTCACAGGAGATGGCTGGACTGATGACGGTATGGGTGTGGACAACTCAGTGGGCGCGAATTGAAGAGGATTTGGTGACTCTGAGTGAAAAGAAGGTACACCCTCAAGAAGAGACTCCCAAACTTGATGTTCATTCATGCTCTCCCCCTGAACATGAGATTTGGATAGAAGAAGACATGTTCAAAGAAAGAGACGTCCATGGTGGTGTAAAATCTTTTGTTGGTTGGAGAATAGCATTTGTACCCTTTTTGGGTTGGAGAATACCCTAGGAAAATGCACTTATTCGCTCGAGGAGCAAATTTGCTACGATTTTGAGGATACACATGAACGAATGCCGTGCAACCAAATACTTTGAGTGGTAAATCAGAAGAGGCTGCACGGGTGTGAGGAAATTGTTTTAAGAAAAGTTGACGTGGGGATTGAAAGGTAAGCACTCTGGATGGCATACGGTTAATCAAATAAGTAGCTGTGAGAATAGCTTCCCCCCAGAAATAGTTTGGAACATTAGAGGAAAACATAAGGCACCGGGCAACCTCCAAGAGATGTCTATTCTTGCGTTCAGCCACCCCATTTTGTTGTGGGGTGTCAACGCAAGAACTTATGTGGATAATGCCGTGATTTTGAAGATAAGTACTGAGACTACTAGTAAAGTATTCCTTTGCATTATCTGACTTGAGGACTTGAATTTTGGAATTGAATTGATTTTGAACCATAAGATGGAAGGTTTGAAAAATGTGCCCGACCTCTGACTTTTCTTTCATAAGGAAAACCCATGTTACCCGTGTATGATCATCAACGAATGTCACAAACCATCGAGTACCAGAATTATTTTTTATCCGGGAGGGACCCCACACATCACTATGTACTAGAGAGAAAACAGTCGAAGGTTTGTATGGGATTTGAGGATAGACTGTTCGAGTATGCTTTGCAAACTGACAAATTTCACAGTGATAAGATGCTGGATTTTTATTGATAAATAATTTGGGAAACAATTTTGCAAGGTAAACAAAGCTAGGATGACCAAGGCGATAGTGTAACATTATAATCTCACTATCTTTATTGACCTTAGAATTTGACACAGAATTGAAAGACTCTAACATACTCTGAGACTGTACGCAACTTGCTTGAGAGACTTGGTTTGAGAATTGGCCACATGAGAGGAGGTAGAGCCCGGAACACAGTTCAGCACTGCCAATCATCTTCCCCGATTTCAAGTCCTGAAAAACACACAAGTTTGGATAAAATTTAGTAACACATTGGAGATCACGGGCCAATTTGCTAATGGACAAAAGATTACAATCCAAGTTTGGAACATGGAGAACAGAGTCAAGATATAAGTCTTTAGTAAGTTTTATAGAACCTGTCCCGGCAATTTTTGACTTTGAACCATCAGCAATATGGACGGATGAATGACCATTACTTGGCTTGTAATTTTGAAGAATGGTAGCATCTCCTGTCATGTGATCAGAAGCACCTGTGTCCACTATCCACGACTTCATTCCTCCTCGATTAGCAGTGAAGGCTACACCGGTAGTACTGCCACTGCCAACTTGGCTTAATAGTTTCTGTAGCATCTCCATCTGCTCTTTGTTGAATGGACTCGGCTCGGGAACAGAGGTGCTCTCAGAGTTGGCAGCCACGTGTGCTCTGCCATCTCTGTCAGACCGTGGCTTTGGTTTCCAATCAGCCGGTTTGCCATGAAGCTTCCAGCAAGTCTCCTTATAATGGCCTGGTTTCTTACAATAATCACACCAAGGCCTATCCCGTTTCTGACGATCTCCACCACTACTATTAAATGACCGAGTCGCAAGGGCAGAGGCATCCAATGTTGGGGCAGGTTGCTCTTTGGATCCCATCATCACTTTCTTTCTACTTTCTTCACGCCTAACCTCTGAAAAGCCTCCCTGAGACTTGGCAGGGGTTTAATGCCCATGATTCGACCTCTAACATCATCCAATTCCCTGTTTAGTCCTAGGAAAAACTTGAACAGTCTCTTTTGTTCCACAATTTTCCTGTATGTTGCTGCATCATCAGGACATTTCCATGAGTGAGTCTCGAATAAGTCAAGGTGCTGCCAATACCTTGTGAGTGTGTTGTAATACTGAGTAACTGTCTGCTCTCCTTGGCAGAAGTCATGTAGGGCTGATTCAACCTGAAAAAGTTCTGAAATATTTTCAGAACTTGAGTAAGTTTCTTTGGCTGCATCCCATATATCCTTTGCAGTCCTAAACAACAAGAAATTTTCACCTATGTCATTATTCATGGAATTGATAAGCCATGACATGATCATGCTGTTTTCAATCTTCCACTTCCTGAAACCCGGTTCTGTAGTTTCTGGCATGACTGCTTCTCCAGTGAGGTACTCATCCTTTCCTTTACCGCAAATGAACAGCAACACAGATTGTGACCACTGTAAGTAGTTATGGCCATTTAATTTGTGTCCTGTGATGAGAATAGGAGAGGAATCACTACCACCAAGGTTTGGAATTTCAGATCTGCCTCCTAATTCTGGTGACGTGACGCTGGATACTTGTGATGATGCCATTCCGTATTTTGTCATGGACCGGAAAGGTAGAAGAACACTTCCCAAGGCACGTGCAGGGATTGGAGTTGAGGAAAAATAGCCGGAGGACGTCGGAAAAGCTGATCGGAGGGCTCGCGGAGGCAAAAAGACCCCAAAAGAGGCACGTGCAGGGCTTGGATGGCAGAAACAGGTACGTAGGGTGGCTGGTCGGCGTCAAGCGAGCTTGGAGTAAGAAGCGCGTCGCCAGAAAGTGGCTCACGCGCCCTCACGCGCCGGCGCGTGAGATGCAGTCGCCGGCCGGAAAAACGCGTGTGGGAGGCGCGTGGATGGTTTTCTGGCTCCGGTGTTTTTGGAAAAGTTGTAGATCTCCTCCAGACGCTCCTTGTGGTGTGAAAAAAACCGCCGCCGGAAAAGTTCGCCGGCGGTGAATGTTTTTCTGACGACGATTCGACCGACCGGAAAGTGTTTTCCCCCTTGGCTCTGAGAACAGGGACTGATGACCGGAATGAGAGATGGTCGGATTGAGAGATGGCCAGAGAGATTTGGCCGGAATGAATGATGGCCTGAATACGAGGTGGCCAGAAGGGATTAGGGTTTCAGAAAACTGGCTCTGATACCATGAAGAATTTCTGAATTCCTTTTATTGATCCTTTAGGTACACACCATACACATATATATACACAACTGACTGAATAAGAAAAAATCAATCTAGCTTGATTCTCTCCTAAAATTAGGAAACTGAATCATCCTAAATGATCTCTCCTTCTTTATTCCTAAAATACTTTCCTAAATTAAAAAACCCTAACTTTGAATGCCAAATTTCAACAGAAAGTATAATTTCAAACTACACATCTAAAGGACATTTCTAATTTTGTTTATCTCCTGATCCTAAGATGCGGATTATCCAAGGCAAATTAGCATGGCTTACTCCCGTTCCAACCAAGGTTTAAAAAAAACCTTCTTAGGAGGATGGATGTTGTGATTCAAGCAAGATTCAATGTAGATCCATCTTCCTATTCACTATTGGGATCTGGGTGGATCCCTTGTAAAGTTTCACATCTGAAAGGAAAGTTCTCATTTTAGAGAAAAATGGTGAAAAAGCTATGAAACCATACTCTGCAGAAGTTTTAATGTCCACCAACTGCATTTGGTCTACCATCTACTATGTACCAAAAACGGCAAATTTAAGAGGGGAAGGAGCTTACCAGTGTTCATCAAATCTCTATTTGATGAAAAATTGGGCAGAAATCCATATATTTCAAGAGCTCTTTTTAGATCAGAATAGCTAGGAAGCCAGTCAATTTTAGCAAATGGCAGATCAACCTAAGTAAGCAGAAATACTCATATAAGCTAATAGTAAATCCGTATTAACAAAGAGCAATATAATCTATACAACTTTATAAGAGCGTACTGCAATCAAAATCTGCTTTAAATCATCCTCAATAAAAACCGCAATCATGTTTACCTCTGTCTTTGAGAGAATACTGCACCAGAAATCACATGCAGATGTCCTCAACTCTTCCTTGGATGAGTATAACACTGATAAACCAAATATCAGGACATGATGAAACATCATAAAACTACTCATGGATTACCAGAGAGCAACAAATATATACTCACTCAAATTAAAGGTCCACATTGCAATTGATTTTTCTACATGACCACACATAAAAACCAATTTAGAGAGCCAACCATTTACGATTAATCCTTCAAGAAAAGCTTCTCCTGAAGAAGACAATAGAAAAGTAACTAGAAATTCAATCAAGCATATTGCCTCTAACTTGTCAAATTACATTTAAAAATAAATTAAAGCTAGTGTAAAATTGACAACTGATATGTCATAAAATGAGTTTCGCAGGTGACATACTATGACCACACTATCCTCAAGCAGAAGAAAGTATAAGGTGAAAAATAGAAACCTTTCTCAGCACGAAGCTCAACTGATGAATTGAGCTCATTGTTCATAAAAGAATTTAGAATCTCACAACTTCTAAGCTCAGGGAAAGTAATGGGTGGTGGAGTTTTCTGCAATTCAGAGAGATGGATGCCAAAAAATATGAATTCTCAATCATCCTCCCAAAATGATCTCTATTAAAATCATTGAAACTTTGAAAAGCATTAAGCTGAGCAGTAAAAAGTTTGTATCAGTTCATAAAATAATACCTGATTTCCAAAAACCTGCATACCCCAATAGGAAATCTCATCTTCGCTGCTTATTTCTTTCATCTATAAAATACAAGTCACAGAGGAAGGTGCTTAAAATTTTTGAGGGGAATTTTTTTTTTTTTTCTAAAGAGAAAATCATACCTGTTGTTGGCACTCATCAATAGTCTCAAAGAATGCAGTTTCTTTGCTTACATCATCATCCTCATCCGAGTTGTAGCATTTGCTGGCCTTTGCCCGTTTGGATTCCCTCTCAACGAGTCTGCTTTTCTCCTTGTAGTAATCAGTCAGAAGATCATCCAACCCAATAACCTTCCTCCTAGAAGAAAAAATGACAATAAGCACACTTCAACAATAAGTAATCACCATTCACTCAATTCAAATGAAAGGCTACATTGATAAGATTTTCCAAATTCAGGCACTTGATGAAACTTTGAAAATTCCCCACACTAACTATTTAACCAAAAATTGATCTTGAGCCCATTTCCTAACAAGATACAAGTCATGGGCCAAAACTAATCCCAAGTGCACCTTATAAATTTCCAAAGATCAACCTAAAAGACTCTTGAATTCCTCTTCAGAGCTCCAAACCTCATCAACAACTTCAAATTTACATAAAATCAGCTTTCCACTATAGTTAGCTCCTTGGAAAATATTCACAACCATTTTACAAGCAAAGCTACATTTAAGATTACTGGATTCCTAATACCTAGAGACACCATTGCACATCTCCTTACGGATGGTAGCCAACTTCACTAGATGCAACTTTTTCCCTGAATCATAATCTTCCTACAAGTCTCATTGGATTCCCTCCAACTAGTTTATAACTACCTTAGGAAAACAGTGATATGTAGTTCATCAGCAAGTTAGACATAGTGCTCTTGATGCAAGTCAAACTTTCCCCTTTAGGAAAATATTGTTTTTTCTAGGACTCAAGTTTTTTTTTACCACCCTCCACCATGTCCCACACTGCACAAGATCTGAAAGGGGGGGCTAGTGAATGGTGGAAAGGCATAGATAACTTAAGAAACAAAGTTGCCCAAACATTTCTCTCTTATATTTTATTAGCTTTATGGAGTGTTGAAGGTTTTTTTACAACTCTCTGTTTTGAGAATTATCTTGGTTGTATTAGTTAGTTTAGTTTTGTTCGATTCTGGAGATTAGTTGGACGTTTAGAAAACTTGCACATGTCAAAATGGAGGAATCAACCACAATGTATTGCCCAAGCCCCAACAATATGGCTGGTGATCAATATGACCTCAGAAGGTAAATAGTAGCTATCGCCTGTTACATATCTCAATTGGAAGTGGTATTTTGACACCTTCCCAGCGCCAAGAAGTGGTATCGAAGCTTCAGGGAATTCCAACAAACAAGATAATTAAAACTACAGAACATACCATGATTAAAATGCTATTAAAAAATTTAACAATATAATGCCTATTGCGGGGCTTCTACATGCACATGAAAAACCCTAATAACCCAAATTCCCAAAAGCAACAATAGCGACAACGTGAAGATAAACCCTAACTACACACATCAGCTTTTCATATATAAAGCAAAAAATAGTGAAAAACGAAAAGAAAAACAGATGGGTAGGACCCCGTTTGGCTCTGAGGAGAGATTTATAGAACAGCTTCAATTCGGAAGTATAGCCCTTTCCTTTAACTCAATTTTTCCGGAGAGCCAAACAGAAGGCGAACGTTGGGAGAAAACCTCTTCTTCTTGGGAGTAGAGCTGCTGAGAAGTGGGTCTTCAGACTCGAAATCAAGAGGACCATCCATGTCGATCATCTCTTCCCACACAATCCCTCTCGGTCTGGCGCAACGAGCGACCTAAAGCCCTCAGCAATACCGGTGGCACAATTGAACCGCCCAAGCTGAAATCATTTTGAAAGTTGGGCACGTATGACACTGTTTGCCCGACCCGACCCGGTCGTTGCCCGTACAGTAATTCATAGGAACTAATATTAATTTGCGAACGCATGTAACTATGATTAAGACTTAAGTGATGGCAATCTCTAAGGTAAAATTAGCGTAATATTTCATATTAAAATATATTGACTGAAATATTTGATGGGTGAAAATGAAATGGGAAAGACTTCACTCCGTAACCACAATGTTATTTTTAAAATATGAAAAATATAAAGACTATATAATTAGCCTATGATATACATTTTTTTATATTACTAACTCATTATATGCATTTTATTTATATTGCGTTGCCACTCAATATCCCCCCGTTCTTTCTACTAATTCTCATGCCCACTTTCCTATTCTTTTCTATCCCTTCTTTTATTAACCCATATTTTTTTTGTAATTCCTAAACATATATACCTCATCTATTATTTTGGATCCTTTGTTTATATTTTTCAACAATGTTTTCAAAACCAAATCATTCATTGAATCATGAAATTTATTAGTTCATAGTTTAGTGGTTGAATCGATAATTGAACCGTGATCCAACCAATTATGTCATAAATACATAATTTATAAATTAAAAATAAGTAGAAGAATTAGAATTATGTATAAATGTTTTTTTTTTTAATATAAAATTTTTCCTAATCAAGTTTTAATGATTATAAAACAAGGTTAATATACTAATAATTCAAATCAAGTTAAATTTTTCAAGTTTCTTTATGAAAATTCAAAGAAAGCATGAACAACTATGGAAAAAGGTCATTACCATAAAGACTTAGGACTCTTGAAAACTTACAATGACATGAGAGAAGTTGTAAGATGGTATTTATCAATGTATTTAAGTTTAAATGGTTTTTTATGCATTTAAAGATTTGTTTTCATCATCTCACTTAAAACGTTTTTTTTTATCAAATAAATTGATGAATTCTTATTCTCAATTAAAACTTCAAGCTAAATCCCTTTAAACTCACCCTAAAAGGTTTTAAGAAGGTTTACCTAAGTTGTCGCAAGATTGAGACCTTAAGTCAAGCCATTTATCCATTTTTTTTATTACAATTGGTCTAGAGGGTTAGGAATCAATTGAGTTAATTGGGTTGACCAATCAAAAGGCTTTTTGTTGTTTCTCTCTCTTCCAATAGTTATGGTATAGTCGGTTGAAGGCTAGCCTCGATCGATTAAGGGTTGATCAAGTCAGTTGTCTGAATGATTGAGATTTTGAGCCTTAATCGTTATATGTGGAATATTAAATACCTAATGACTAGTGAACTAGTTGCTTAACCAATTAAGGGCTTTCGGTGACTTTTACGGTCCTTAAACTAGAAACATATAAATTAAAGTGTTTTAGAACATTTATTGATAAGAGAACAACTATATTTAATTGAAAAAACATTCTTCCAATCATTCAAAATTTTCTTCGAAGTGTATTGATTTGTCACTTACAAATCTTTGTGTGCACCTTCAAATTCATCCTACCTTTTACTTTGTATTGTGAGTTTAACTTGCTACTAAGCTTGAAATCTTTAATACTTTCTTATCTACTCTTTGTGACAGAAAAGTTTTTAAATTGTATTTTATATATTAAAATTTCCTTGAATTTGAACTTTTGTAATAAGCTTAATTCATGGATCTTTATATATATAGCACAAACTTTAATAGCATGTTTCATTTTATAAATCAAACTCATCACTCTTAAACTTTAAAGTATATTTTTAATATTTATAAATTGTTATGGATGTTTTAGTCTGTCTTCACTTATTAAAGGTCAATCCAACATGATAGGCATTGCGACATAAAGAACTTTGCTTGGAGAAATAGAAGGAAGATCTATTTGTGTTAGGGGTCCTCCATTAGCAGGTTTTTTTAGGAAACTTCATTTGTTCTTATGTGGATGAAACTTTGCTTACTATATTTTTTGAGGATCCATGAATCAAATGATATTTCCAATTTTTATTTCTTCCTCTTCATATCAAACTTTTTCTTGCTATAATGGTTTAGCTGGTATTAGCGTCAATGATACAAGTTGGATTTTAGATGTGGAAATATAAGAAGGCAAATCTTCCTTAATTGAACGAAAAAATGCATTATGTGAAAGTAATTAAAAATGGTATTACTTTTTATGAAATCTTATATTTATTTATGGATTAAATTTGTTTGTCTCATAAAGCTTTTTACAATATTAAAATAATTCCTTAAAATTATGATTTTAACTTCAAATTTTAGTTAAAAGTAAATTAAATATTTAGTCTCACTTTTAAGTAAATTACTAAACATTACTAAATAATAAATATGATAAATTATACCACATTTATTAAATCAAAATTTCTATTGGGATTTTTTAAAAATGTGCATAATTGTAATTATTTTTTATTTTAAAAAATATTATATTAAGAAAAGTTGTTGGAGCATGGATACTTGATTGGACCACTAATTTAATCAAAATCAAATTATAATATCAACGTGATATTATAAATATATATTTAATATTATTTTAAAAAATGAAGATGTCTAATTAATTATTTCAAAAAATAATTAAATATAATAATAACAGATAAGATAAAATTTGACCATTTTTTTTAAACTAAAAATAAAATTAATGGAATGATATCAATTATCAAGACCTGATTAGGTAAACCGGTTGGTGGGTATCATGGATTATCTGCCCGATTGATCATCAAGTCTGGTCAACCCTTAGCATTTTCATAACATGGTGCAAATCAAAATTGGTCTAATTGCGATGTCACTGGAGGCTTATTGTACCACAAAATCAATTTCATGATTTTAATAAATAAATAACAAATTTTCATACTGTCCGGTATCAAATACATATAAGAAATTAGAACCAATTATAACATGCCACATATACAAATTTCTCACCTTGTACGATGCTTTTATTCTTTTTATACTTTTGGTGTCATTCTTTGGCATGTTTATATAGTCATACAGAGTAAGATTTACCAATTTTCTTCAAGAATTCAAGTTTGGCGGGTTGACCGGTACTCTATGATTTTCCATTTTGTTAATCTGTCGTGTGAACATGCGATGGAATCGAGAAAGGCAGCAGGCTTTCACATGGAGAGGAAATTAAATAAATCAGCTTTGATCATCCATGTGAGAAGAACATGTGGCATCTAATACAAAAAGGTCACATGATGCACATTGAAAACGTCAGATCCTGCTGTCCATCCAAAATAATGTTAAAATTATGATAATTTCAAATTTCAAATACGGATCGTGTTTTAAAAAAACGATACTTTTGAAAATCAACTCGTCTTTTTAAAATATGGAAGTTTAATATAAAAAGTGAACTCTTCTCCTACAAAGACAAATTTAATATAAAAGTATAAAAAAATGATGAAAAATATCATATTTTTTATATTTATTTTTTAATTAATTATATTTTCTTAATATTTTTTTTAAAAGAATATTTTTAAAAATAAAAAAATGTGACCCCATAAACATAATACCTAGCTTCAATCACGCAAGGTTGCTTGCAACACTTTCCTTTACTTTTTGTGGGCATTTGGGCCTAACTTTTAACCATTCCAAAATATACCATGATTCTGACTATTAATTACCATTAGTAAAGTTATTAGTTTCTTTGTTTAAAAACCAACTATTCATTAATATTCCAAAATGAAATACCACTGCAACTCAAATGTGAATTTGTGATATTCCACATTGAATGAACTTTTCTTAATTATATAAATGCATTTTAAAGTCGTGAGGGTTTTTTGGACCTAAAGTGATATAATTGAAAGCGAATTATTACAAATTGTATCAAAGTTGATCCTTAATATCGATCCCAATATGGGTTTATTTGATCTTGTAGGGGATGTTATTTGTTTGGTCTTGTAATCTCAAATGCTACAAAGAGAACATTGTGTCTACATGAATGAGGGGCCGTTTGGACACGATTGGGAGCGGATTCTTACATATTTCCAATAGACTTTTAATTTTAATTTATGAGAACTTTTTTATTTGGAAAACAGTACAGCTACTTTCAAAATCATGTTAACGAATGGAAGAGACAGTCGTATGCTACTGAGGACTTCCCAGTCTTGCCGCACTCTTGTTGCTAGGTGACAAAGCCATCTCTGTCTGGGACGCATCGGCTTGCTCCCTGAACTTCTTATATATGTCACCTCTGTAAAACTCTCGGGTTCTGATAACCAAAATCATTGAAACGGCGGCTCCAAATAGGGAGCTAGCAGCCAAGATTATAAAGGATTTCTTGTAACACTGAACTCCAATGCAAGATAGTTCCTTCACTGATGATCTAGTCATACCCTTCTTTGCGAGCTCCTTCAGAGCCTCCTGATCGTAAAACATTCCAGTGATCTTCACATTTAGTACATATGTCCCAATGGGGGTCGCCAGTTGTCCACAATTGAACAACGTCGCATAGTACTTTAGGCCAAAGAGCTCGGAAATGATGGCGAAAATCAGTGTCAATTGTGCGCCGTACGCGAATCCTATGATCACTGATGCCACATAGATCGTGCCAGGGGCGGGGAAGGCAATCATTAGGAGGCCAACGCATAGCAAGACAAGGGTTAGAGTGAGCATGAGGGGCCGAGGAACTTTCCATTTTGCTATTAGGATCTCTGATACGAACCCGGAGAAGACTCTCCCGAAGTAATTCCATATGCTTACTAGTGACACAAAAGAGCTTATGGTTCGAGTTGGGTAGCCCAGTGCCCCACCAATTTGACCCAAGTTGTCTATGGCCGTCAAGCTTGAACCCAGTCCGCACATTGTTGCAAGAAATAGAGTCAACATGTCAATGCTTAGGAGTGCTTGTAAGATTGTGTAATCTTCTCCTCTAGGTGGTTTCTTGAAAACATTTGCAAAAAATGATGATGAATTGGGCTTTTCCTCCTCCTGTGTGGATGAAACTGGAGGCAATGCCACTGGTTTTGATTCCTCTTCCTGCGGTTTCTCAACGGTTACCTCAGTGGGAGAATTGTCATGCTGTCTCTCGAGGTTCCAGAGGGTTAACTCCTCTCTAATGGCAATAACAAAAGGGAGAAAGAGAAGAACACAGACCACCGTGACACTTCCAGCATAAGCCGCTCGGGGGAAAACAATTTGTTTCTGAACTATAGTCATTACCATGAGAAACAAAGCCAGCACAATGGATACATAGAGGAACTGATAAAACATTTTAACCTCATTGGGTTGCCTAACCACCTTCATAGTTCGAATAGTGTACACGAATATCACGCACAAGGCAGCTGGAAACCATCCAACCATGAGTATGAGTGCTTTAGAGTCATCACCATAGATGGCAAAGTAAAATTGAGTCATGATGGCTCCCCCAAGCCCCACAAACCCCTTCAATAGGCCTATCATGATGCCGCGACTCTCCGGGAAGTTCTTGACACAGGTGACAAGAGCTCCAGTGTTTGCAAAGTTCTGAGAATTGGATCCAACGAAATTGTACACACACATGTGCCACACTTTTGGCCTGGCAATTCTGGCGGTGACGGCCAGCCAAATCATCAGGTAGCCCCATAAATTCAAGGCAGATCCGAGCAAAAGCACGAACCATGTGGGTGTTACCTCAGCAACAAGGCCAGCAGGGACACCAATGTTTGTTCCCATATCTTTGAAGAAGCCTAGGAGATTTAACGTTGTTTGATCGTAACCAAGAGCAGACTTTATTTCTTGGGAGTAGATTCCGAAAAGATAAGTTGTACCAGGTCCAATCATGACCAGGAACGAGGCACAAACGCTGAACCACCGCCCTTTAATCACATGAACTGCAAAACGGGATGCCCTGCTGCAGCCCTCTATGCCACCCCCACTGGCACAGCTTGTTGGTGCCACAGTAGCCATTTTCCCCTCTCTGTGAATAGAGAAGAGAAAGCAGGAATCTGTTTGGAATGATTGAAGTGGTAAGGAGTATGTATTAACTTTGGTTATAAGCAAGGATTAAAATGTCTGGAAATATGTCGATATACCGTGGAGGGAAGATATATCCATTAATATTTTATTGATATTTTATCAATTTTTGGATTTTTCCTATTTCAACCGATATTTCTAAATATTTTACTTTTTTCTAATTTTTATTATTAAATAAATAAATTATAATTATTTTATTTTTATATTTGATTTAATTTATTACCAAAAATATAAAAACATAATTTTGTCTTTTTTTTATAATCTATATATTTATTAAATATAATAAAAATAAATATTTAAAAATAATGCATACATTATTATTTATTTGATATCATTTAATACATTTAAATTAAAATGGACCATAATTTTAATATTAAATATATTTTAAAATTAAACATATTATCATAATAATATTATAAAATAATCTATAATGCAACTTAATAATAAATTTATAATTATAAAATTTATATTTTTTTATCAATATAGAGAATATTATTATCAAATATGAAAAATTATATGTATATTAAAAATAACTTTAAAATATCTATTTTTATTTCTTAAATAATTTTAATTTTTTTTAATATTTTCATAATTTTATTAATTTTTATTATATTTTGTGTCAAAATATCTGTGATATATTTTCGATATATCTGATATATTGATAAAATTGAAGTATTATATATCCCTAATTACCGATATTTTCATCATTGGTTATAAGTGTGAGGGGCGACAAGAATAGGGAGCCGAAATTACATCATAATGTACATCATCGGTTGCTTTTGGAGAGTGAGATGGTGTGAAAGGAAAAGATGTAAAAGGTTATTTGGTTGAAAGGATTCAAACAATGCCTTTATCCTTATATGTAGAAATGGTTTGCAGCTTTTCAAAACTTGACATACGAGTCATTTTTACAAAAATATCCTTCCATATAAATTTTCTCTATTTCCCCACATTTTCTTTTATCATTTTTCTCTCTCTCAGTTTCTTCTTTGCAGTCTGCTTAACCCTTTTTTATATTCTCTTTTTCTCTCTCCCTTTTCCTCTCTTTTTCCTTTTTCCTCCATGGTAAACAAATTTAAAGCCTATTTCACCAGTTTTATCATATTAAAAAAAGGATAAAGGGATAAACAATCAACTACACTTCATTATTAGCTATGTAAAATAAGTTAAGAGAAATAAGTGACTAACCCAAAAAAAGTTGAAAAACTTTACCTCTATGACAAAGTCATAATATTGTAAGCAATGATTCCTATCTATATAAAATTAAACTTAATCATGATTGATTAAGTTCAAGTACACATTTTGAATAAGAATTTGATGTCATTTAAGTTCCTTATAAATGAAACTTGACAAAATATATTTCTTGATCCTTGTAATTAAGAACTTAATTGGGGTTAAGTTTTCTATAAATGAAACTTAACCACAATGTAATTCAGGTGCATCAACTTTATTTGAAAACTTAAATTATTAAAATTTTTATAAATAAAACTTAATCATAATTAAATTACATGCAAAAACATTTAAAAGACTCAACCTAGGTCTGTGAAAGTTAATGAAAACCATAAAATAAAAAATAAATAAATGAGACACTTTTCATTAAAAGTGCATGAATTGGTATTGATCGACTGATTATAAGTTCAATTATCTTATATATATAAAAAAAAATTATATGTCATATCACAATATATAAAAGAAAACAACATCGTAATCTATCTTAGTATGGTCGTTTTAACTTCTTTTTTTTTTTTGAATTATGTAGTCATGAGAGTTGATGACCTTTCATCAGTGGGGGTTCATAGTTAGGATGTTTTTTCCATTGACCCTCTTGATTGTTCTTTTTTGTTTACTACCTTTAATTGTTCCTATATCTATCATATTCCTTGGGTTATTTAAAAGTAATGGTATTCAACCTTTTATTTTTTTCAAGATGTCTAAACATAAAATAGATAAATAAAATCCTAGAAAAAAATGAAGATTAACTTTATGATTGTAAGGAGAAATCTTGCATGTGCTTGTTTGTCTCTATCTCGATTGCTCGACTACTCTCACCATATGATGCAAGAAAATCAATCCTTGCAAGTCCTGAAGATGAAGCTAGCTGTAGTGGTGAGAGAAAGATTAAGCAATGTTGACAAAGTTTCAGTGTCCTTCACAATGGAGACAATGGTGACAAGGAGCCTACAACATTTCATGGGAAAGAGCAAATCAGGAAACAGAACTGGGAGGCAAATGAAGTCTGGAATCAGGGGGAAACGAGGTTTTGAAGGGCGATAAAGAAAGACAATTGTTCAAAAAGAGTCATGTCTAAAAAAAGAATCACTAAAAATGTTATTTTACCAATTTCATGATTATTTTAGCTCATGTGTTCAAATAACCCAATATAAAATTTGCCTCTCCTTGACCTTTTTGTTTTATAGAAAAATTCAAAGGAAATGAAATTAAATTTCTGACTTACATGTGATTGCTAGAAAATATTTTAAGAAAGGATTCTTTTTATTTCCTTTCTCATTAAACTATCCATGAATAAAATATACTATCAAATAACCAAAAAATACCTAGAACTTCCTTTGAATTTAAGAAAGTTTGAGAGAAAACATGCTAAAAATAAATAAATAAAAAGGCAGAAGAAAAGTGAAAGAAAACAAATCATAAAAGTAACATTATATTTTTATATAATTATTTGGATTTATTTGTCTCATTTTTCATTTCATATAAAATAAATAATTTAAAAATTCATAAATTCATAAATTGGTCAATATTTTATTATATTTTTTTGACACATCTATTCTTTTTTTCTTTGAATGTTGATATCAAATACCTAAAAAGTATAGGATATCCTAGCTTGAGGCACAAATCACGGAGTACTGTGAAGAATGATGATTCAAATAAAGATAGGTGAGTGTGTACACGTCTCTTAATTCTAGGAGAGTTTGTGGAAGAATTTTCATCTTTCTTTCCTACCAAAAGGAGGACTTTGGGGAAGAAGATAAGAAAAAGGTAATAGTCATGCACAAAAAGGGGAAGCCATCGTCCAATTATCTCAAGATAAGAGTAGTGATGTTGCTACTACGCCTGCGTTTTATGATAGCAAGCGCCCACATAAATCACTCTTTCACACTATCAACCACCGATTTCAATATTTTGGCATGTGTTGATATGACTACTTAATCATGGAAATTATTGACTCCTAGCTATGAAAACCTTTTTTTTTTTTAATTCTATTTAGAAAAAGTTTAAAAGTTGGCAAATCTTGGTGTATAATGTTAGGACAAAACCCTTAAAAACATAACATAATGTAATAGATTTGAAATCATTATTCATTTATTAATATTTCATATTGACTTTTATCTATTTTTATTTTAGGTGTTATACTTTATGAGTGTTCTATTCCATTATCTCTTACATTATATATAATATAAGTGTATTAGTCGTTGTATAAAAGATCAAAGTCATGAGTTCCTTTACAAATAAATGATTTGTTCACAACCCGTTCATAGATTTAGACGATTTAAATGAGACTATAGTGTACCACCTCATAATTGAAGGAATTATTGGTCTTAACCCTTAGGATGAGGTTTTTATGGTGAATGTACTAATGTGTATGGTTATACATTTGATAAAACATATGATAAGTCATGACATAATGCTATCGAGTAATAATGACTTTACCAAACTACTATATTGTATAGTCTCTCAACCTTAAGAGAATACTAAGTTTGTGCAGAAAAGTTAGCAGTGACTTTAACCTATAAATGAAATTATAAACTAATTATATATTATTTATAGATTGAGTCATTATTGATGGAAGCTAGTAGCAATAAGTATTCTTAATAAAGACATTATGATATCTCATGAACCTTGAGACAATGTATTCCCTTGGGTGATTTTAAGAACATGTAATCATGAAATCTATAATCTACAATAATTTCTTTAACGGAATTTGACATCTACTCTTAATGAATTAGAGTATGTCATTTGATTACACAATAGGAAAATCTATAACTCAAGGATTGAAGAGGTCATCTTGAAAAGCTAATAGTTTTCACCTTGTTAGATTATAAACGACTAATTCATGTGGAGATTGTATATAGTGGATAACAAATCATTAATTCAAACACTTGGTGTCTCATTGTAATATATATAGGGCATTGGAGTGTAGTTGATTCTCTATAGTTAGATGTTGAGTCAACCTCAAAATTAAATTTTGAGAGTGCCGGTATTATCTTATGGGTCATAGTAGTCCTCACTCAAGTTCATATTCCTTAATGACACAATTTATTAGGGTTGGATGAGTTTTTAGTTCGCTTGTGTGCATAAAAGCGTTTTGGTAATTATGTAAGATTGCATAAGAGTAAATGAGTAATATATTTGAACTGAGCTAATTGATTAATTTGAGTTGTATTGGGTTAATTAATAAATTAGTTATCTTTTGGGGTTACATTAAGTAACATAAGCCCATAGTAGGTTCAAATCACTTAAGCCTAGAAGAAAACCTATAAATACTCTTCTTAAGGGTTAAGGTTTTAAGTTAAGTTTGATTATTCTCTCCCTATAGTACAAAGAGAGAACATTACCCTCCAACTTTGAGATCTCCACTATTTTAGTGCCTAGACTCAAGGAGGAATGATGAGATAAAAGATCCCTATGTTTATGAGATTTGTTGCGACTTTAGAATATTCTAAACCGATATGATTTGATCTAGGAACATCTGGATCATAGATATGACACTAATATGTAGATCTATGATATGTTTTTAGTTTTGAAAGCCATTTTTTTTCCATTAGGATAATTCTAGAGAAGCCTATTCATGAACCCTAATGATCTAAGGTTTGGGAATGAAGCAATCTAAGGTTTTCCAACACATTAGATTGTACAATCTTAGTTGGGCATCTAGTGATTGAAATGTTGTCCGATCTTAAACTTCATTTTTGGTTGAGTAGATAAAATAAAAGATGAGATAACATATTTTATCTCATATTTGGTTAACTATAAGATATGATAAGTTATCCTATTATTGTTATTTATTAAATTCCATATTTAATCAAACATGAGATATAATGAGTAATAGGATATAATATAAGATGAAATAAGATAAGAAATATGATATAACTTGAGATAAGATAAAAGATGAGATAATATATCATGTCTTATGTTGAATAGACTTTAGGATGTAATAAGTTATTTATCATTTATTATATCACATGAGATAGGATAAGTGGTAAGATATATTATTGATTTTTTTTTTTATATCTCTTATATATATCATTGATAAATTTATTCTTTTCATTAATTTTTTTTATTTTTTATATTACTTATTTAGAAAAAAAATTGATTAAAAAATTAAGGGTATATTTGGAAGCTATTTTCAAAAAAGGTTTTCTATTTTAAGAATAAAAATAGGAAAATATATTTGGTAGCCCAAAAATAGAAAACAAATCTCCATTCTTAGAACCATGAAAAATGGTATTTTTTTTATTAGATATTTAATTGTTTTAAGTTGTTTTCAATTGTTATTTTATGTCTTTTAAAAAATAATTATACAAATATGGAAAATGATTGAAAATAATGCATTTTTTTTATAAAAGTTATTTTTTAAAAATAATTAAAATATAGAAAATAGATTAAAAATATTTTAAGTTCCTAAATAAACTTTTGTTCTACAAAATATTAAAGAATTTTTTTAAAAACAATTAACAAATATATATATATATACACATTGAATGAGTAATATAACATTTTTATTTATAAATTTAAAATATTTTAGTTGTGATAACAAATAAATAAAAATTAATTGTAACTTGTAGAACAATTTCCAAATAATATCCAAACATGAAAGAGATTTTATATTTTTTTTAATAGTAAATATTAGAATGTAATATAATTTTTATTGTAAACAAATATTGATCAAATATTAAGGTTATATTTGGTTATTGAAAAATTTGAGCCAAAATATAAAGGAAATAAACTATAGAAGAAAAATAGAAAGAAAGAAAAAAATATAGATCTAAAGTCAATAAATCATTTTTATAGGCTACTTTATATTCATTTCACTTATTTGAAATCTTTTATATAAAGATTAAATAATTTAAAAATATATAAGTTTTTGAATTATTTTAATTACAATTGATTTTTCTTTTGTATTTTAACAGTAAAAATAAATATGAAAAAACTATTTTTCTTACTATTTTTTCTTTACTTAGTACTTTTTTGCATTAAAATACGTCTTTTTCATTCTATTTTTTATAAACTAAACATAGATATAACATAAAACAACATATCTCATTAAATATAATATTTAAGGATACCATATTACATTAAAAATGATATCCTAAGATATATATTTCATATCTACTGAGATAAAATTATTGGGGTTAAACCCTAGAAAGTATGATATGATGTAATAGACCGAAATTCATCTATTTATGTTTCTTGTAATTTCCCTTTGTTAACTCAATTGCATTAATTGGTTATCTAACATATATTGTTTATTGCAATGAAAAGATTGGTGAGTAAAAACAACCTTTGACAATAAATTTGTTTTCATGGTTATTTGTTTGAGTCACATAAAATTTCTAATGAAATAGTCCTTTTGCCCTTCAATGCACTATCAAAATTGAAAAGTTCAACTAGTGTTCCACAAGAGTTTAATAACCAACACTAAGTTTGTTGGTCCACCAACCTTGTTAGTTTTATTTAATTGATGTTTGGTTCTTGAAAAATTTTAAGGAAAGAGAAAAATATATTTAAAAAATTATCTAAAAATATAATTAATTAAAATTTTATATATTTTAAAATTATTTAATTTATATATAATAAATGAAAATAAATTAAAAGAGTTTGAAAAATATATAAAAGTAATTTATTAACTTTAAATTTGTGTTTATTTTTCTTTTTTTTTCTTTTTATCCTTTTTCGCTTCATATTTTCTTTCCTTCAATTTTTTTTTTTGGCAATCAAGCGCAGCTTTAGTATAATTTTTTTATTTTTTTCATAAATATATTAGTTATATTAATCAAGAAAGTAGAATGCACTTCCATTGTACCCAGGTCACCATGTTTAACCAATACACACTTTAAATGCAGCAATACTATTAATAAGAGTTAATAAAATTTCATTGGTCACATGCATATAATTTTTTAATTAATAAATACTTGATTATTGACTGATGGGTTAATTATAAAATATCATGATTCTTAATTTATTTTATCAGTCTATGGCATAAATTAATTCATCTATTAATTATAAGTCATCAAATTTTGAAAATCAATTGGATGGTTGTGTGAGGGAATCAACTTTTGGAGCCTTCATGAAATACTCTCACGCTTTAGTTTTGTGGTCATTGGCTTTCCTTGTAAACATGTGATAGGGGGGCCAAGCGGAGGCAGGCAGGCAGCGGCCATGCTCCCCGTGATCTCTTTGTCCTTCACGGATGAAATGTTTAGTGTTCCATTCAGAGAATAATGACCAACAAAATGTGACTCCATCAGTCCCGTGATTCAAATACTATCGAGCTGCAAATTTGAAATCCATTTTGGAAGAATTATCCCCTTTAGTGCACTCGTTTACACCGACAAGGAAATGTGAGCACCAAATCAATCAGAAGGGACAATTTAAAAACAAAACAAAATAGAAGGTAAAGTTTCAATTAGAAGGGACAATTTAAAAACAAAACAAAATAAAAGGTAAAGTTTGGGTGCTTTAATATTTTCTAAAATACAATTGACAATAGTTTCGACTTTTGGAAACAAGAAAAGTGCTTGTAGAATAACTAACTGAAGTAATAATAAAAGTACTTTCCAATTGAACACTTGTCCTGGTTTCATCGCCCATCGATAGTGGGGGCCGAAGGCGTATCGGTTTCGGAGGGCTTCACTTCCTCTCTGAACTTCTTGTATATGTCCCCTTTGTAAAACTGTCGGGTTCTAATAACCAAAATCAATGAAACAAGGGCTCCAAAAAAGGTGCCGGCAGCCAAAATTACGAAGGATTTCCTATAACATCGGACCCCAAGGCAAGTCAGTTCATTCACAGATGATCTAGTCATACCCTTTTTTGCCAGCTCCTTCAGGGCCTCATTATCGTAAAGCATTCCAGTGATCTTCACATTGAGTACATATGTCCCAAGGGGAGACGCAAGTTGTCCACAATTGAACAACGTAGAGTAGTACTTTAGGCCAAAGAGCTCGGAAATGATGGTGAAAAGCAGAGTCAATTGGGCTCCGAATGAGAATCCTAGGATCACTGATGCTACGTAGACTGAGCCGGAGATAGGGAAGGCGATCATGAGGTGGCCAACGCATAGCAGGAGAAGGACTAAGGATAGCATAAGGGTCCGAGGGAATTTCCATTTTGCTACTAGAGCTTCCGAGAGAAAGCCGGCGAAGACTCTCCCAAAGAAGTTCCATATGCTTACCAGTGACACAAAGGAGCTTATGGTTTTAGTTGGGTAGCCAAGGGACTCTCCGATTTGACCCAAGTTGTCAATGGCAGTTAAACTTGACCCCAATCCGAACAGAGTTGCAAGGAACAGGATGGACATGTCAATGCTTAGGAGGGCTTGTAAGATGGTGTAGTCTTCTCCTCTAGGTGGTTTCTGGAAAATGGTAGTGAAACATGATGGGGAATTGGATTTGCCCTCTCGATTTGGTGATGAGGTTGTAGGCAATGCCACCAGTTTCGATTCCACTGCTTGTGGCTTCTCGATGGTAATCTCAGAGGGAGAATCGTCCTGCTGTTTCTGCTGGTTCCAGAGGGCAAATTCTTGTCTAATGGCGATGACAAGAGGGAGAAAGAGCAAGGCACAAACGACGGTGACGCTTCCGGCATAGGCAGCACGGGGGAAAGCAAACCGTTTCTCAAGAATAGTCATAACCATGAGGAACACTGCCAGTGCAACCGATACATAGAGGAAATGATAAAATACTCTGAGCTCATTCGGCTGCCTAACCACCTTCATGGTTCGGATTGTGAACACAAACACTACCGATATCGCCGCAGGGAACCATCCGATGAGGAGAATGAGAGATTTTGAATCATTGCCATAGACAGCAAAGTATATTTGAGTCATGATGGCACCACTGAGCCCCACAAAGCCCTTCAAGAGGCCTAACATGACCCCCCGGCTCTCCGGGAAGTTCTTGACAGAGGTGACGAGGGCCCCTGTATTTGCAAAGTTCTGAGAATTGGCCCCAACGCAGATGTAGGCACATATCTGCCAAACCTTTGGCTTGGCTATTTGGCCCGTCACAGCCAGCCATATCATGAAGAAGCCCGAAAAATTCAGTGCAGAGCCGACCAAGAGGACGAACCATGTGGGCGTTACCTCAGCAATAAGCCCTGCCGGGACACCCACGTTTGCACCCAGATCTTTGAAGAATCCTATGAGATTTAAGGTAGACTGGTCGTACCCCATGGAAGACTTTATTTCTTTTGAATAGATTCCGAAAAGATAAGTTGCTCCGGCTCCCACCATGATCAGGAAGGAGGCGTAAACCGAGAACCACCGCCCTCTAATCACATGAACTGCAAATCGGCCCACCTCTCCGCTTCCACACCCACCAGTACTGCTCTCTCCTGCCCCACCCATGTTTCCGCTCTCAATTGAAGTACTCTTTGCCTGGATTTTGGAAGAGAAGAGAAAGATCAGCGTAGGGGAAAGAATCCAAACGTTTGCTTAGACCGATTTAATGTGTTGGTAATGAAATGGATAATTATGTACCTGTATATAAAAGATTAGGTTTGGCAGGTGGTAGGGAGTGAGGAACTCCGGTAAACAGTTAAAAGTGAAAACCAGATGAAGTTTGGATAATTTTTAAGTCAAAGGTAAGAAGCATGGGCCCAAAACAAGCCGGGTTAAAGCTAGGGAGAGTAGGTGTGACTTGTGAGGTGTAACAGGAAGAATGATTGTGCGGAGATTTTCTTTCCCTTTTCCACTACCCAATCACACCTTATAAAGCTTAAAAGATTATAAGCTCACGTCGATGATTCTATTTTTTTTGTATGAAAGAAGATTATTAAGTAGAATATTTATAAATATGATTGAAATACAGGTGATTCTGTCGTGTTTAAAAAACCACAATAATCTTAAATTTATATATATATGGACTAAATAAAATTATATACCAATTTTAAATTAACAAGGATTATCTCACACACATACATATATCAAAACTTTTGCATCCATTTTTTTTTTATCTTTTTTATTTATTTTCGTTAAAAAAACAGGAAGAAGGATATTTATCCAAATAAGATCATATTTAATATTTCTAAAAATTGGAAGTTATTTATGAGATTTTGGAATGTATTTCCTTCTAATCAAATGTACCTTTTAAATAATACTTGGCTGTTTTGAAATATTTGGGCTGCGTTTGACCTAATCCATTCGCATTAGAATCCTACCCATCTATTTTAGTTAGAAATCCACTAATTTAAGAAGAACATGATTCAATCCATTATCCACTGCTTGACTCATTCCTTATCATCCAAATATGTGAAAATTAATGAACAATTTTTTTTTACAATTATTTAATCTTTTTCCATAATCCATTTAAATTAACAAAAAAATGGAGCCATTCCATGATTTCTAAATATACTAAAAATGAAATAATAAATAGTTTATCTTTTCCTTGTCAAAAAGTAATAAATTAGTTATATCCGATTCATCACCAGACCCATTAGAAAGATGAGGAACAAGGATAAAAAATGTGGTGTCATGTAGCTAGCAGCCACCTCTGTGGTGACATGAATGATAGGGGATGCGCCAACATAAATGGCAATCTCTTTCACACTCTCCAGCACCCACTTCAATGCTATTCCCTCTATCGATGCCCTCCACCACCCTTGAAATATACTACTCATTCATCCAGTGTTTGACGAATTTAAGTGTTGGCCAAAAAACATGGGCCAAAAACATGGGCCAAAAAACATGGGAGGGATCAAAGTGGAGGCACATTGTGGGTGATCACAGGAGCTTTGACCCAAAATAGTACATTCTTAAAAAAAATTCTAAAAACTAAACTTGTTTTTAAAATAATGCCTAATTTAGTGCATCTATACTCTATACCACATAAGTTGTCATGTCATAAAACCATAGTTGGTGACTAAGGTTTTATTTTTCTAAAATGATTAAAAAACGTAGTCATGAATCACGGTTTTAACTTTAACTTTAAAGCTGTAGTTGATGACTACGGTTTTGACTTTTTTTAAAAATGGTCAAAGTCGTAGTCACTAACTGCGGCTTTAACTTTATATATATTTATATATAAATTTAATTTTTTACATAAAAATATTATATTATTTTGATTTTAAATATACTTATTTCATTATTTAAAAAAATAATAATATATGAATTTAAATAATTGATATTTTTAATTTGATATAAAAATATATATTTTAATTTTATTAAAACAATAGGCACTATATTTAATATAAATATAATTAGTTAATTAAAATTAAATATAAATACAATATAATAAATTATATTTATTTTAAATAAATAAATTATAAATGCCTATTTAGAAAAAATATATTATATTAATTAATATATTTTTATATATTATATGTAAGTGGTATATAATATCTCACACACACACACATATAAAAGTTTAATTTAAGTTTAAAATTTATCACATTTTTATTTAAATATATAAATAAATTTTATTAAAAAAATTGACGCTATATTTAATATAAATATAATTAGTTAATTAAAATTAAATATAAATAAAATATAATAAATTATATTTATTTAAAATAAATAATATAAATTACTATATTAATTAATAATTTTTTTATATATTATATGTAAGTGGTATATAATATCTCACACACACATATATATATATATATATATAAAGTTTAATTTAAGTTTAAAATTTATCACATTTTTATTTAAATATATAAATAAATTTTATTAAAAGAATTGACACTATATTTAATATAAATATAATTAGTTAATTAAAATTAAATATAAATAAAATATAATAAATTATTATATTAATTAATAATTTTTTATATATTATATGTAAGTGGTATATAATATCACACATATATATATATATATATATATATATATATATATATATATATATATATATATAAAAGTTTAATCTAAGTTTAAAATTTATCACATTTTTATTTAAATATATAAATAAATTATTATCATATCTTATTATGAACTTAAATTAAAATATGATAAATTTTAAACTTAATTGAACTTATATACATGTGATATTATATACTACTTACATATAGTATATAAAAAATTATTAATTAATATAATAATTTATATTATTTGTTTTTTTAATAGGCTTTCATAATTTATTATATTTAAATATAATTAATTAAATATATTTATATTAAATATAGTGCCTATTATTTTAATAAAATTAAAAAATATATTTTTATATCAAATTAAAAATATTAATTATTTAATTTCGTATATTATTGTTTTTTAAATAATGAAATAAGTACATTTAAAATCAAAATAATATAATATTTTTATTTAAAAAATTAAAATTATATATAAATATATATAAAGTTAAAGTTGCAATTAGTGATTACGATTTTTACCATTTTTAAAATTAAAATCATGATTAGTGATTACAGTTTGTAATCATTTTAGAAAAATAAAATCGTAGTCACCAACTACGGTTTTATGATATGGTAGCTTACGTAGTACAGGCGCACTAGATTGGACATTATTTTGGAAACAATATTAGTTTTTAGAATTTTTCTTTTTAAATGTTCTATTTTAAGTAAAAGCTCTGATCACATAGCCAGGCCCTCCACACTGTTAGTTTCATCATTGCATATCTACAAGAGATTCCGAATTTGTGGGAGCTTGATTGCCAGCTCGCTAACGGTGTAGTTTCATCGGGTGCTCCAAATCCGATCATGATCACTATAACATAAGCATGCCCTACCATATATTTTTTTTTCATGTAGTACTCCAAAGAATCTCAGACTCCATTAAATCAGTGGTTGACTAAGTGTAGAGTGTCACGATGGAAAGGAGAGAAAGCAATGAGTCCCAGTCATATTAGGTGTGGTCCTGTAGTCTCATCAGTCATTACTGGGTCCATTATTTCTTTTTCTGGTTCTATTGGGTCTAAGCTTCTTTCTTCAGTATAATCAGCTTCTTTCTTCATTATTGGGTACACCATTTGCAGATGCAATATAGCATTAAAACTATTGAAAGAGAAGTCATTTCGGAAGAGGCCCACAACATCATTTTCTATGGTGCAGTATAGGAGCAAGGAAAGAGAAAGACTGTTTCAAAACGTTGTTTCGGAAGGGGCTCATTGCTTCAAGAATAGAGGGTATGCCACTAAAAAGGTGGGCATCACATGGTATTCTGTTGTAAAAGGTGAAAGAATGCGTTCATTGCTGACAGCATGGCTCTATGACTTTGTGTTTGAGGTTGTATCATGTGGTGGCTTTTGCTCCATTCCCACTGTGTTTCCTCATCTTTTGTTTTGTTTTGTTTTGTTTTTAAAA